>NC_090444.1:445114501-445440754 GCF_031143425.1 Pleurodeles waltl
TATCGAAAGTTTTAATTTTGGTGGTCATTCTGAGTAAGAACACCTAGTGAGATCCATGCAAGCCACAACACTCTCAATTTGTCTCGGTCTCTAGGTTTTAGAAATGCCCAGTTTTGTAGGGTTCCCTGGCTGCCGGCTGACCCAGTGTCCAAATTGTTTGGTCATTCACCATGGCAACTAAGAGGAAATTGGGATTTACTCCCCTATCTGTCGTCCACATGTCAAAACTATGGCCAAAAGAATGAAAAATGTCCTTTTGCTTTCCCTTTCTGTTTTTTTTACCATTTTTCATAGTGTCTAATGGCCTTTCTGTACCTCTTTGGGAGCCCATTATGGGGTGGTGGGGCACGGCATCACTCCTGTTATTTTTATTGGGAAAAGTGTGTGAAAGCTGGGTGGTAAGACTTTTGTGGATCATCATCGACTCACCACATTTCCTCTCAGAAATCTGTGAAAAATATGTAAATCGAGCCCAGGCCTGAGGTTTGCAGGGCGCTATGGGTAAGAAAACATAGTGGGCTTCCTGCACGTCACACCACTATAGTTGTTCTGTGTTCAAACTTGTCTGGATTTATTAGGTTTCCTGTGGTAGTGAGCGAGTCTGGGCACAGATACTGCAGCTGCCCACATCCTCAAAATGTCAGTTTACAAGGCAAAAATTGTGATGCCGCAACATTGGGTTTTGGGGCCTACACTTTCTTGGGTGATAGAACCAGCTACAAAGTAGGGTACCGTTTTTATCTTGAAAAGTATAGGACTACACAGTAGTAGAACATTTATCTGATAGAGACTTCTAGTTGCAGATTCCATACCTTCGAATTTTCCCACAGGCGTCAGACTTGATCCGGAGATTTTTTTTTTCAAGCAATCCCCTTGTGCGTCGGTAGGTGGCATCGGTCGACTCCACAGGGGTCCTTGGCGTCGTAGTCGCCGTGATGAAGTCGGGAGTAGTACATAAACGCCTCCTCAGCGTAGTGACGTCAGTTCTTTTCTTTCCAAGCCACGCGCTGATCTGGAGAGAGCTACCCTTGGTCAATTTTTGACCGACTGACTCTTTTGTCAAGTTTTTGTGAAGTTTTTGGTGCGTCAAGGAATGTTTCTGAAGACCGGTTTCAAACCGGGCAAGGACTGTCACCACATGATGTTGGTGAAGGATCCGCATCAGGTCTAATTTTGGTGCCTGGAATACAATCACAAACCAAAGTCGTACTCCGAGTGCCGGGCCATGCACCCGAAGGCCTTAAGGGAGCGGTCCCTCAAGCTTATGGCAGGGAATTCCTTGCCTCCTATGCCCTGGATCCAAGCTGGCTGAAGTGACAATGCAGGGTTGTTAAGCCCTATGTGTGAAGACAGGACACAGCCTATTCATGTTTAAGTGAGGTTGGGCCCAACTCCTCCCGCCGATCCTTCCAGTGATGGCCCATCCAATCACAACTAAGCCTCCAATGTGTGTGGCTGTCTAGGAGGAATACACAAAGCCCAAACTGCTAACCACATCCAGTCATGTCACCAGAGACAGGCACCGAATGGGTAAGGCAAGAAAATGCCACATTTAGAACTGTAATTTAAAACCCGACTTTTAAATTAGTGTTTCAAATTAGGATTCCAGAGACACCAAACATGAACTGGTTCCCCCTTCCCAGTTGGAAATTACACTTATTAAATGTAATAAGGCAACTCCAATTTTATCCTATGGGAGAAATAGACCTTACAGTAGTGAAGAGCCAATTTAAGAGTTTTTCACGACCAAGACATGTAAAACTTAAATGTACATGTCCACCTTTTTAAATACAATGCACCCTGCCCTTGGGTCGGTACAGGGCCTACCTTCGAGGTGACTTATATGTATTAAAAAGGAAGGTTTGGGCCTGGCAACAATGAATTGCAATGAGCCACCTGGCCAATACCAGCCCTAGCAAAGCAGATCTATGCATCAGATTCCTCCCTATTTCGGGGACTGGTAGGAGGCCAAGATGACAGTGGCAAGCCATTAGCTCCAACATGGGACCAGTGACCTCCCAAAGCGTCTGCACAACATCCAGTAGGCACCCAGCCTATGGAACCCCCATGTCATGTGTAAAAAATGATCTGGGGTTGACTGAATCTTGTGCACCCTTCTGCCTGGTCTGGAAATATTCTGTGCAGACGCTGCAGCATAGGATAAGCTCAGGGCAGGATATAGAACTGCATGAGCTTAAAACGTGCATTGCTAACAGTGTCTTTCATTTGGTCACATGCATGTTTCTACTCGTCATCCGTGAAGGTTTCATCTAGGTCCGGAATCCAGCTATTGCGGATAGTTTCCCTATTAATGCACCTTTCTCCTTTCAGTGCTGCATACAGTCGGGAGATGGGACCCCCTACTAGAGCCTGTGTCTAGTATGATATTGAGAGTGTGGGACTCCTCTGACTCTGCCAGAATGGCAATCAGATCTTCTGGGCCTTACGGGAAAGTTTGCCATATTGTAAGAAATGTCCTGAATACACCTGCAATAAAGGACCAACCTCTTCCATAGTAACAAAGGAGCCATTCAGGAATAGATCCCCTTCCCTCTGGCAGCCACCCGCTGTGAATTGGGTCATATCCATCAGTGACTGTATATGTTAAAAAGGTTTCAGCCACTAGAGAGGGAGAGGGTGAGCATATGGGGATCTTCCCAAAACTCGTTTTACCACTAGTTCCCATACCTTCGCCACTTGTCTCACTATATAAGGGCTGTCCAGTGGCACCCTCAGGCCACTCATCAATCGCTTGGGAGGTCACTTTTCTTCCCCAGGCTAGCCAGCAAATGCTTTTCCCTGGTGCTACTGTCTGCACACCATAATGCTGCGTACTGCAGGAGCCCGCCCATGTAATACAACTGCAGCTGTGGGAGTCCCAGACCGCCCTCCTTAGGGTCCAGTTTTAGGATGTCTATTTTGACTCTGCTCTTCTTGCCCACACACACCAATGACACCAGGTGGCTATTGAGTTCCGTCAACGTAGATTATGGCAGGTCACAGAAGGAGTTCTGCATCACATAAAGACACCGGGCAGTAGCACCATTTTACTTAAAGCCACCCTGCCCATCACCAATACTGGCAGAGTATTTCAGAACTGAATTGATACTTGTAAACTGTCAGTAACCCAGCCCATATTGAGGTCATACTGAGGATACGGAGCGTGCGCTATCCGGATGCCCAAATACCGGAACCTCTCAATTTCCCAGGGTAGCCTCACCTTGGGGGGGGGGGTCCAACCTCAGTCAAGGCACCAGCCCTGCCAAAGGAAAGAGAACGGTCTTATGTCTGTTGATGTGGATGCTCATCTAAGCTCCCCCATTATTTCCAAAATCACTGGCATCGAGCTTTCCGGTTGGCTCAAGTAAAGATGGGTGTCATTGGCATACATCAGCACAATATGGAAGGTGTTCCCGACACATATACCCCAGTCTCTAAGATCCTGTCTCAGCATACCTCCACAGGGAACAGGGGTCAGCCCTGTCTCAGCCCCTCTCTAAATGGAGAATCACAGACACTACGTTCCCAGTCCGCACCCTCGTGGTGGGCACGGTGTACAACAGTTACACCCAGAATAAGAAACCTGGTCCCAATCCCATACGTACCAACACTTCCCAGCACAAATACTCCCAGCTCACGGTGTCAGAAGCTTTTTTGATATCCAGCATCACTAGTGCCGCTTCTTTGCCTATCCCCTGAACCGAGTGCATCATGTGGGACAGGTGCCGAAAGTTCATACGGGTATCCCATCCGGGCAAACACCCACATTGCTCGTCACATACCAGGTGCATCACGACTCACCGTAATCTCATTGTGAGCAGTTTTGAAAGTATCTTTATATCAACATTCGGCATGGGCAGCCGCCTTTAGGACTCCAGATTCCTCAGATTCTTCTCTGGCTTAGAAATCATCTCAATGAAGGGCCCGGGCATAGGCAGTATACCTCATCCCTTGGCCCCCAAAACGTCTCCAGGCGCATGGGGGCCAGCAAATCGGAGTAAGACTGATAATACTCCACTGGGAGACCATCAGGACCTCGGCACTTACCACAGGCCATATTGCATATGGGTGGTAATATTTCTTCCTCCTGTATCTCCCCCGTAGTCCCTCCCTCTGGGCTTCTATGAGCCAAAGCACATCAACCCTATCCAAAAAGGCCAACATACCATTCACTGTGTCCTCAGCAGACCCCTGCCGGGTGGTCCCTCAGTAAAGCATTTATTACAAGTTGGCCTGCTACGTCAGTTCCATCTGCAGCTCAAGGACAGAATCAACAGGAGGAGACTCTCCCATTTAAGTAGCCACACCAATAGTTGCCCCAACATGTCTCCCTCCCTGTGAAGCCACTACCTGTATTTTTGCATTGTGTAGCAGTACAATCTCTCATAATTTTGATATACTACGCTGAGCTGCTAGTAGTGCCCTATCTGCTGCCTACTGTCCTCTCGCCTGCCATTGAAGTTGGTTCAGTATCCTTTGCCAGGTCCTGTTCAGTCGCCTCCTAGCGCCACAGACATTACAAATGCTGTTGCCCTCACTACCACCTTCAGAATACCCTACTTCATTCCTCTCAGCACAGTCAAGTTCAAATTGGTCTAAAAATACCCAAGTAATAAAGTCTGAATCTTTTCCTTATAAAGTCGATCCCTCAGTGCGCCTGGTCAGAATGGCCAACAATGAATTCCCAATCCATACACCAGCAGTAATGGTCTACTGTATGTGTCATTGGGATTAAAATAGGTGAACTCTCTGATGTTCGGGTGGAGCTCCCTCCAAATATCCTTACAGTTCAGGCGGTCCATCATCTCCCAGAGCTTAGCAGTCATATTAGACTTAGTCCTCAGTTTGGGGGGGTGACTATCCAGCAGGCCATCAAATACACAATTTAAGTCGCCCACCCAAATAATGGGCATCTCCACATATAGGTGCAATTCTCCTTCCAGTATACAGAAGAACTTCCCATCATCCACATTAGGTGCAAATTGAGAAAGCACATTTCCCCCCCTTCCAGCACACTATACACCAAAACATATCTCCCCTCTCTATCCGCTATGAAACTGCACTGTTGGAATGTGACGTGGTGCCATCCAGATTGAAACCTCCCTGGCATGGCTTGAGTAGGTAAAGTAGTAAAACTGGCCTCTCCATTTCGTCTGTAACTTACTCTTCTCCCCGTCTAGGAGATGCATTTCTTGTAACATTGGCAAAAGTGTTCAGTGCCCGCACGTTCTTGTTGACCATACGCATGCATTCTGCCATTTTGTCAACTGATTAACCTACTTCCCGCCTCCCCGAACAGGTATCCCCTCCCCCCGCATCTCAGGCATCCATGGCAACCCTGTTATCCCTTGCACACCCATGATAAGGGCATTGTACATCATTATGCTGCAAAAACCAGAATCTAACAAATACCCTTTCCCACCCCCCTCCATTGATAAACACTCACAAACAAAAACCTTTCATCCCCTGAGTAACAGGAATAGTATCATGGGGACGAGCTATGCCTCACGTTCAACCTGCGGCTGATCGGCCCAAGGCACACTCTGACCCCTGACTGGCCTCTGCTACAGTCACCTCACACACTCCTCAGCAGAGGGGTCACGGCACTCCACACACACCAACCACACAACCTTTGCAGTCTGTGTCTCACCTCACACACTACCACAACAGGAAATAGCAGGGAAGGAAGAAGGGAATAGGAGAAGAAAAGAAGAGGATGACATGAGGGATTATCCATCGTCCTCTCATGCTTTGCCACTCTGCACACCACATGGCATAGCAAAGGGAGCACATTAATTCAACAAGGCACAGTACATATATGAGCATAAGAGTCACTTTTCCCCCTTTGGGGTCGCAGCATCCAAATTGTCCTTGGGACCTGCAACTGTTCATCCTTCACAGCTCACACACCATCCCCCAGGTCCACCCTGATACAGTGGCGTAAGCAGTTACCATTATACTACATTGGGTTTTAAGTGCCAGCCAGGTCTGGCGCATCCTCCACCATGTCTGAGACACTCTCAGCAGAGGTTGCAGATGTCACTGTCTCCACCAAGACTCTAGCTTCCTCCCTCTCCAACCGCTGGCATTCCACTTCAAGCGTGCTATCCTACCTCAACACCACATGAGTTTCCGAGTGCAACTCCCTCCTGCTCCTGCTCCTGCCCCGTCGCCTCTCTGTTGATCCATTCTCTTGTTTTTGCTGGGACCAAGTGGGGGCTTCACGAGAACAGGGCACTGGGAGTCCGCCATCTCCCCCAATCTCCAGTCAGTCCCACATTTCCTCAGGCTTCGTAAAAAAATGAGATGGCCCTTCATGCAGCACCTTCAGTTTTGTGGGGTAAAGTGACATTTATTTTCGCCCCAGGGCCTTCAGTTTTTGTTTTGCACTCCCTACCATTTGTCACAGCTGCTGCTCATGTTGCACTGATAACGCAGTCTTCAAAGATGGGATTCCCCAACCACCGGACTGCCTGCAGGATAGCATCCCTATTCCCTGTAGCTGAGGATCTTGGCAATCTGTGTCCGCAGCGGATTCCCGGTGGTAGGGGTGGCGCGAGGGTCCTGTGGGCACACTCCACTAAGAAAACGGGCATCAGACCAGCCTATGGCAGCGCTGTTCTAACTCACTGTTAAAAAAAAAAAGAAGCTCTGGATCAGTTCTCTTCACGCCCTCAGGGAATCCCACGAAGCACAGGCTGCAGCACCAGAAACAACCCTCCTCATCCTCAGCGCACATTTACAGCTTCTGCATCTGTGCTGTGAGGCCGGCAACTGTTGTCTTAAGGGTGGTAACCTCCTCCTGCAGCTTATTAGTTTGCTGTTCCGACACAAATGACCTCCCAGCTACTTCACACAAGTCTACCCGCAGCAAGTTCATGTCCTTGGAGACCGAAACAATCTTGGCTTGTACATTAGCGCTTGAGGTGTCAATCGCTGCCAGAATCTGAGCGCCTGTGGGTCCCTTTGGGTCTTGGGCATGGAACCAACGCCACCTCCCGCCCTTAACTGGTGGGGCACCCCACAGGACCAGAGCCCATGTATTGGTTGATCTTTGTCTGCTGGGCGCCATGAAGCACTTTGTCTTTGCCCATTGTCAAGCCAAGGTGCATATACACTCCACCCACCAGCACCCAGACAGGTACAGAACTGATGCCAGCATGGTCCGGCTCCTTCCTGCGCTCACGAGCAGGGATCCACTGTGTCTCCAAATGTAGTTCCAGCTCCGGCAGCACCCCAGCACACAGTTGGTGTCCCTGACTCAGTTCCCAGGTAGGACACTTCCCTACAGACAAACATCCCACAGTCACAGGTAGAAGCCCCACACCCAGCGTCGCATCTCTGCAGGCAATAGCACCCTCTCTCCCCAGCGCATTCATCTTTTGATCTGGGCTCCGCAGTCCCACAGTGTCTTATCTGCCTCCAGGATGTAGCATTCCAGACCTTCCAGCTGACTCCGTACCTGCTCACGAGGGAACCACAAGTCTGCCAGGGCTGGGGAGCCGGGGGGGGACAAAAATGGGGGCATAGGATCTTCCCCCTGAGCTCACCATGGCGCAGGCACCTCCAGGACTCGTCCCGCAGCTGCGGCTCTCCACCGCTCCTCACACAGCTCCACAGGACAGTGCAGGTAGGCCCAGTGCCAGCAACCTACTAGCCAAAGAGAAACGTCTCCCACCACTTCACATAGTCAGTTCTCTCCACAGTCAGCAGCTGCCAGGCACAGGGTGGGGGGTTCCCCAGCCGTCTATCGCACCGCAACAGTCCAGACTCCAGTGCCCGCGTCTCACAGCCCGCAGTGCACTGCCTTTTTAAGGCTTGTAGCCTCTCTGGGCACAGTACGTGAATGCTGCTTGTTTTCACTCCCCCTGACACTCAAGTCCACCTCCAGACGGTCCTGGGGGTGGCTTCTTGTCACCCACAAGCAGCAGCACTCACGTTTGGGTATTTTGCTGCATCAAAACAGCAGGATGATGCAGGATACCTTTCACAGCCAGGAGCTTCCTTCTAGTTCTGCCTGTCATCCATCTTGCCGGCCACACCCCGTGGCTTAAACCCATTCTTGATAACAAATTAGACAACACTCATATACTATAAGATTTTAATTAGGATTTTGTGAAATAGAATAATCTACATATACAGATGCCATTCACTTACTTAATAATAACCCTGTTTTCTCTTTACCACTCTTTTTGAAGTTGTTAAGCACTCAAAAGTATCTGAATATACATTAAGGGGGTCATTCTGACCCCGGCCGGCGGCGGAAGCCGCCGTCCTGGCTGGAACCGCCAGAATACCGCTGCGCGGTCAAAAGACCGCCGCGGGTATTCTGGGTTTCCCGCTGGGCTGGCGGGCGACCGCCAGAAGGCCGCCCGCCAGCCCAGCGGGAAACACCCTTCCATGAGGATGCCGGCTCCGAATGGAGCCGGCGGAGTGGAAGGGGTGCGACGGGTGCAGTTGAACCCGTCGCGATTTTCAGTGTCTGCATGGCAGACACTGAAAATCTTTGTGGGGCCCTGTTACGGGGGCCCCTGCAGTGCCCATGCCATTTGCATGGGCACTGCAGGGGCCCCCAGGGGCCCCACGACACCCCATACCGCCATTCTGTTCCTGGCGGCCAAAACCGCCAGGAACAGGATGGCGGTATGGGGGTCGGAATCCCCATGGCGGTGCAGCAAGCTGCGCCGCTATGGAGGATTCCCCAGGGCAGCGGGAAACCGGCGGTACACCGCCGGTTTTCCGTTTCTGACCGCGGCTGTACCGCCGCGGTCAGAATGCCCATGGGAGCACGGCCAGCCTGTTGGCGGTGCTCCCGCGGTCGTTGGCCCTGGCGGATTTTACCGCCAGGGTCAGAATGACCCCCTAAGTATGAAATGCTTCTCCTAAATAAATGTTGTCTTTAGCATATGTTTATGCAATTATAATCAGTTTAGAATATGTCAAATAAAAAGTTGAATCTTTAATTAGGAATTGGTCTTCTCTTGGTCTGTTGTAGCAGGTTTGCCTAGATTCTATTAAGATGCCACTTGCCCAGACAATCCTAAATTCTATTTCTGTCATGCCAGTTAATTCACTAAAATGGTTCCATATTGTATTGAATTCTTCGAATAATAAATAGGTAGAAATGTCATTATTATATATTTTAAGGACTGCTAAAAAAAGAGTGGATGCGGTTTCCTAACTCCTTCTTTTTCTCATTGACAAGCTTTCCATTTGTTAGGACCATCTGATGCTGGGGAAGTCCCAATTTGAATTAATTAAAAATGAGTGCTTTAGATCCTTTTTTTAAAATGTGTATGTCTCATCCAGAGGTCAGCTTTGGGAAATTTGTTCACATTTACTGTAAATAATACACTTATCAATGATGAGAAAATTACTTTGATCACCCAAATCTACCAGATATGCCTCCCACTGCTTCTAGTATTTATAATTCCTGTAATGTGTTGGCTGTGAACAGAGAAAACCATAAAATCTAATTAGAGTGGAAAAATTATATCGGTATTAGTTGGCTTCTTCAGTTGAGTATGACAACTCCAATGGTATGGCATTTAATGTAATGAATGAATGTAATGGCATGAAATGTAATTTGCTTTAGTCATAACATAGATTAAATAATTATTGCTCCTGAATTGTATCAGGGAAATGTTATTGTAATGTAATTGCATGTTTGCAGCCCTTAAAATGTATAAAGCATTTATATTGGAGTTGAAGCATTTTACAGGGTAACGTGTTACCCTGGATCTCAAGGTTAGTGGTAATCTACTGGTTTTTTCTTATTGTTACTTATTGGGATTAGTCGTGTGCTCTCAAAGTAGTTGCTCCCTCCATTTACTCCAATTTGTTTGTGAAAGATTAAATTTGAAGGAGTTGGGTGTGATCATTAGTGGTAGCTGTATGGGTTCATACAAACGGTTGGTGGGTGAATAGTCTATAGTAACTCAGTTATCTAGCACATATATTGTATTATGAACCATTTGCAATATGTCCCTTTTCTCTTACTTTTTATAGAAAATGTTCCATTCTTATTGATGTTGCTTGTCTTTTAATTATTTTATGAGTGAGATAGCATTATAATTTGTTTTTGTCCTACTTATGTTGACCTTTGCTTAACAGACAACCTGTGGTATTTAGCTAATTATTCAAAAAAATCATCTAAAGATGAAAAGTATTTGTCCTGGCGTACAAAATGTGTATATCACACAAAAAGAACCCAAATGAGGGGACCCCTTTACAGAACTGATTCCTGGCTGTTCAGACTGGTGTGCAATGCATAAAGCCTAGTTCAAAAATATGCATTTTGCTGATGAGAACTACTTAAACATCTAGAGTCCCTATAACAAGAATACATGAAGATGCTTTATAAATGAATGTGCAGAGTGCTCACAGAGAAGAGAACTACACATTTTAATTTTGGTTTTGTCTGTCTATGTACTTTATTGGATCCAAGAAATAAGTCCTTTCAGAAGCTACCAGCTAGTTCCTCCATGAAAGCTTTAGGCAAAGAATATGCAGAGAGGATGAATCAGTTCCAGGTCCCTTGGGGATATCTGAAAGACAGGACCATTATCAAGAAACTGTCACCTCATTGAAGCAGATTCGAATTCCATTGTATCTGTCCTTGGTAGATACATATGAAGGAAACGAGATACTGAATTGGAGATAAACACAAGAAGGACCACTGAAGCCAGCAAACTTTAGGTGACAGAGATTGAAACCTTGAGATGACATACCTTGTACCTGTCAGACACCAAGGGACCTGTTCTTCAGCTCACGGGTTGTCAACTCTGCAATTAATTCCTCTGTCCTATCCAGAAATTACCGCCCTAGGGTGGTAGGTCATTTCTCCAGTGAAGTGAAGCCCCTACAAATTTCTTCGACTCTTTAGTCAGCTCCATGTGAGAATGTAGATTTTCCTAGTAATTTATGACGGAAAGTCTTAATTTTATTAAAGACACGGAGGCGAATATTATGCGTTCTTTTCATGCTTTATTTAAATAGCAGCAGTCAAGAAAACTACAACTCCCAACAGAGTTAGCGACCTCGTAACCAATGGGAGTAAAACTGTAAAGGCAACCAGCCAATCACAACAATACATGAACTATAGAGAGTACGCTTGACTGCGCACAGCCCTCTTTTCTTGAGCGAGCAAATTTAGTTAGAAACATAAAACAACGGATAGATGAGTCCAATAATAGCAAATGCCAATGAGATTGAACAGAAGTCCTGCAGCATAGTGATGATGCGAACTGTATGTGGATGAATTTGTAGATCCCTCGAAGTTTGCGATGATACGTCCTGCGCCGTCCCGCTGCATGATGAGAGAATAGAGCCGGTAGATTCATCCTGAAGCTGGCGGAAGAGCCGGAGTCGCTGGGAGGGAAGAAACAAAGTACAGATTAAAAGCAGTACTTGTGGTGGGATAATATTCGCCTCCGTGTCTTTAATAAAATTAAGACTTTCCGTCATAAATTACTAGGAAAATCTACATTTTATGACAAGACCGGAGGCTCTTATTATGCGCGTTTAAAGCTTATCAACAACAATAGTAGCGGCAGATGTAACAGGTTTACAGTAAAAGGTTTTAAACACGTTATCATTGGACCAATCTGCGGACCTGAGAATGTGCTCCAAGCTGGAACCCAAGGCAAAAGCCTTGGAGGCCATGGCACCCCTGGCTGAATGAGCCCCAAACACTGAAATATCAATCCCGGCCAGAGACATAATCCATTTGACCCATCGAGCCAACGTAGCCGCAGACACAGGCTTATGGGGCTTACGAAATGATATTAACAATTGGGAAGATGAAGACGTTCTCAGGACCGCAGTTCTTTTTTCATATTCTTTTAAACAAAGACCCACACAGAGATTTGGTTTATCTGGAAAGAAAGGATAAAAGACCGAATGTAGATTAGTCTTAGTACGTCTGGAGATATGAAACATAACTCCCGATGGCAAATATTGACGGGCGGAAACATCCAAGGACTTAACGTCCGACGTTCTCTTCATGGATATTAAACACAGAAGCATAGTAAGTTTAGCAGACAGCATTTTGAGTGTTAGGAAAGAATTATCCGGCCAATTGACAATAAAGTTCAATACCAGTGAAACGTCCCAAAGATGTGAGTATTTAGCAGAAGGGGGTCTGGAAAGCTTAACGCCTTTCAGGAGGCGACAGATCAAAGGGTGGGAACCGATCGGAGTACCTTCCACTAGAGAATGATTAATAGATATTGCCGATCTGTATAGATTGATTGTCCGATAAGATTTGCCTAGACCCGCCTGGGCGGCTAGAAAGTTAATAATCAGGTTGACATCCGCTGAAACGGGATTGGCACATTGTCCCACACACCAGCTTGACCAAAGAGCCCAAGCTGACTCGTATGCTCGTCTTGTGCCTGGTGCCCATGCATTGTTAATAAATTCCGTAGCTTCTGACGAAATCGGGAAGGATTGTTGGGAAGGCCGGAAACAAACCATGCTGACAGAGTTAGGGAACCGTCTAGAATTAGATTGTGGGGACGCCCGACTGGGTCCAGGAGAAGAGATGGGAAATTCGGAAGAAGAATTGGAAAATCTACCGCAAGTTCGAGAAGAGGAGGAAACCAGATCTGTGATTGCCAAAAGGGAGCCAGAAGAACCAAGGACGCCTGTTGGCGTCGGACTTGATTTAGAACCCTGTTGATAAGGATAAAAGGAGGAAACGCATAGTTTAGAGACTGAGACCAGTCTTGAAGGAACGCGTCCGTGGCTAGGGCTAGAGGATCTGGACGCCAACTGAAGAAACGGGGAAGCCGAGCGTTGAGTCTGGAAGCAAATAGATCTATCTGAAATGGGCCCCACTTCCTCTCGAGATACCGGAAAGCTGAGCGGTGCAACATCCAGTCGCTGTAATCGGATAAATGACGAGAATGCCAGTCTGCAGTGGCGTTCAAGGAACCTGGAAGATATTCGGCTATGAGAGAAAACTTGTGAGCCAGGCAAAATTCCCAAAGACTCTTGGCCAGAAGTGCCAACGGTCTGGATCTGGTGCCCCCGAGGTGATTGATATACCGAACTGCCGCGATGTTGTCCATACGAAGCAGGATAGCGCATTGAGCTCTGTTTTTTGTAAAGCTTTTGATCGCAAAGGAGCCTGCAAGAAGCTCTAAACAATTTATGTGCAATCTGGACTCCCCTGCGGACCATGTACCGCCAGTCGATATCGCCCCACACCGGGCGCCCCAGCCTGTGAGACTTGCATCTGATTCTAATACAAGATCTGGCACAGAGGGGAAGATGCACCTGCCGTTCCAGGCTTCTAAATGGGATATCCACCATTGGATTTCCATTTGCGATTCTTGGTCGAGAGTCACGAGGTCGGAAAAAAGCCAAACCTCGGCGAAGATGAAGAATCTTGAGGCGTTGTAGAGCGCGGTAATGAAGGGGCCCCGGGAAGATAGCCTGAATGGAAGAAGCGAGGAGACCTACCACCCTTGCAAGGGCTCTGAGAGAAATAGAGTCTTTTTGAAGAGTTAAGGCTAGTTCCTTTTTGATTGCTGAGATCTTTGCCTGAGGGAGGAGCAAGGAAGCTGACACAGAATCTGTCTGGAAGCCCAGGAACTCTATCTGTTGTGAAGGTATGATTGCTGATTTCTCGAGATTTATTAGGAAACCCAGATCTGAAAGAAGGGTAGAAGTTATGTGAAGGTGATTCAGAAGAGAAGCCTTGTTCTGGTGCATAATCAGAATGTTGTCCAGATAAATGATAAGTCTGATGCCTAACGACCTGAGATAAGCTACCACTGGTTTCAATAACTTTGTAAAGCACCAGGGAGCGGAAGACAGGCCAAACGGAAGGGAGGAAAAATGAAAAGTTTCTGAATTCCACTGAAATTGAAAGAATTTCCTGTGGGAAGGATGAATGGGAATGGTTAAGTATGCGTCTTGTAAATCCAATCTGACTAGCCAGTCGAATTGGAGCAAAATATCCCTGAGATGGATGATAGTCTCCATCTTGAAATGACGATAAACTACGAATTGGTTGAAGGCCTTCAAATTGATCACTGGACGAAGTTTCTTGTTCTTCTTGTGAACAAGGAAGATAGAACTGAGGAAACCTGACGGATCCAGACTGCAGTGCTGGATAGCCTTTTTTGTGATAAGAGATTGAATCTCTGTGGAAATTAGAGAAGACATTTGGAGGGAGAACTTTGGGAGAGGAGGGGGAGAGGATTGAAAGGGGGGAGAAAGAAGTTCTATGCGATATCCCTGTACTGTGGAAAGAACCCATGGGTCGGAAGAAATTGATTCCCACTTCTTTTGAAAGAAACGAAGCCGACCTCCCACGGGAAGGCCAGAAGGTTGGTTTACCTTGGTTGTTGGCCGATCTGGCGAAACGTTGGCCGCGACCGCGGAATCCCCTTGACCGCTGGGGGTAAAATTGAGGCTTGAACTCTTGTTGGTAGGTGCCATAAGAGTTTGGATATGCTCTGGAGCCGTGGTTCCTGTAGGGACGGCCGGTAAAGCGACTCCTACCTCTACCGGCCCGGGCGAAAACCCGCTGATTGAAAACCTTTTTCATCGATTGCTGAGCCTTATCAATAGACGAGAAGGTTGAAACAAACCGGTTTAGATCCTTGATGAAGGAACTGCCAAACAGATTGCCCTCAGCGTGGACACCGGGGTCCCGAGTGGCGAGATTGGCCAGTTTAGGATCCATCTTTAAGAGAAGACCCTTCCGTCTCTCGTGAATTATTGCCGAATTAGCATTTCCTAAGAGGCAAAAGGCCCGTTGGATCCATAGCGAGAGATCTGCAGGGTCGATTGACCCGTTTTCCATCCTTGCTGTTTCGGCCAGATCGAAAATCCTCGCTAGAGGTCCTACCACATCCAAAAGCTTATCCTGGCACGTGGTCCAGGCTTTATCAACTCCCTTACGGGGGTCCTTTCCGTATTTTGTAAAAAATGTGATGAGACTCTCATCTATAATTGGAGTGGCCGTGATGTTAGAGTCCAATGCCGGTCTGGGGCATTCCGATTTCAATTTGGCCCGAGTCTGCTTATCCAGGGGCAACCGTAAACGAGCGGAAATATATGCGCCAACATGGTCCAACGGGAGCCATTCCGTTGAATTTGGGTGGTGGATAAGGGATGGGTCGAACATAGGAACGCCATCGGCGTCCATTACACTGGAAGTGGGTTCGTTTGAAGAAATTTTTGCCCTTTTTCGAGGTGGGGAAGGAAGTGAAATTGCCTCATCCGGGTTATCAGACTGGTCTGACATGTCCATATCATCATCATCTGTGTCCAAAATTTTTTCAATCACTAATTTACTTGGCGCTGAAATATGCTTCGCTTTGTTCTTGCATTTTTTGTGAGGTGTCGCAATGGGCACCGAAATCCCCTCCTTGGAAGGAGGCCTGGGAGGAAACAAGTCCTCATCCTGGTGTGAGCAAAGCTCACTTGCCTTAACTGCGCCCTTACGTGATTTGTTCGACAATATTTTCCTTTTTCTGCTTTCCCCCGCAGAATGGGCCTTGGCTTTGGACACCATGGACAATACTGAATTTTCGATGTTCTTAGACATCTTATCCATCGTTGCTTTAAAAGCACTTTTCATGGAGGAATGTATAAACTCACTTATATCTTGTTTGAGCAAATCCTCCTCCTCCCCTGATTCTGACAACGAAGGGGAATTAGAATTCATTATTATCTTGACAATTTAGACCAAGAACGGATGAAATAGAGTAAAAATCACCAAAACTGGTTAATGAAGAGTTAACTAAGGAGCAAAACGCTCCCAACTGAACAGGCACGCCCCCAAGGGCTGGAACAGAGTCTAATGGGCGGAGACAAGGCGTGTTCCCTGAGGCGAGAGACGCGTGAAGAATTTCAGAGGAAACCCGACCGTCGAAGGGGCCTGACGCGGTAAGCTTTCCTCAGCCGCGCAATGCCGTGCGCGCCGCTGACAGGAGCAGGGACAGCTGTTCGAACGCGACCGTTGAGTCGCGCTCGACAGCAGGACCTGAATAACTTGACGGTGGTGGGGGGGGGGGAAGAAAAATAGACGCGTGAAAGCGCGCGACACTAAAAAGGTTGGAAACCTTTAATTTATCTGCATTTCGGCAGAAATGTAACTAACACATACCAACATAAGCATAAAACAATTCCTGAGGAAACAAAGAGAGTACTTATCTCGACTGCGCAGCAGCAAGAAAAGAGGGCTGTGCGCAGTCAAGCGTACTCTCTATAGTTCATGTATTGTTGTGATTGGCTGGTTGCCTTTACAGTTTTACTCCCATTGGTTACGAGGTCGCTAACTCTGTTGGGAGTTGTAGTTTTCTTGACTGCTGCTATTTAAATAAAGCATGAAAAGAACGCATAATAAGAGCCTCCGGTCTTGTCATAAAATTCCAAAGCAATAGCTCCAGGGACAGAAATGGAACCACCCCCTGCCCAAGTTGTGAAGGAAAGGTGGAATGTTTGAACAGCTTGTTAAAAGCGATATGCGAAGTGAAAGAAATCGTGAAAATCTAAGTCATTGTACAAACATGTAACAAACAAAGAGAAATTAGATCACAAGCATGTATTTTTTTTTTTTTAAACGGGCTCAGTGAGTCTCACTTCTGCCAGACAATGCACCATTGGCAGCTGATGAACTATGAAAGTGATGGAGTATAAACTGGACTGAATTGCACAGGACGAGCAAGCAAAGTGCACAAGTCTGACTTATCCCCGTTAAGTTCAGGGGGTTTGCCTCACATAAAAATTCAGGAGAATAAGTTGGGCCTGGTGGTGTGTGTTTTACCACAGTGCAGCGAGAAAGCCGGATGCTTTACAGGCAGTTTAAATAATTGGGCGATGCAATTTGCAATGGCGTCCTAACACTTTTAAAACTTAAAACTGCTTTCCTCACTTTTCTCTTATATTTTCTTAATTTCCCTATCCCGTCCCATCAAAATAGATTCTTAGTTATAGCATGAAATTGACAATCTCCTTTGAAGGGGTGAAATGCAAAGGGTAGGGTTTGTATGGTAGAGTGGGAGAGAATGAATACATGAAATCAAAAATGTGCAAATAACTCAAAATGTTATAATGTAGACATGCAAGCTACCCCTCACATAATTGCCTTCTGGTTCAGAGAGTACCACTTTCAGATTACTGAAACGTTACTTCTTCACACAGCACACATATCCTTTCAGTTGCACTAAATGTAAAGGTTCTGAACTCAGAGAGTAGTAGGGAAGATAATACAATACAAAGCTATAGTAACATTGATGAAAAAACGCCCACTTCAGTCATGAAATAATAGCCTAGCAGCCAGTGCACTGTCGTACCAAGAAAATATTCTCGGTGGTACATACCTCCAGAGAAGCATGAATTAGCATTCAAATATTAGGTTTATTTTTATATTAAGGAAGTGCAACACGTACATTTTTCACCAAAAGGCACACTTTTGTTTGTAGTACATAAACACAATTTCCCTAAATACAAGTTTTTTTTTCTTATTTTGAAAATGTCATAATTTGAAAATAAATATTGTATTCCCTCAACAAACATATCTCTTTTTGAGGCTACAGTTTGGTTCCCAAATATATTTTCATCAATTAGTTACATGTACTGCAAATTAGTGTGGGTATAAACTTCCCTTCGTGCCCATGTATCATCACCATCTCAAGCCAAGGATACCTACCATATGAAAGATGCCCCTGAGGAGTAATGGATAGCCACCATATTCCTGGACCACAGTTATGCCTCTAATGTCAAGGGTGCCTGTAGTATGCCAAGGATGCCAAACAAATGCCAGGACCACCCTTAAGCCATCGGTGGCCACCATAACACAAAGGATTGCCACAGTATGTCATTACACTAGGCATACCCACAACTGTGCCTTGAATTACCACAGCAATTCCAATTATACTAACAGTATTGCAAGGATGTCCACCTCAGGCCGAGAAAACCATCACACCAGCAATGGCCTTCATAATGACAATGCTGCCCTCAAAATTCAAGGGATGGCCACCCTCTGCGAGAACTATAATATTATGCAGAGATCACTACAATGCTCGGGATGACCACAGTTATACTAAGAATAGACACATTAATGCTAGGGCTGCCCACAATATGCTTGTTATGCCAGAGATCACCACTATGCCTTGGAAGGGCAATAAGCTTATTCAAACACACAGGCATAAGCACTCAGAAACACTCACATTTTCACACTCAAAAATCACCCAGCCACACTACATTTACCTGACTGTGGTTGCAGATCCTGCCTTCCAAGTGCTTTCCCTTTGCATGGAAGCAAAGCCCAGCAGCCGTCTGAAATTAGGGGTAGAAGGAAGTTATGGCCTGCTGAGTCAAACAATTAGGCTCTAGGGCTCCCCTCAACCTAAATGAGCCAAAAACAGACTTTAGTGTATACACCTTGACAGGCATGGAGGGAGACAGGTTATAAGATGTGGCACTAGGCCCTCTCCTCAACTTAAACAAGTCCAAAAGATACCTTAGTGCTAAAACCTTGACAGATATGGAGAGAAGCTGGTTATATTGGAGGCACACATAATGTATAAGAAATAGCAGGAAGCAATAGTTGCTGCAGATTCTTGGTTCCACTCATGTACCTGCATCCTTGTCATTGTCTTGAGTCTGTATGGGGCTCAGCCATTGAGAGGACCTGAAGATTGGCCCCACCTTCTGCCAGAGGCCAGGGAAAGACCTTTACTTGTCCGAAGCTTTGTAAACCTGTTTATGCCAGCAGGTCCCCATCCTCAGTGTGCCTCACTACACATATACTGTCCACACAGCTGAGTTTCAGGAAACGTTTAAGGTGAGTTGTGCTATGTTTACGCATGTTTGTGTTTGTTCTTTTCACACTGCTGTGTTCGTCAGTACGATGGCAGCATTCCATCCAGTCTGCTAACTTTCTACGCCTCCCTCCCAGCAAGTGGAGCTGCTATCAGTTTATGTGGTAAAAAGGAGAACAGCACATCACTCCCTTAAAAAGGCAAAATGAAACTAATTATCTGCAGAAAAAAGGGGCAGGAAGTAAAGTAAAGGGGAGAGGGAAATAATTAAGATCACACCTTGTCCTCCTCTTCACCCACTCAACCATTCCCTCACTCCTGCCCTCCTTCTGTATTCCTGCTTCTAGTGGCTCCCAACAGTTCATTTATGCCCCATACCGTCTTGAATGAAATTATGTAATTTACTGTTTAAGGAACTTGTCTTGGTTTCATTGTTATAGATTGTTGTTTTCTTCAGTTGTTTTTAATGTACAGCGTATTGATACCCTTCCAAGCGAGTGCACTGTATAAGGAAAAATAAAAGTAAAATAAAAATAAGCAGTTGATACTAGCAGAATATATGTGCATTGCATCATTGAGGCCTGTAACCTCCCTGATTTCTTTATAGGTTTTTAACTACTAGGGGAAAGTTTTCTTTTTGTTGCAACTTTTGTGAATGTCTCCGGATAACTTTGTTTGGATACACTTGTGTGAGAAAAAAAGTATGTTTCAAGTATTTTTACGTAAAACTAACAAAGTTATTCTACATGAGAAATTCCTCGCAGAAAACAGCTAGTGTTTTTCTTCTGCACAATGCCATTATACACACAAAATGTATACGAATGGTAAACATATATAAAGAATTCTGTATAATTTTTCCAGCTTGTTGCATTTTAATTAGACTGATGGTTCTCTAACTACTCGAGGAAAATTATTTTACGGTACAGTGAAAAACTTTGTATGAGTGAGCGTAAGCCTGGAAGTTTAGATAACTGAAAATGACAAAAAACAGCAACTTCGCAAAGTGACTGTTGTAGAACAGTTTATCATATCTCTAGCAACGACCTGGAAATGATCTAACCCGACCTGCAGATTGCTCTGCACCTAACTGAGAAGGGCACCAGTAAGATAGGCAATACTTTAAAGACGCCCACTCCCATAAGCAGAGTGGTTAAGTGACAATGCAGAATCTTGCCATAAAACAAGGACAGTGAAAAATGTATTTGTGTTTAGGCAGTAGTATTTACTTGTTCAGTACCTATTGTCCTAATGCCACTCGAAATCACATAAAGGGCTCTTCAGACCGAATAACTTTTTTTGTCTATGCTGTATCCTTAAATAACTTTTATTTTGTGTGTTATGTCTTGAATCCCAACCATTATCCACTATCAGTCACTAGATTTAATCTTGACAACACGTTTTCCTGGCTTATTCTAACTAGCTTTGGTATGTTTTTGTGTACTTTTTTTTATTTCCCGATTTTCTGCACACACTCACAGGCACATGAGGGCAGGTAGCCTAATCGTGCACCCTTATGGATAATCACATTGAATGACCATGGACAGCTGCTGTGCCAGACATCCACTTATACGTTTTCCATACGTTCTTTAAATGTAATTTACCTGTTATTATTGCAGTATTTGGCATTTGCTTCCTTCCCATAGCTGTCCCTTTCCTCACATGGAGCTAGAAGATGAAGTAAAACTCCAGTCTGTAAGAGTCCCGTCCATGTACATGTTTTCCATATGGCTTTTTAAAAGAAACCAGGCTTTGTATTAATACCTTGAAAGCTGTCCCTTCTGCCAGTCAGCCCAGATTGTATATTGCAGTTCCCACAAGGACTGTTTCGGCTCCCATGGGGAGTCAAGGAGGAGTAAACGGACTTATTTTGTCCCTGCCTTGCTGGCACCAGATCACTCACTTTGTGTCAGTGCCCGGGCAATATTGTACTGGTGGTGAGCTATTTTTAGAATAATACCGGGCAAATCTGAAACGGCCCTAAAGACTTTGTGCAAACTTTTTTACTGGCGCAAGCGTAATCTGAGGCAGACCCCAGTGAATGGGCTACTCCTAGCCCACGCAATTCCCTGTTTTCAATACGCTTATGCCAACCGCATAGCTTTCTCGCAGTGGTTATTGGTTCGATCAGAAACGTTTTATAGAAAGAGATGATGGTAGTAGAAGCAGGCTGTCTCCTTTCCCGGTTTTACGAGGCATAGTTATCAGGGCAGACCCGAGAAGGCCTACTACTTACACAGTTGAAGAAGGCTTGATGTTTACTGACAAGAATAAATACAATTGACAAGGGCGTCATGAGTAGGCCGCAGACTGCCTTGCTTAGATTCCTGGAATTTGACTGAGCGCCATTAATTTTCTGCCTTCAGTTTGTTTCATCTTCGCACTGACGATAGCAATAAACACATGGGAAAAGCGCGGCTGGACTGATAACAGCCTCGGCTATCAAGAGGCCCAGACCTTGAAGCAAGTTCAAAATGGCGTATCTTGTGTAAAGCTGCAGTTGTTTGTTGCAGCTATATTTCCATTGGGTGTCTTTATCGGGATGAGACTCAAAGAAACACAATCTGGAAAATGTGTATCACGAACCGTGACCAACGTTACCAAAGAAACCGCTCCAAAAATGTAGCCCGTCAAACAGTGAATGAATTTGCTACATGCTGTCCACGTGTTTGGAAAGAAATACAAAAAACGCACGCACTCTCTCTCTCACTCTCTCACGCACGCACTCACTCTTACTCACTCACACTACTCTCATCTCTTCTCTCTCTGTGATACGACCCAAACCTCAAATCACGTACCGTAAATGTCTATCAATGAAAGACAAACTAGTACACAGCTATCTGCAAAGCACTACTGTCCCGGCCTGGGTTGGCTTTCTTTCATGTGGACATTGTAAAGCATCTAAACATATTATAGTGATGTCTGATTTGTCTTACCCTGATACTGGTCTCAAATATCATTTAAAGAAATACATCGCATATCAGACAGAATATATGATATATGGCATTGTGTGCCCATGTCCTCACATGGCAGTACCATCTTTGCCGTTACAAAGAGAACCCTAGAGCAGTGTTTCCCAAACTGGGGGTCACCACGAGCAGATTTTTGGTGGGTCGACAAAGTCAAAGCAATAAACAAAGATGCCTTTAAATGATGTTTTTAATTTGTCACTTTTGCGTGATTCAAAGACAGTAGGTAAATTTAAGTAAGTAAGTACATTTTATTAGCATAGTTAATTAAAACCAACGCCAATTTAAAGCTCATCACATTGTTGGGCTAATAAACGCTCACAAACACTTTAGTAATAGTTAAAAACAGGCGATAAAAAAAAATAATGTAAAAGCAGACCCCAGTAGTATTTAATTATTGTGCTTCTAGACTACTCACTATCCCGGTGGCCCCGCCTAGCAGTCATAATGCTTAAAACTTGTCATTAAGAATGGTCCAAAAGTGGGGTCTTAAAGACAAGCCCTCGCTTCTAACCAAGTAGATACAATAACAGTACAACCTAATTAGCAATCCTAAAGCACCCACAAAATCAAAATATCTGGGGGCATAGTTTCCTTGTTCCTGAATTTTAAGTCTAAAATCTAAAAATACTTGATTACACCACATGGTGGATACTAACCCTACAACTACACTTTGATATGTCACCACCTGCTCAGTTTCCTATGATTAACCAAATAACTACCCATCCACAAACACCCAAGGGCTTTAGAAACAGCAGCACCCCTATCCATCCTGGCTTTCCGCTACCATTTCAGCAATATTTGATAGTTTTTAAAAAGTCTGCACCATAAACTTAGCCCCCGACAGGCAAGTGGAATTGAAGAGTCATTTAACCAGCTAATAACGGCTGACCTACATGAGCGTATACCTAGGGCAACAAAAATGTATTTCAAATGTGTTTTCCTTTGTTCGGCCAACGCCGGGCATGCACAAAAAACATGAACAAGTGACTCTTATTTGTACCGACAGAGACGAGAAGATTGAGTCCTGAACTGCTGCTTCCAGGAAGACGCCATGTCTTTAGTTTCAATCGTCCAAAAGCGCAGAAGCATGAATTGATATTTCAGCGATTGTGTGAAAAATGCTGATAAATATTCATGTGCTCGGAGTGCTTTATATGATGATAGTACGGTCCAGGCATGTCGTCTTTTGGCAAGCATGTTCTTGTCTGTTGTAAGCGACAGTAACCAAGTTGCAGCGCTTACCATGTGGTAGAACTCCGCTTTGCTCAAACTCGTGCCCCAGACGTTTTGCAGGCCCAGTTCATTTACAGAGCTGTTTAGATAGTTTCCCCATGAGCCTATAGTTTTGCAGCACTTTTGCTCCTCGATTTCACACCATCATAGATTGGTTATAGTTCAGTTCCTGTCTCTGCAGCTCTCTTACTCCAGCTGAGTTTTACATATGCGTTTTTGCTCTGAAATTTGTAGTTTTTTAATCCAAATTTTAGGCTACCTGAGCTAGTGAAACTGATTTTGGAATCTGGAACACTGTTTTCTAGACCTTTGTTTGTATTTGATTTAAAACTGCAGTTTCCTTGCCCATCATTGGTTCAGCCCCATATGTAACTGTTGGCATTAGCCGTGCTGACATTACAGAGAGCAGATGGTTGTATGATGGACGACTCATTTTTTTGTTTTAATATTTTAAACCCGTAAGTCAAGGATTGTGCCTTTGCTTGAGCAGCAACAAGCTGAGGTTTAAAGGTCAGGCTTTGTTTCACTGTGAAATCGAAGTATTTATATGCAGGAACGACCTCCACATGGTTCTCTTGATGAACCATGAGAAGGATTTAAATTTCGAGTCCACCAGTCTGACCCCTTTAGTTTAGTTCAATTCCAAACCTTGCTTGGCTATATAACCTTTGAGTGCATCGATGCTGTACTGCAGACCAATTGGAGTTTGAATAAGTAATTCTATGTCGTCTGCGTACCGTTACCATGCAATTGCTTCCTGAGCCAAAACGGGTGGGTGATTGTTTACCGGAGAAAGAGCATTGGCTAGGTCTGCTAGATATAAATTAAAAAACACAGGGGCTAAGACACATCCTTGCTTTAGAGCATTTAAAGTTTGAATTCTATTAGTAACCTGGCCTCCTCCAATTTTGACTTGTGCTCAAGTACCTGAATGTAGTTCCATCATTGCGTTCAACAGGTTACTGGGGAGACCCCAGCTTTTCAATTTTTCCCATAGGCAAGCTCTTGGGACTCAATCAAATGCAAAACAGGCAAATAGTTGGCTTTTCTTGAGCCTGGACTTTATGCCTAGCAAAGCCAAGGCAGTCAAGTTAGTTGCAGTCCCCATGCCTACTCTGAAACCAGTCTGACTTCGTGGTAGGAGTTGTCTCTCGTGTATCCAAACCTATAATTGTAACAGCAGACAGGATGCATAAAGCTTTGCTTCAAAATCAATCAAGGCTATTAGCCTGTAATTTAACGGAGAGGCAGGATTGCCAGTCTTATAAATTGGATGGAAGATGTTACCTTTCAAGGCATCTGGAAGCAGCTGGAAGCAGCTTAGTGCCGTGGAGATCGTTAAAAAGTAATAGGCCCAGTATGTTACATCACCTTTAAATAGTGTGTTAGGGATACTGCTCTGTCCTGCAGCTCCTTCCGTTTGTAGCTTGGTTATAATGCCTATTAGCTGCTCAATGTCTATGTCTGTGATAGCATTATCTTGATCAGAGTTGGGAAGGGAAGCTTCTGTTTTCAACTTTACTCTAAAGCCAAAGTCAGTCGAACTTGAGGTGCTACGAACTGAAGGCCGACGGTCCCCTCTCATCACCTTTTGGTCTGAGGAGGAATACAACACTGAGACAGGAAGCAGCATCAATGCCTGCATTGGAATGATGTTTTTTCCCATGTACCAGCCCATTTACCAGTTGCCAGAACTTTTAGTTGTTCTTCAGTTTATTAGACATCAGGAGCTTTGATCACAGATCTTCATAGTACTACCTTTTTCTGATGGATACAACTACCTGTGGATTCCTCACCTAATGAATTCTCCCCCATGCGTAGCATTCGGCGGGAACTTCTTTCCAGCTCTGCACGTCGGCGAGGACGTCAAAATTGCCCGACTCCACGCGGCTCTGCCTGACGTCATCGAGGCAATAAGAGGCCCTCGCCGGCGTACTGACATCAGTTCCCTTTTTTCCGTGCCTTCGATAACGGTTACTTTTCCAGCTACCTGTATCGTTTGCTGTTTGGAGGGATACTTTGTGTTTTTGTCGAAATGTCGGCCCCGAAGAAGTCAGGGTTCAAGCCTTGCAGGGAATGCGGAGGTCGAATGTCGGTTACTGACCCGCATAACGACTGTCTATGGTGCCTGAGCTCGGACCACGACGTCCAGGAATGTGGTTCATGCCAAAAAATTAACCCTAAAGCCTTGAAAGAACGTGAGGCTAAATTGTTTTTAGCAAAAGCTAAGAAGGAGAAAAAAAGGCACCATAGATCATCGTCAGGGAAGCCGAGTCACAAGAAGCGGCGTCATCGTGACTCCAGGCCTCGATCCAGAGGACGTTCAAAGTCGAGGTCTCCGTCTCCCCGACGCCGTAAGTCCTGGGAGGTCAGCCCGACGGTGTCTCCTCAACCGTTGACTCCGCAATCTTCTCCGTCGCTGTCGGTCTTTGAGGTGGTGGGGCCTCAGAATCATCATGCCTCTCCGGTGCATCCAGGCGCTCAGGATTCGAGTCCGGCGCCTGCTCCGGCTCCTCAAGACTACCCTGCCTTCCCAGCTCCAGGGACGGATCCGGCGGCATTTCTTAATGCCATGTTTACTATTTTTCAGAACATTGCCCCGGGAGGTGGTGCGCCGGCTGGCCCCACTGGTCCCTTGGCATTTAACTTAGGCATTCTGGCCCCGTACAGGCCAATGCCGTTTATGCCCTTCTGTCCGGCAGGAGACACTAGCCCGGTGCAGCCGTCGACGTCGAGAGAGAGGCCTTCGACGCCGGTGTCTGAGATGGAGGAGTCCCGAAACCGAATGGCGTCGATAGGTGCAGGTTGTGTGTCCACGGCGCCAATGGATCCATCTCCGGTGTCGGAAGGGTCTGGAGATCCTGTGATGACGCCTTCTCGGCACCACTCTCCGACGTCAGTACACTCTATGTCGACGCCGGGATTGGAGGCCAAATTGCGGTCCAGGAGAAAGGCTGGAGGAGAGAGAGTACTAGAGACAGCTCCTTGAGGAAGGGGAGATTGCGGAGCCCCAGAGTGAGTTTCAGGGGTTGGACACAGCCAGTGGACTGGATACTTCCCCGGAGTGGGTTCTGGCCTCGCCAGGGGAATATACTGAGGAAGCAGCCACGTTCCATTCTGTCATCAGGAAGGCTGCTGATTTCCTGGAACTCCCCCTTCCTATGGCACAGGTCAAAACCAATATCCTGACGGAGGTGCTTCATCCTGCCACGGCCATTGCGGATCCAGTGTTACCATTTAATGAAGCTCTCATGGATCCCATAGGAGAGGTGTGGAAGAAGCCGGTTTCTTAGTCAGCAGTGAGAAGGTCAGTGGCCAGACGGTATAGGTCGGCACCTGGAGACCCCGAATTTCTTTCGAAACATCCGTCTCCAGAGAGTCTGGTCGTGCAGGCGTCCTGTTCGTCACGGTCTGCTCCTGGCTCCTTCCCTGGTGTACCATCTGACAGGGAGTCCAAGCGCATGGAGCAGTTGGCCAAGAAGGTTTTCTCCTCGTGCAGCATGGCATTGAAATCAGCTAATGTTACGTGTATCCTAGGCAGATACATTCACGCAATAATGGATGTGGCAAAGGCAGCGTTACCGGACATGCCCCAAGACTTGCCTGGACTTCTCTAGGATGACCAGTCAGCGGCAACTCAGGTCATACAGTCGGGGCTGGACACCACAGACTCTGTTGCTAGAGCCATGGGAACCTCCATCGCCACCAGGCGTCATGCTTGGTTGCGCACATCTGGGTTCTCATCGGATGTTCAAGCCACGCTCCTAGACTTGCCTTTTGATGGAGCTAAATTATTTGGCACTAAAGCTGACTCTGTGTTAGAGTGCTTTAAGAAGTGTAGGGCCACTGCTAAATCCTTGGGCCTGCAGGCTCCTTCGACCCCTTTTAGGTCCTTTAGGCGGCTGCAAGTTTTTGGACGAGGGGCTTCCTTTTGTGGGAGATCACAGCAGGCAGGCCAACAGTCTTCAAGCCTCCCTTATAGGTCATTTAGGGGGCGGGTAGGGTCCGCCCTAGAGGGGCCACCCAGCAGCAGAACCCTTCCTCTTCCTCTTCCTCTTCCTCAGGGGGGATGCAACAGGGGAAGCAGCCCTAGTCCTCTCACCATCGCGTCCCATGTCTCTCCGGTAGTGGGAAGGTTTTCTCTTTTTCTTCCCATGTGGGAGTCGATAACATCCGATTCCTGGGTCATCAGCGTGGTAAAGAAAGGCTATGCCTTTCCCTTTTGGGAGATTCCACCTCCCTTCCCTCCCCGTCCTTCCTTTTGTTCAGAAGATCATCTCCTGTTGCTAGAACAGGAGGTTCTGTCCCTATTGTCAAAAGGTGCAGTGGAGTTGGTTCCCGAGCAGGAGAGGGGTCTGGGATGTTATTCAAGGTACTTTCTGATCCCCAAAAAGGATGGTCGTTTGAGACCTATCCTGGACCTGAGGATTTTGAATTGGTTCCTCAAGCAGGAGAAATTCAAAATGCTGACAGGTACTTATGGCGTTGAACAAGGAGGATTGGATTGTGTCTGTCGACTTGCAGGATGCTTATTTCCATATTCCCATTCTCAATTCACACAGGAAGTATCTCCGTTTTGTGGTAGGGTCGCAACACTACCAGTTTGCGGTCCTTCCTTTTGGTCTTACTTTCCTCCCCAAGGTAGTGACTCTGTTTCATTTGGGACAGTCCATCACTCTCTCGACATTCTACCCTCCTCCGCATCCATCTAAGGAGGAGAAGAGGCTCCATCGACTGGACCCAAGGAGGGCTCTCAGCTTTTACATAGACAGGATGAGAGAGTTCCGCTTGGACGACAAACTCTTTGTCGGATACGTGGGGAAGCGGAACGGGAAGGCCGTCCACAAACGAACTCTACCCAGGAGTGTCGTTCTTTGTATTAAGATATGTTATTCATTGGTGAAGAAGGATCCTCCTGAGGGGATAAGAGCTCATTCCACCAGGGCTAAATCGACCACATCGGCCCTGGCTAGAGGTGTTCCAGTGGCGGACATTTGTATGGCAGCAACCTGGTCTTCCCTCCACACCTTTGTAAAGCATTATTGCTTAGATTCAGAGGTGAGGAGGGATGGCCATTTTGCGCGGTCTGTGCTGCAGGAGTTCTTGGTATGACCAGACGGACACCCTTCTCCGAGGTGGTACTGCTTTGGGACTCTATTCATTAGGTGAGGAATCCACAGGTAGTTGTATCCATCAGAAGAGCAAGTTACTTACCTTCGGTAATGCTTTTTCTGGTGGATACACCAGCTACCTGTGGATTCCTCACGGTCCCTCCCGCCTCCCCGTTGTCTGTCTGGTCATACCGAGAATTCCTTGGGTATGTGTATTTCATTCTTTCTGCATTATGAGGTTATGCATTCATATATATATTTGTATATATTTTCTATTTGTAAGTTTTGATATTTGTTCATGATTGTGCAGAACTTTTACGAACGTGCATTGGTATCGTTACTGTTATTGGCTTTTTCTTTTTCTATAAATGTTTCTTGGATATATATATGAAGTGTTTGGAATGTCAATGTTTATCTATTCGTCTCAAAGGCACGTAAAAAATGGCGTAAACTGATGTCAGTACGCCGGCGAGGGTCTCTTATTGCCTCGATGACGTCAGGCGGAGCCGCTTGGAGTCGGGCAATTGTGACGTCCTCGCCGACTTGCAGAGCTGCGAAGAAGTTTCAGTCGAATGCTACGCATGGGGGAGAATTCATTAGGTGAGGAATCCACAGGTAGCTAGTGTATCCACCAGAAAAAGCGTTACCGAAGGTAAGTAACTTGCTCTTTTCATCCAGCAGTCTTTCTTATATTGTGATCTCAATTTAAGGAGCTTTGTTTTGTCGGGGTTCTTATTCCTTCATGCCTGCTTTGACAGTTTTTTGTCTCACGTGAGATTAGATTTTTTAATTTACACAGAGATCTGTTACACCATGGATGCTGTTCGGTAACACCTTTCAGATATTTATTTACAGCAACTACAGAGCTTGAGATAGGGATTTTATTAGGAAGGTTGTTCAGTAATGAATCGCAAAGGTGCTTCCATGGCTTAACCCGTGCTCCTGAACACAATGCAGTTTGTTTCTGATTCTCAAGTTCTCTGTTAAGCTCTTTGAGTGACCCTGCTCAGCGATACACTTCTTCCATCACTTTCTCAATGCCATGCCCCTGCCATTTTAACTTCTTTGTACTATAGGTCATCGCAGCGGCGATGATGATGTTTGTGGTTGTTAGTCGCTTCCATACCCATCTTAATTGTATGGCTTGTGGAAAAAGATCGCTCTCTAGACATGCATAAGTATTGTAGGCGGCAACTAGTGGCAGTGCTGCTTCATTTATTAACGTGAACTCAATTGTTGATTTCATTGAACCCTTTGAAAATGTTACTGGTGAAGGAGATTCTCCCCCTAAGTGGGTCATCAAGCGACGGAGGCCAAGATTTTCAAACCTGTTGTTCAGGTGTAAGCCATGGTGTTTTTGTCTCTTTTTTGTATAGGCTTTGCTCAAGTCAACATTAAAGTCACCGGACACAATATGAATGGCCTCCTTGTACTGCCTCATCTACATTTTGAGGATGTTTAACAGTGTTTCCATGTTTTTTCTGTTTTGCTCTTTGTTCGGGTGAGTGTGCACATTGGTTAATAGCAGTGGTGTATTAGCACTGTCTAGCTCTTGAGGTTCCAACTTAATTGGCAGCAGCCAGTCTATTCCGAGATCGATTTGTTTGATGGCCCAATTAGTTTTGGTTGAACATAATGTAGTGAGGCCACCTTATGAATTACCAAATTTGTTGGGTCTTGACTGCAGGATTATGCCTGCCGACATAGCCTGAGATTTGGATAGGCTCCATACACCAGGTTTCCTGAAGCATGATGATATCAAATTTCTGTAGGAACGTCAACACCTCCGCGTCTGTTACCATTTGTTTCATACCATGGCAATTCCAAGATTATATGTAGAGGCTATCCTCTAGGGCAGTTTCCCGTATAGATCTTACATCAGGGCCAATTGTTGCTGTGGACCATAAGGGATTGCTGCTCTGCCTGATTCCAAATCGGAGACCTGCCAATAAATACTTGATGGCTACTCCAGTGATAAAGCAAACTTTGATTCCTTACTATAGTTAAATTTTCTTGCCTGCGTGGAGCCGCCTCCACTCTAGCTGCTCCTTTCATTACTGAGGCCCCCCTCACAATTCCTGGGAGCAAGGGGCTAGGATATCAACATGGTTCTTGTCTTTGTAACGTAATGCCCCATGATCTAAAGGTGTACTGGTATGCCAGGATTTGGGCGGCGGTGGCTGGAGAGGCCCAGGATGTAGGTGTTGCCTCTTAGTCCCTGTTATTAGGGTGTGGAACAAACTCCACTGTCTGCAGATCAGTCGTAGTGATATGGGCTAGGAGATGAATTTTATTTAGGAGCTTGATGATTGTTTATCTATTGAACATATCAAAGGCCCCTTTTGAATTGTACCGGGGGATAAAGAGGAGTTTGTAATCAATCAAAGCCTCAGTTTCTTGTAAGGGTTGACCTCCTGGTGGGCTTATTGGTGTCTGCAGTTTGAGATTAGTATCAATCCTTGTGTATTGTTTCTTGCAGTATTCTGCATGGATTTTGCCTATAGAAGATGTTGTGAGGCCTGACAATGCTTAATTACTGCAGGAGTTTGGTTGTTTTCCCTATAATCGAAGGCTTCCCACCCAAAGTTGCCCCTTTGGCTCCCGTGTTAGGATCCACATCCGGGAGGCTGTTTGTCGTGACCTTCCGCTGAACTAGGTTTCCACTCCGGCAGCTGTGCGAAGTGACTGGTTTCGGTGAGATGGTTGACTTCTGCATGGAGAAACGGCTTGTGTTGGGTTATCCTGGTTAACCTTTTGCGTAGTCATCTTCTGCGTGAGGTATATGCTGCTATCCGCCAAGTCTCCTTCGTCTTTCCCCTCAGGGTCTTTGTCCTGTGTGCTAATGGACTTTGCAAATGACTTCTAGATACTATTTTGCTGAGCCATCTGGCCTTCTTTCAAGCTTTCCTTTGTCGTTTGCTACTGAGGTGTTTGAAGCTTCTCCCACAATCCCTTCCTTGACGGGACTTGTTGCTTAAGTGTTGGAGTCTTTGCTACACCCAGATGAGCTCTGGTTTTCCTCCTGCTGGGAAAAGCAAGAAGCCTGTGAATTTTTCATTTTCACCGTCAGTGTCATTTTCAATGTAATTATCGTGCACAGACCCTTCCCTCTTACAAACCCCATCCTGAGATCTGCGGGCCTGTGCCCTGACTTCTGTCAAGATGTAATTTAGAATTTCAATGGTCTTGGGTGAGTTGTCTCCTGTAGAAGCACATTGACATAACACTTGCTGATTGTAAGAATGGGTCGGAGCCCTTCTTATCAGGTTGTTCAGCCCTTGAAGCTTCTTGTCGATACTCTCAATATGCACTGCCAAGACGTTAAGTAGGTCTACCTGAGTTTCCTGTTTGTTTGCTTGATAATAAATCGCTGCCTACATTGCTTCCATGGTTGATAGGAGGGCCTGCCAAGTGGTCCCAGCCCTCCCGGAAGCTGACCGGTCCTCATTGAGTTTAACTTCCAAAGAAGGATCCTCTGGGACTTTTGCCTCCTCCAGAAAGCCCACCACAGTGCCTGTTGCCTGATCCTGCTTGGCTAGGACACTAGGGCGCGTGAGTTGGAGTAGGGGTATGCCTCCATCTCCGCCAATGACATGCTGCTACTGGTAATACACAGTTTCAGAATATCTGTTGGATTTTCCGAATGCTGCTCCCCTCCTTGCATAGTGTTGGCATTGGACGGTTGGGCCGCATTAGTGGATCCCTCACAAGCCACCAGCTCAGTTGAAGAAACAGTGGCGCAAGTGTCAGAGAGATCAATTAAAGGTGGATCATGCATCATTATGTAATTGCTGATACTCCCCCGCGGTGATTGCAGTAATAGCTGTAATTGCGGTACATGTGGAGTCTGTAGAGGGGAGTTCTGGCTCCAGTTATTCCAGTTGCTAAGATTTAAAGTGGAGAAGGAGTCCTGTTGGTTACCAGTGTGTACTTCTGCCATAGTTATTACGTTAGGGGCGCTTGGGGTGCTGCTGTGGAAGATTTCCCTATCATGAAGTGGCCTCTCCATCGCTGCAAAAGTTGCCCCAGTAGCAGCATCCATATGCAGTGAAACTGACTGTGTGCCATTGAGAGCTGGGATGGTCTTGAGAGCTGGGATGGACTTGTCTGCCGGCTTAGTTAACAGAAAGTCAGTGATTTTTGTATCCCTATTTCTTGAGATGTACATCTAATTTACTTGAGGTGTTGACAGGTTTTTTGGCTGCTGTTGAGTTGGTGGAAGGTTTCCACTCATTAGAGTCACTTGGTTCGACCATTAGGTCTGTTGGTCCCGGGGAGCTTTGCCTTAACCTCTTTGCCGCCTTTCTCCTCCCCCGAGTTAGTGTCATCCTTGCTTCTCTGCTCCTTTTGCTAGTAGTTGGTGGTTGGACGACCAAGCTAGAGTTGAGTGCCTGTGCCTGCGATGAGGTGATGAGGTGCTTGGCAGCTTTCTTTTAGGCACAAGCCGCACCGGTCCAACAACGGCCGCTTCTGTGCAAAACGGTGGTTGCAGCCTAAAGCCCTGAAGTAGCTTGTACCCTCAATAAATGTCCCTGGCTGTGAGGTATGGTACTCTGCAGCTGCTTGTTGTTGCGTGCACCACCTCCTAGTCTGTGTTAGGCATATGCTGTGCCGTGCTGGTGCGAATTGATGCTTGGTGCTTGACTCACTCACTTCTAGCTGGGTGGTTTGGTGAAGTTCCTGGATGCCTAGATCTCTGGACTCAAGCCTCTGGATCTCTGTGTCCGGGAAGGAGTAGGGCACCATCAGCTCCACCACGTCCAAGCAACTGGGGTCTCAGTGTTGACCTGCAAGCCCCCTACCTTACTGCTTCCCTGCTGGCTCCACGTGTTGCCCGGGTCCAAAAACCGCGCTGCTGTTTAACTGGCCCACTGGCTGGGGCGTGGTCAGCGATTGACTGAGGGTGAGAAGGGGCTTGAGCACCTGATCACCATGATCCCTGACCCCCAAACCCTTGCGCTGCCACCTCACCTTCAACTCCCCTCGATGAGCTGGGTGAGGGCCTTGGGGCACAAGCTCCTCCTGTTGCCTGCCCATTCGCAGTAGCACCGGACCGGACAGGGTCGAAACTAGATGCTGTGGGATGCTGGTGCACAGCTTGCAGCTCCGGTTGGGCGAACTGGGCTGGGGGGGCCAGGTCGGGTCAAGTCAGCCAGGAATGAGGCGCGATGAGGCTGGCAGCACCGTGCGACTGGTTCCGCTCCCCTGCACCTCACCTTGCCTGGCGTGTCACGGTGTGTGCTCTGTTTCTCGATCCTTAGCCGTGCTCCACTTGCCACTGGCGTCCAAACGTTCTGCGCCACTCTCCTCAACAAAGCAACATTGGATCACTAGCACAATTTAGAGACATAGGGCAAATGTCAGGCTGCTTTATTCTATGAACATGGGGATTGGTGATTACTTTTCTTTCTCTGGGTGCAAAATGAGAGGAATTTTTAAAGTGAATTATGTGACAATGTAAGATGTTGGCCTTTGCAATACACAATACAATGTAAATACATGTAAATGAACTGTATGCATCCAGCAGTTAGGAAAGTAAAAATGAAGTACGTTGTTGTGTAATTCTGAAGTGTGCTGGCAACGAATTTAATACGATTAAAACAAATCAAGACATTTGGTGACGCACAATTGATAAATGTCCACAAAACCCAATTTCCACACATTATCATTTGTGTGCTATATAGTTTGTCGGTGCAGATTTAGTGGCCATTTCAATGGTAAATGCGCTAACACAATGCTTAGTTGCATAAAAAATCGTCTCACCTCATGTCCATTAAAGATAGGTGGATTACAAAAGTTTGTGGTTCTAAAAAGTTTGAGAATCACTTTCCTAGAGCATATTAGTCATAAATTACCAGTATCCAAATTATAGCACTGCTAAGCACTTTCATGAGCATCATAACTGTTAATGGACCAGGCTGAGATATTTTGGGATAGAGCATGTCTCCAAGGACATTAGAGGTGGTGACAGAACATTAAAACTAAGAACACTTCAATCCTGTTGGAAAATTGATGCAAATACTATTATCCTGTTTGGCATTAATTGTGATAAGGAACTATTGGTGCGTTTATAACGCTGTTGAAAGAATTATATGGAGGCGCTTGAATGAAGTGTTCACGCTTTGTACATTATATAATATTTTAACTGTTGTTATTTCTTTTGCACTCTAGGGGCCAGATGTAGCAAGGTCCGAGATTGCGACTCGGAAATTGCAAGTGGGTGCGACTCGCAATTTCCGAGTCGCAATCTCGGATGCAGAACGGTGTCTCAGACACCGTCTGCAACTCACTATGGGGTCGCAAAGACCCACCTCATCAATATTCATGAGGTGGGTCGCATTTTGCGACCCCATAGCGAGTCCCTGCACTCACAGGGATGGTGGCCTGCTGGAGACAGCAGACCTCCATGTCTGTGACTGCTTTTTTAACAAAGCAGTTTTTTTTTGTTTGTATTGCAGCCCGTTTTCCTTAAAGGAAAACGAGTTGCAATACAAAAAAAAAATGAAACCATTTGGTTTCATTTTTTCAGAGTAGGCAGTGGTCCATTGGACTACTGTCTGCTCTGAAAAAATATTTTTAGCGACATTCACAAAGGGGAAACTTCCCCTTTGTGAATGAGTTACCACCCACTTCAAGTGGGTGTTAACTGCGAATTGCTTTGCGACCGCTTTCGCGGTCACAAAGCAATTCTGCATCGCGGTGCGAGTCGCAAATAGGAAGGGAACACCCCTTCCTATTTGCGAGTCGCATTCACATTTTGCGAGTCGGTACCGACTCGCAAAATGTGAATGAGCATCGCGATGGCCATTTTGCATGGCGCAAACTGCGATTTTCGCAGTTTGCGCCATGCAAAACGGTTCCTACATCTGGCCCTAGATCTCTTGTGTATGATGTAAATTTCTTGTCGTTTTACAGGGATGACCGAATCTCCTTTGCAATTATTATTTTCTCAAGGCACAACAAGATTTATTTTGGACTTGAGACATTGAAATGTATTCATAGAAGTGGGTCTATAGTCACAGTCAGATCGTACCTATTTTGTTGGGAAATTGGGCTGAGGGGAAATCATTTGCTTTTGTATGGTGCAGAAATTGCACATGAACATCGTAGGAGAGGAATTGACGATCCCTACCTCGTTAGGATGGGCTACTATAGTTGGGATTGCCAGTGTTACTTTTACCCACGTCGTCCGTCCCCCCTTCTGTGGATAATGTCTACTTCCTGAGGCTTCTATAGCCTTGATGTTTAGTCATTCCCCTTGCCCACCCCCTTTTGTTACGTTGTTGGGTGGCTAATTGTATTTTAAAACAGAGCGTTCTTATGTGTATGTGGCGTTTTCTTGTATGATTATCCCTTATGATTGTCTGTCTGGGTGTAATCACGGACTGTGAAGCTGTAGTCTGTTTTCACTTTTGGGTATATATGGTGATTTCCTGTGACAAATGTAATCATGTGATCAAGACCGCGAACGTTGAAACGCATCATGACTTTTGACATGAACTGAATGAAATAAGGATATTGATGTTTTGCAACCGTGGAGTGACCTTTCCTGGTATAGCCTATTGATAAACTTGGATACAGTGTTTCTATTTAGAGCAGGCAGCTGGCAATCCTATGAGTTTATATATGTGTGTGTGTGTGTGTGTGTGTGTGTTTGTATATATATATATATATATATATATATATATATATATATATATATATATATATATATATGTTCGATGGCATGTGTAGCTGCAGATACACATGCTGTGCACATCCCACCATCTGGTGTGGGCTCGGAGTGTTACAAGTTGTTTTTCTTCGAAGAAGTCTTTTCGAGTCACGAGACCGAGGGACTCCTCCCATTTCGACTCCATTGCGCATGGGCGTCGACTCCATCTTAGATTGTTTTTTTTCCGCCATCGGGTTCGGACGTGTTCCTTTTCGCTCCGTGTTTCGGGTCGGAAAGTTAGTTAGAATCTCGGAAAAATCGTTGGTATTGTTTGCGTTCGGTATCGGGTTAGTTACAACAGATCGACACCGAATTAAGAAGAGCTCCGGTGGCCCTTTGGGGTTTTTTCGATCCCCGGCGGGGCCTGGTCGGCCCGGCCACGTGTCTCTTCAAGGCTGATGGAACGGACCCCATTCCGCTTCTGTCCAAAATGCCATAACAAGTATCCATATACAGATCAACATCTGGTCTGTAACTTGTGTTTGTCACCAGAACACAAGGAGGATACTTGTGAGGCCTGTCAAGCGTTTCGGTCCAGGAACACACTCAGGGACCGAAGAGCAAGAAGACTGCAAATGGCGTAGGCGCCGACAGAACAAGGGCGTTTCGAGGAGGAGGAAGAAACATTCTCCAACCAGGATTCGGACTCTGAGGAGATCGATCTCGAAGAAACGCCGAAAACCGTGAGTAAGACGTCGAAACAAAGAACTCACGAGAAGACCGCTAAAGCCCAGGGGACGCCACCGCCAACAGGCCATGGCTTAACCCGAAAAATAGGTGACCGTTCATCGGCACCGAAAAAGGGCGAGCTGGTGTCGAAGTCATCCGACTCCGGTCGAGATACCGGCACACAGCAATCTCGGGCCCGAGATAGTGGCTCAGAGAAGATTCGGCACCGAGACAGCGGCACCGAAACGGGTCGGCACCGAGAGAGCACGACGCCGAAAGTAAAGAAGGTTTCGTCGGAGCCGAAAAAAGCAGCCGAAAAGGTTTCGGTACCGAAACAGCCGGCCTCGGAACCGAAAACAAGTTCCTACACTGAGGAACAAGGACTGTCCACACAAATGAAGACACATAGATTTGGACAGGAATTAGAGACAATAGAGCCAGATCACACACAAAGACGGCTCTTTATTCAAAAAGATACAGGGAAGATCAGCACTCTTCCTCCAGTCAAAATTAAACGCAAGCTTGCCTTCCAAGACAAGGACAAACAGCCACACCTAAAGGTGGCTAAACAAGTAACACCGCCACCATCCCCACATCACTCTCCGCAACCATCACCGGTAGCCACTCCACCAATGATGCAATCCCCAACTCATACAGGAATGAGTCAAGATGACCCTGACGCATGGGACCTTTATGACGCACCAGTGTCAGATAATAGTCCGGAATGCTATCCAGCTAGACCATCGCCACCAGAGGATAGTACAGGCTACGCACAGGTGGTGTCAAGAGCAGCGGCATTTCATAATGTCAGCCTTCATTCAGAGCCCACTGAAGACGACTTTCTTTTTAATACACTGTCGTCCACACACAGCCAATATCAGAGTCTTCCTATGCTACCCGGAATGCTAAAACACTCCAAACAAGTGTTTGAGGAGCCTGTTAAAGGGAGAGCCATTACTCCAAGAGTAGATAAAAAATATAAACCGCCACCAACAGACCCACTGTACATTACACAACAGCTAACACCAGACTCTGTTGTAGTGGGAGCAGCGTGCAAAAGAGCCAACTCTCATACTTCAGGAGATGCACCACCTCCAGATAAAGAGAGTCGAAAATTCGATGCTGCAGGCAAAAGGGTGGCGGCACAGGCAGCAAACCAGTGGCGTATTGCAAATTTGCAAGCTTTGTTAGCCAGATATGATAGGACCCATTGGGATGAGATGCAACACTTTATTGAACATTTACCCAAAGAGTTCCAAAAAAGAGCGCAGCAAGTAGTAGAAGAAGGACAGAGTATCTCCAATAATCAGATACGGGCAGCAATGGATGCTGCAGACACAGCTGCTAGAACTGTCAACACAGCAGTAACAATAAGGAGACATGCATGGCTGCGTACATCAGGATTTAAACCAGAGATACAGCAAGCTGTGCTGAATATGCCATTCAATGGACAGCAGTTGTTTGGGCCGGAGGTGGACACTGCGATCGAAAAACTTAAGAAAGACACTGACACGGCCAAAGCCATGGGCGCACTCTACTCCCCACAGAGCAGAGGCACATTTTGAAAGACATAGTTTCGAGGGGGGTTTCGAGGGCAAACCACAGAAGCCACAACCTCACAAACAAAGCCCACTTACCAGAGCCAGTATCAGCGGGGAGGTTTTCGGGGACAATATAGAGGGGGACAATTTCAAAGGAATAGAGGAAAGTTCCAAAGTCCCAAAACTCCTCCAAACAAACAGTGACTTTAAGGTCACAAATCCCCAACACATAACACCTGTGGGGGGGAGACTAACCAAGTTTTACAAACATTGGGAGGAAATAACAACAGACACTTGGGTCTTAGGAATTATCCAGCATGGTTATTGCATAGAATTTCTCAAATTCCCTCCAAACGTCCCACCGAAAACACACAATATGTCAAAACAACATATAGATCCTCTAGGACTAGAAGTTCAGGCATTGCTACAGAAAGAAGCAATAGAATTAGTACCAAAACAACAAATAAACACAGGAGTTTACTCCCTGTACTTTCTGATACCCAAAAAAGACAACAGTCTGAGACCTATACTAGATCTCAGAACATTAAATACCTACATCAAATCAGATCACTTTCACATGGTTACATTACAAGACGTAATCCCACTGCTCAAACAACAAGACTACATGACAACACTAGACCTAAAGGATGCATATTTCCATATACCAATACATCCTTCACACAGAAAGTACCTAAGGTTTGTTTTCCAAGGGATACATTACCAATTCAAAGTGTTGCCATTCGGAATAACAACTGCACCAAGAGTTTTTACAAAATGCCTAGCAGTAGTAGCTGCACATATCAGAAGGCAGCAAATACATGTGTTCCCGTACCTAGACGATTGGTTAATCAAAACCAACACGCTAAGACGGTGTTCACAACATACAAGATATGTCATAGAAATCCTCCACAAACTAGGTTTCTCAATCAACTACACAAAGTCACACCTTCTGCCGTGTCAAACACAGCAATACTTAGGAGTGACAATCAACACAGCAAAAGGGATTGCCACTCCAAGTCCACAAAGAGTTCACACATTTCACAATGTAATACAGACCATGTATCTAAAACAAAAGATACAAGTCAAACTGGTGATGAAACTACTAGGCATGATGTCTTCATGCATAGCCATTGTCCCAAACGCAAGGTTGCACATGCGGCCCTTACAACAGTGCCTAGCATCACAGTGGTCACAAGCACAGGGTCAGCTTCTAGATCTGGTGTTGATAGACCGCCAAACATACATCTCGCTTCAATGGTGGAACCGTATAAATTTAAACCAAGGGCGGCCTTTCCAAGACCCAGTGCCACAATACATAATAACAACAGATGCTTCCATGATAGGGTGGGGAGCACACCTCAATCAACACAGCATCGAAGGACATTGGGACATATAGCAAAAACAGTTTCACATAAATCACTTAGAACTGTTAGCGGTATTTCTAGCGCTCAAAGCATTTCAACCCATAATAAGCCACAAACACATTCTTGTCAAAACAGACAACATGACAACAATGTATTACCTAAACAAACAGGGAGGGACACACTCGACACAGTTGTGTCTCCTAACTCAGAAAATATGGCATTGGGCGATTCACAACCACATTCGCCTAATAGCACAATTTATTCCAGGAATTCAGAACCAGTTAGCAGACAATCTCTCTCGGGATCACCAACAGATCCACGAATGGGAGATTCACCCCCAAATACTAAACACTTACTTCCAAATTTGGGGAACACCACAAATAGATCTATTTGCAACAAAGGAAAACTCAAAATGCCAAAACTTCGCATCCAGGTACCCACAAGATCAGTCTCAGGGCAATGCATTATGGATGAGCTGGTCAGGGATATTTGCTTACGCTTTTCCCCCTCTCCCACTCCTTCCATATCTAGTAAACAAATTGAGTAAAAACAAACTCAAACTCATACTAATAGCACCGACATGGGCAAGACAACCTTGGTACACAACACTACCAGACCTCTCAGTAGTACCTCATGTCAAACTACCAAACAGACCAGATCTGTTAACACAACACAAACAACAGATCAGACATCCAAATCCAGCATCGCTGAATCTAGCAATTTGGCTCCTGAAATCCTAGAATTCGGACACTTACACCTCACACAAGAATGTATGGAGGTCATAACACAAGCTAGGAAACCTACCACTAGACACTGCTATGCACATAAGTGGAAAAGATTTGTTTATTACTGCCATAATAATCAAATTCAACCCTTACACGCATCTGCCAAAGATATAGTAGGATACTTACTACAATTGCAAAAGTCAAAGCTAGCTTTCTCTTCAATAAAGATGCATCTTACCTCAATTTCAGCTTACCTGCAAATTACGCACTCAACTTCATTATTTAGGATACCAGTCATAAAAGCATTTATGGAAGGCCTAAAGAGGATTATACCACCAAGAACACCACCAGTTCCTTCATGGAACCTCAACATTGTCTTAACACGACTCATGGGTCCACCTTATGAGCCCATGTACTCTTGTGAAATGCAATACTTAACATGGAAAGTTGCATTTTTGATTGCCATCACATCTCTAAGAAGAGTGAGTGAAATTCAAGCATTTACCATACAAGAACCATGTATTCAAATACACAAGCATAAAGTAGTTCTACGGACAAATCCAAATTTTTTACCAAAAGTGATCTCACCGTTCCACTTGAATCAAACGGTAGAATTACCAGTGTTCTTCCCACAGCCAGATTCTGTAGCTGAAAGAGCACTGCATACATTAGACATCAAAAGAGCGCTAATGTACTACATTGACAGGACAAAACTAATTCGAAAAACAAAACAACTATTTATTGCTTTCCAAAAACCTCATACAGGGAATCCAATTTCTAAACAAGGCATTGCTAGATGGATAGTTAAGTGTATTCAAACCTGCTATCTTAAAACAAAGAGAGAGCTGCCTATTACACCAAAGGCACACTCAACCAGAAAGAAAGGTGCTACCATGGCCTTTCTAGGAAATATTCCAATGAATGAAATATGTAAGGCAGCAACATGGTCTACGCCTCATACATTTACCAAACACTACTGTGTAGATGTGTTAACTGCACAACAGGCCACAGTAGGTCAAGCTGTACTACGAACATTATTTCAAACAACTTCAACTCCTACAGGCTAAACCACCGCTTTTGGGGAGATAACTGCTTACTAGTCTATGCACAGAATGTGTATCTGCAGCTACACATGCCATCGAACGGAAAATGTCACTTACCCAGTGTACATCTGTTCGTGGCATTAGTCGCTGCAGATTCACATGCGCCCACCCGCCTCCCCGGGAGCCTGTAGCCGTTTAGAAGTTGATCTTGAACATTTGTAAATTTGTAAATATATTACTTTAAACTTCATTATGTACATACGTATTCACTCCATTGCATGGGCACTATTACTAGCATACACAACTCCTACCTCACCCTCTGCGGGGAAAACAATCTAAGATGGAGTTGACGCCCATGCGCAATGGAGTCGAAATGGGAGGAGTCCCTCGGTCTCGTGACTCGAAAAGACTTCTTTGAAGAAAAACAACTTGTAACACTCCGAGCCCAACACCAGATGGCAGGATGTGCACAGCATGTGAATCTGCAGCGACTAATGCCACGAACAGATGTACACTGGGTAAGTGACATTTTCCATATATATATAGATAAAATTATATTATTACGAACATGTTTATATGCTCCCTCTAAGATAAGAAAATCAGCCATAATTGGTAGAAAATCATTTAGGGAGCTAAACCTATCTCACAGTCTGCCTTGGACTATTTGATGTTTGTACACCATTTATTCTGTGGGCCTGGGGATGGTGCCCTCCCACAGGGCCCTCCTTCCACATCTCGGATGACATTTGGTACCAAAACATCCCTCATATTCCTCCTTAACTATCCCTTATATTCCCCCATAACCATTCTAGGAATACATTGACTCAGAAAGGAACATGGGCTTACTAAGTGAGTTAAGAACCAACAGCAACAGGGCATACATTTCCTGGCCAACAGAGGCCAATTACTTCCTTGTTTGAGGGTAGAAAGGTCATGGTAATTTATTGAACGCCACTGGCAAGCACCCGCAGTGGTCATCATTGACTAATTAGGGACTTGCCCCGGATGAAATCGGTCAGTAAGGGTAACATGTGTGCCACCCCTCACCTCCTCACTAACCACTGGTTTAAAATGTCCACATGCCTTCTACAGTAGCCCTCCTTGAAGACATCAAATGCGCTGAACCATTATGATTTCTTCCTGAGAGGGAGGGCGAGAATAGAATAACGTTCCATCTCATATAAGTGACTTCTGATCTGGAAAATATAATTTCTCTTTCGAGCATGAGTAAGTAGATTTAGGATGCATGTCACACAGCTTCCATTAAACCACTTTGGCTTGTTACCTTGGAGAATGTGTGTATTTGTATTTCTGGTTTTAACCTTTCAGCCCCCCAGTGCAAGGTAAACCAAAATAATGAACTTGACTTAATATTAGTTTCTTAACATTCACAGTTTTGCACAGATTCTCTCAATAACCACCCCTTATGGCATTGAGAGTGAACATAAGGAGTGGAAAGTAGCCTCCCATAAAGAGGGTGTTCAAAGTCTAAAACCTGTACTAACTCACTCAAGAGCTCTAGAAAAGAGTTGCTGATTTGCTGACATTTAACTCTGACAATGCATCTCCACCTACAACATATTGTATTATATTGTACTTCAGCATCTATATAGCGCTTACTACCACCATGTGGGGCACTGAAGAGATTACCTGCATGGGCAGCAAGTGTTTGATACTATGTGGGAAGGGGTGACCACCGAGGTGTGGTTATCGTATTCTGGGAGTCAGTGCTTAGCAGTATGTTGAATGATGAGGTGGATAGACTCTCAAATTAGGGTTTCCAGTAAGCTGGCAGCCTTTAGCTGCTCTGCATGCACATTTATGGTATGTCTACTTAGCTGGTCACTACACTGGGTTATCCAACTCAAAATGTTGTTTGTAGTTTTGGTCCTGAGTTGACATGTTTGTAGGGAGAAAAAAAAGATCTGCTGGGTTATTATCATCCCATATCGGAGTGTCATTATGAGATGTAAAAAGCGGTCACAGTGTCAAGTTATTTTAGAAGTGCAGTGGTGCACTAGACTAAAGTGTTCTGATTGACTAACAGTATGTGATAGATCTCTACAGCTATTCCATGCTTGGTCTTTTGGTGATGGCTGGTACAGTACTGGTGATGAAAATGCCCTGTAGAAGATATGTCTTATGTTGGTGTAATAAGGATGTTACAGTTAGCTGATGGGTGTGATGTTATAATTAATAGTGTTGGGCTAGAAATGTTATATATGAATTGACATAACTATATAATACCCAGGTGAACCATAGGTCAGATCTTTATTGCTGTATATAAAAAATAGTTATTCCCTATCTGTATGTTGTAAACTAAAGATTGGACTTGAAGGTGCAACTGTCTTTATGGAGTTCCAGAGCTTGGCGGCTTGTTCTGAGAAAGCTGTGCCTCTTATGGATTACTGTGTTTTCCAATGCCCTGCAGATTTCAAACTTTGGATAAAACCACAGTTTCCCCACTTTTCTGTGAGGGACCATTCCGGAACCTGTGGAGATCCACAAAAGTTTTACTTCCCAGTTGTCCTGTACTTCTCCCGATGAAAATGGTACACTACGTGTGTGGCTTGGTCTGTCTATTTTAAAAGTGTGAAATAAGTATCCATGCTCATCTTTATATCTATTTAAGCTAATACACCAAAAATGTTGAGTATCTTTTTGCTTCAAAATGAATTGTATTTCAGTTGATAAGTGCAATTTCTTTAACAACCTCAATAAATAGAAAGGAAAAAAAAAAATGTTTTTGTTTGCAAGCTGAAAATATTTGAAAACATTGTTTTATAACTATTTTGTGTAATTATGCCCAGTCTACAAATTGAAATGTTATTGGATAGTAGGCATAGTGGCATACTTGACTGATAATTTAGCTGTGAATGCTTAGCCTAATAGTATGCTGAAAAACTTATTTCATGCCCAACAACCAGCTTTAGTGTTTGTTTCCCTGTTAACATGATAATGCAGCTCTACCTGAATTAGGAACACCGGAAATCAGGCATTGGGGTTATTAACTCAGTAGTTTTGTTGTCTCTGCTACCGAATGGCAGCAATATACTATCTGTGAATATACCAGAAATAATGTAGTTAATGATGTACATGAAAGCACACTTGTATGATTCTAATCAAATCTGATAATTGAAGTAATTGTAAAATATTTGATTCAGTGTCTAATGATTTAAAATATATATAGATATCCTTCGTAAAACATATTTTTTTTATTTAACAGAAACCTGTTCCCATCAAATCTGGTTGCGGCAGCTTTCCGTACAGTAAGATAAACATGCATTTTATTTTTAAATTACATACCTCAAGCCACAAGATTTCAAGTACTTGCATATTATCTATATGCAGTGTGGGCGGTACTGATATCTCTTGCTTAAGAATGTTTTATGCTTTGTGCACGTTGTTTTATATTGTGCATTTTATATCTCTCCTATCCAGCACAAGCTCTCTGCTTGCAAAAGACCTATTGTGAACTTGCAGTGAGTTTACAGCCCACCCACTGCTTAAGATTGGTTGGCTTCATTGCGACTCTCATTTGCTTGTTTTTTATTTGATGGCTTTTCTTCCTCTGTTTTGTGTTTGCCTCTTCACAACCCTTTTGACGGGATACATTTTATCCTTCGACTGCTCACATTTAGAGAACTACTTTCTTCTTTTGCATTCAACACTCCATAAGAGTGCATGTTTTTTGTAGCTCCCTTCTTGTACTGCTTCAGCCCCTCAAATATCCCCCTCCTCTTTGTTGCTCCCCACCCCTTCAAGCTTCTCTGTAAAAACACAGCAACGGAATTTTTTTTTGCCTGGGTACGGCTAAAGAGCATACTTTAACGGTTGTTTTTGTTTTATCTCCTGCATTCCACATGTTTCATGAAAGCACAGACTTTAGCATACAAGGGCTTTGATGACACTGAGGGAAGAGCTATCTTCTTTACTCACTCAGCTGGTTGTGTGAGGCAAAGGCATCACACATTTCCTTGATGTCTATACATCTGCTTACTGAGGCTACTGCCGGAGACAAGGGGCCACATGTACAAATAATCGGTTTTGCGACTCGCAAATTGCGAGCTTTAGTGACTGTGTACTTTACACTGTTTGTGATTCCCAATGGGGTCGCAAATGACCTACCTCATGAATGTTCATGAGGTAGGTTGCAATTTGTGACCCCATTGGGAATGGCCACCCTCACAGGGATGGTGGCCTGCTGGAGACAGCAGATCACCATGTCTGTGACTACTTTTAAATAAAGCAGTTTTTTTTTTTAATGCAGCCTGTTTTCCTTAAAGGAAAACGAGATGCATTTCAAAAACAAATAATGAAAAGTTTTCTTTTCATTTTTTCAGAGCAGGCAGGGACCACTGCCTGCTCTGCGAAAATATTTTTGCTGCCATTCACAAAGCGGAAGAGGTCCCATTTGGACCCCTTCCTGTTTGCAAATGGGTTAGTACCAGTTTGCGATTGTTTTGTGACCACATTCACGGTCACAAAACAATCGTACATCGGACTGCGACTCACAATTAGGAAGGGAACGCCCCGATTTGCGATTTGATAAATAGATTACCAAATCGCAAAAATGGGTCTGTACATACCAAAAAGCTTTTTTCTTGTCACAAACAGTCCGATTCTGCAAATCGGGCTGTTTGCGATGAGAAATAAGATACGTACATATGGCCCCAAATGACTGATTGTGTAAAAAGTAAATTGGGCCTTGGCAAGCATTTTCCTTAACAATTTACTCGTCTGTGTTATTTTTAAATTCCATTCAGAGTTTCCTCAGTGAAAAATAAACCATGACACTTGTAAAGATTGAAAACATTGTTTTCAGTGTGCGGTTTACAGATACCATAGGATAGTGTTTGCTTTGCCTCTAGTATTTGAAATGTTTGTTTCTTTTACTTTTTTAAACAATGCGTTTAAAAGCAAAGTCAACAAATTGGCACTCGCATTATAAAAGTGAGACCTTTCGGTGATGCCAGTGCTTGTTTGTTTCATTGCTACCTACCTGAAACACTTCAAGCCGATTTAGGCTGTGCTTGTGTTTTTTTAAAGTACATCACACAATGGATGTTTGGTTTTGCATTATTTGTAGAAGTTGGATTTGTCTGAGTTAGATCTTGCATGGGGCGCTAGCAGAACCATGCATGCATTTATGCTCCCAATAATTCTGTGGGACACTTTTGGTACGTCAGTGGTCCCTTTTGCTGTAGGTGTTCGACATCCCACATCTCAAAGGGATTGGCACAGGTGCACCAAGACTATGGTAATCGTTGCATTGAGCTACTTGTACTTCGTAAACAATGTCATTTTCTCAAAGTCTTTATCTTTTACGGTTGTGTTATTGTTACTCTTCCTTTGCATGTCTCAATAGGATGTTGATTCAAAAGTTGCTTTAAAATTGATTGAAATGTTGTGGCAGTCAGAAGCCATTTGTACAATAAAATAGATTACCAGAAGCACCAATATGGTGAAAAATAAACAACAGAAAAAGTTCACAAGAATCCTAAGACGTGAAATTGAACACCAGTACCCAAATGCTGAGTAAAAAGCACCGAACAGTTCAAGTGCAGCCCCCAGATACAGAAGAAAATCTCTTACAAACTATGGCCTGGTTTAGGCTGTGACCTAGAAAATAGCCCTTTATGAGTGCATCCCTTTGAGGAACCAACGTAAAAGCAACTTGAAGGCTATTGCTAAGTTCCGTTTTTCAAGCAAGATAACTGCCTTGACTGAACCCAGACAGGCTTTCGGGAAGGTCATATCACATTGACAGTTTTCGTGTTCACCTTTGATGATATACTAGAGATCATGGTATTCCAACTGACCTGCTACTCTTGGATCTCTCAGCACCATTGGACACAGTGGACTATACCATTCTGATTGATATGTTTAGCTAGAGTCGAATTGACTGGCCATGCCATTAATGGTTCATATCTTTTCTGAGCGGGCATATTCAGTTTGACCCTTCCACCATTCTGTTCTGCTGAGATACCTATGTGGTTTGGGGTCCCACAGGAGTCAGCATAATTGTTTTGTTTAACAATTATGTGAAATCGTTGGGAGAAGCGATCTGGACCTTTCGCATTATGGCACTTTTTTAATGCTGATGACATATAGTGGCTACTGGGGTATGACCATCTATTCTAGGAGAGTGCCTTTCCTCCCTTCATGAGTGAGAATTGTTTTTAAATTAAATGGAAATAAGACCAAGACCCTCGTTGGTTGTGCACGAATTCCTAACATTAGCTGTATTGTATATTCTTGGTGATTTATTTGTTGATGCGGACTGCGCACCTTAGGATTTAGGATATTGTGATCGTTTGCACGTGTTTACGAAAAAGAAAGCAGAAACGTTGCCGTCACATAATCCTTATGATTGTTGCATTGATCTAAAACTGTTTGCTCCTGCATCACACAACAGGATTTATGCTGTTACTAAATCAGAGACAGAACGTTTGCACAAATATTTAGACAAATATCTGGCAAATAGATTTATTAGACCGTCACAATCTCTACTAGCCTTTTCTTTGCTTTTTGTCCTGTATTTATTATAGAACACTCAACCACAACACCGTTAGGACTATAAACCCTTTCCTATTAATTCCTGTAATGTTCGATCAAATGAACAATAAAGAGAGCCAAGGTCTTTGCCAAGATAGATCTTCGTTAGGCTTATCACTTGGTAATAATAATTAGGAAAGGAGATTAACGGAAGACTGCTTTTGGTACTAAATTCACATTATAGGAGTATCAGGTAATACTGTTTGGTTTATGCAGTACATCAGCAGCCTCCCAGTATTCCATCAACGGTATTCATTGCAACTAGATTTAATTTGTTGTAGTGGTTTACATCAGCAATGTTCTCATTATTTTCTGATACAAGAGAAGAAAGAACATAATATTTGAATCAGGATTGTGCTACAAAGTTTGGAAGAGCATTTGCTCAACCGTGGAATTTCTGGATTTCATCATTGCACCTAAGGCCTTAAAGTGGATGTTAAGAACGTAACAGCTGTGCCTGTACATCCATCAGTGAAAGATATTTAATATTTTATCGGGTTCACAAGTGTTTATCAATGATTTGTGCCCTCATGTTGCAATCAGTGACCAATGTTTAATGTGTTATCAGTTTCACACATTTTTATCAGTAAATTGTGCCTTCATGTTTTGAAATATTCTCTCTGGTAAGTATTTGTTGAAATAAGGTGTTTTTTTCCAGTGGTCTCAAAACGTTGATGAAAACCTTAGCTGTCAGAAACAAAGCTTTGCTATGGCACCCATACTATAGCATCCTCAGCCTTTTCAAGCCTATTTTTTGTAAACAGATTCTTCCGACCTTACAGTTGGAGCAATTTTGTCATAATGACACCCTGATATTTTTCAGCTCCGATCTGTGGCCTGTTATTCCAGGAAACTGAATTCTGCTGAAGTTAATTATATCATGTTAGACAAGGAACCTCTAGCAGTTAAGGCAGCGTTCACAGAAGGGAGACATTGGGGGTTATTACAACTTTGGAGGAGGTGTTAATCCGTCCCAAATGTGACAGATATACCACCAGCCGTATTGCGAGTTCCATAGGATATAATGGACTCGTAATACGGCTGGTGGTATATCCGTCACTTTACCGTCACTTTTGGGACGGAGTAACACCTCCTTCAAAGTTGTAATAACCCCCATTATCTCTTAGCTACTAAATATCCTGTGCATTCTATAGTGATCATTGAAATCTCATGTTCCCGAAATCAGTTGACATTGGCCCTCATTACGACTTTGGCGGTCTTTTTACAAGACCGCCAAAGCCACAGGTGTCAATGGACCGCCAGTGCTGGCCTTCGTAAGACTGCCGCATTACGACTGCTGCCAGATTTCTATCCGAAATCGGGCGGCAATCCGATGGTAGTCGTGCTGGCTGTCAGCAGGGAAGAGGCGGTTCCACTGCAGACACCGCTATGCCAAAAGGACAACCTGTAATACGGCATGGCGGGGCGCTGCCAGCGGTGGAAGCATCGGGACCCGTACGCTCCCGGACGACTTCCTCGACAGACGAGGTAAGTGATCGTCCGACAGAGGAGGGGGGGTGGTGGGGGTGTGTGTGCGGGTATGAGTGCGTGTGTGAGTGTCGTGCATGTGGGCGGAGGGGGATGCGTGTATGTTGGTGAATGCGGATTGATGGGGTGAATGCGCATGTGTGGAAAGGGGCGGAGTGAATGCATCTATGCGGTGCGGAGGGGGGCGTGAATGGATGCATGCAGCGGAGGAAGGCATGAATGTGGGTATGCGCTTGAGGGGGAGGGAAGGGCGAGTGAAAGCGTCCATGTCAGGGGTGTTCATGTATGTCAGTGTCAGTGGGTGTGTATGTCACGTTTGCGTGGGTGAGTGGGGGCTGTGTTTGTGTGTAGAAGTGTGTGAATGCATGCGTGCAGGTATGTGGAAGTGTGTGCTAGTGTATCCTGGCAACTGGAATGCTTATTCCTCTCACCAGGATGCAAGACCGCCAGCTTTTTCTGGCGTGTGACCGTCAGAAAAATGCTAGTAGTCTCCCACATCGTAATACCGCTAGCGATATTACGGCGTCTGCATGGCTGGAGGTGCTTGGCGGGACGGGCGGAGTTTCGGGGTTTGGCTTCAGCCAAACCGCCGAACTCGTAATTTGTCGGTCTTCGGCAGTGAGACCACAACCGCAGCCCTGGCGGTCGTAATGAAGGCCATTATCTCCATGTGAACAGAGATGGTCTCATCTTTTTAGAATACATTTTTGTCATGACATATGAACATGAACAGATTAATGGGAAAGTCAAAGTGTGATCCTGAAATGAAACTCAGTCAGCGGGGGATACCATGGAACAGAATAATTGCTTCATTCCAGAAATGTAAGTAATTTACTCCAACACCAACGATAAACAGATTAATTGGAACATCAGATCAAGAAGACATTGCTTCCATAAATGATCCTTACATTTAACTTGGTTTACTCTGATGCAATGATTATATACGCATAAACTAAGTAATTAAGAAAATGATTTAGAGTTTGGCAGAAAGGGACCTCCATCAGAAATGTGACAGGGTTCTCTGCCCACCAAACCAAATTTAGAGACAGGCAGACCTTAAATATCCTGTTGACAAGCCCGCATTAGCTCATTCAATGCAACACTTCCTCCGATGGCCCAAAGGAGTAGGTGTATCGGAGGAAGGACATTACACCATCTGCCAGATTTAGGGTGAATGGTGTAGTTTTTTCCCTGTATGTCCTCGCCAGGAAACACCTACCATTGAGGGAAAGGAAAAAAACAATAATGAGTGCGACTCCCTAAGTGAAAGCTCCCAGGATGTGGGGGATCATTAGGTTTTTGTTTCTCAAAAACAAACTCTTACTTTGAGAGTTTGCTTCTGAAGAAGAAAATAAAAGCAAGCGTTTGGTGGATGGCGGTCTAAACCGGAAGTTCGTTCAATGTACAAAGATGACCACTAGGCCAATGTTATCTCTAAAGTTGGAAGGTGGAGTACTGAAGTAATGTTCTAAATCAACTCAGTAGACACTGTTCTGTCCGCCAGACTCAAAATCAAACCATAAGGTAGGGGGTCCGTCAGTAGTCCCATGATTCATCTCCAGCTTTGAGGAAGTTGGAGGAGACTTACTGGTGCTTTTGGATTGGTGTGGAGGAGAAACAGAACATTTCTGCTTATGGTCTCGGTTTTCTCACTTGAGAAATTGGTTGAAGGTGATGATCTTGAGAGGAGACATGACCTCGTTGAATGACAGCTCCTACGGCCCTCTTTAGAAAGAGGCATAAAAGGTTTGACCCAGTGTTCATTGATGGCCTGAGAGTGCATCTGTTTACAGAGGTCACACAACAATGTGTCATGTCCCAAACTGAGACTTCACAGACTGTTGTCAATTGGGTCTGTGGTAAACATTTGCCCATTGAAACATCAACAGAGTTTAAAGCCCAAGTATTTCGGTAGTGACTTGGTTCCTTTTGTATCAAAAGGAAAAAAATATTCTCTGTGAGATAATTTCACAATGTGAGAGCGAAGTTCAGCATTGTGCCAAAAGGGCATGGAAAAAAACATGAAACTGACATTAGGACACCGATCCCCAGGCTTTATGTCTCTGGTGACGTCATCACGAATCCATGTCTAATGTTGAAATAGAGTTGATGCAATCTTCCAGCGCCAGAGAGTTATAACAGAAATTTTCCAGATCCAGACTTGCTCTTGGGATACTCAAACGTGAGGAATCTGCAGGAAGATAGACTGTCCACCTGAAAAAGCATTACCGAAGGAAGTACCATTTGATTTCAGATTATCTTATGTATGTTTATCACAGAGAACACTAGCTGAAGAGAAAGACAGATAATTAAAAGGCATAACTGTGATTATTAATTTTCTAGATTACTAGATCTAGATTCAAGTATTATGTATGGTTTTAAATATCGTCATTTAAATTTTAGGGTCAGAGGCAGTTATTGCTAAACCAGAGGCAAAGACCTCAAGTGGTCCAAGCTGAAGGCCTTATATGAGTTTGTGTATCTCATCCTAATTCCCCTTTCACCCCAGAGTGCATAGGTGTTCATATTATTGGAAGTCTAGAAGGCAGGTCGAGCACGATTGAGAAGCTTGTGACTCCTGACATTCTTGCAACTTGGTGAGTCTTGACATCGCCTCGAGTATGGCAGTGGTATTTAGCTCAGACTCCTTGAAGCACATATCAGAAAACTGCAGAGAATATACAATATATCTGACTGACTCATTTTTGGCCTCCATAAATACGATCACATGTCTAATGCACACCAATCCTTGCATTGGCTACCTATTGAACAACAGATTCAATTCAAAGTTACTTGCTTACTTGAGAAGGCCTTCTATTGTGCTGGCCCTAAGCATTCTGGCCTTCTCACCCACTATATTAAAATAGAGCTGTTGAAATGGGTTCTTTACACTTGAAAGAGATCTCAGTTTTAAAAGCTATTTTTCATTTGTGGTGTCTGTTTCTGTTGTGTTTGTGGCATTGTAGCAACATGCCGTTGATGAAAGTAGCCCTTTAGAAATGAATAATCAAAAAGGCACAGCGTACAAATGATAAGTCTCTGGTTACAGTATCAGTAAGTTAGTACCCAGAGTCCAATCTTATATACACCTTTGTGGTAATTCACCAATAATCCAAGCAGCACACTCCAACTTTGCGAGAGGCCCTTGTAACACAAATGTTCTCTGGTACACAGAAGGGGGTCTGCATGGTCTGGCAGGACAACAGTGTGCTCAAGCGCCGTGAACCACTGCCGAAAGTGCACCACGAAGTATCAGGTAAATGCCCAACAACTGCCCATGCTTCAGTTTTGATCACCTACGTGGGTTGATGAGATAGGGTCTACTGATGTCATAAGACCACATGGATGATCAGAATATATCTCAGAGGAGGAATCTTATAATGGTTGTCAATGAAATGCATTTTCCCTTTCCACTACTACTTAAAGAAACAATACTTTTATAGCTAGACCTATATAGTGCATTAAGGTAGCACCACAGGGTTACATTTGACCCCTGCCTGCCTGAGCATTACTTTATGCCTTGTAAACTCGGGTGTGGGAATAGAAGGAGGAGGAGAACACTGCATTTGTGAATGTAGTGCTTTGTGAATTGGAATCTTTTCACAAATTCCTTTACCACTCTTACAGGCCCTACTGATTAAGCTAAGTGAAGGAAAAAGAGGCCTGCATGGGAAGCAACAAATTAAACGAGACCTACACCATATTTACAGGATATATCCTCAAAGCTTACAGCATGTCTTTAAGGTCATTGTACCAGTAACCAATGGCAAACATGCACCTCATGAATCATTCATATCTGCTACTTCCAACAGTGAGGGCCCCAAGTGGGCTGAAGGGTCAAACACATTTTATAATTTGTATAACTTTGAGGCCCCAGTAGACATAGATTTTACTTACCCTAGGTTATACGCACAGTGGGAATTACTTACTCCATAGATGCTAATACAGGGAGAAAGCCGGCTGTCCCCCATGCTGGAAGTTTTTAAGAGGAAGTGTTTACCCGCAGTGACCTATGGTATGGGGTTGTGGGGCTGTAAAGAGGTTGGGAGCCTCCAGGTAGAGAAAGATCAATTCTGTCGCCGGTTGTTGGGCATTCCATCTTCCACACCGCACTTCTCTATCCATCAGGAATTGGGTCTAGAATATCTACAGGATAAAATTACTGTTGCTCCGTTGGAGCTCTGGTATGCGATCTGGACCAACGAGGAGGCTGTCCTCAATCTTTTGATTATCAAGAGCTGCCTCGTTAGTGATCTTGCTTGCTCAATCCCGTGGCTAAAATATATTAAAGCCACAATGGCTGTCCGCATTTGTTCGAGAATCTGCCTTTAATATCTAAAAAGGTTAAAGCATGGGTTCGAGATTGCTTTCTCGAGCACAGACGGGCAGCCCGAGTGAAAAACGTAGTAATGAAGTTGACAATCAGGGAGTACTGTATGGCCCAAATATCACTGGGACTGGCACCTTACCTGTATGTTTTGGATGGATTAAATTCAGATCTGTGACTGGGGATGAGTGTTTGAAAAGTTTCAACACTCCGTCCTTTATTTTGTTTTGTGATGTTGCCTTGTGCGCCCTAAGTGGCTTAGGTATGCCTAGACATGGATCCATTGCTCACTGGATTCAAGCTAGCCTGACTGATGAAGGGTGATACCCTGAAACCGGTCCCAGGTTGCTTGTTTCCGATCCAGGGAAGACCTGGCCTGGCAGTTCGGGCTGGACTGTTCCCATGGGAAACAGGGTCAAGGCTGATTTGGATATGGCTTGGTCCAAACTGGGGTGGCATGGTGAGCAAAAGAACGATGGATTAAACCCAGTTCTGTGACTGGGGGTGAGTGTTTGAAAAGTTTCAGCACTCCGTCCATCATCCTTTTGTGTTGCTAAAGTTGCCCTAAGTGGGAAGGGTATGCCCAGACGTGGGTCCCTTGCTCACTGTTCCACTGGATTCAAGCTAGCCTGGCTGATGAAGGGTGATACCCTGAAACCGGTCCCAGGATGCTTGTTTCCAGTCCAGGGAAGACCTGGACTGGCAGTTCAGGTTGGACTGTTCCCATGAGGAACAAGTTTAAGACTGATCTGCATATGGCTGGGTCCAAACTGGGGCGGCATGGTGAGCCAAAGAACAATGGATTACATCTATATCTGTGACTGGGGGTGAGTGTTTGAAAGGTTTTAGCACTCTGTCCATCATTTGTTTGTGTTTCAAAATACAAACCCTATTTCTATCCTTTCCATTAATGTGTGATATGACTAATTTGTGTTCCTTGTAAAAGAGGCGGAACTCCCAAAATGTGGTGTAAATCAGCTTAAGACATTTATGTAAGAAATCCCATCTACCTTGGGTGTTAATCTAACTTGTTTACTTTGTAATCTTCTGGATTTTTGCTGTAGTCTGGGGCCTCTTGACCAGGACGTGGATTCCTTAAGATGGTGGTGTTTTCATTTCCAGGGCAGCCCTCGTTAACACGAGACTGATCTGACTCATAACTTAGCTGAAACTGGGGAATGTGCAATATCAGTATCATGTAAATCAGTAGTTCCCAACCTGTGGTCCGGGGACCCCTGGGGGTTCGCAAAGCCTCCTCACGGGTTCTGCGACTTCTTAGAAAATGAAATAATCTTAACAGATTAGGTCCCAGCTTTAAATAATGACTCACTAGGAGGGTCCCAGGATTCCAATAATGATTCAGTGGGGGTCCCTGGGTTCCAGTAATGATAAAGTGGGGGTCCACAGAAGCCAAAATGTTTGGAACCACTGATGTATAATATATGTTGGCGCTGTTACACATGTGGGCTCCTTTCTGGTTACAAGAGTACAGGTGATGTGGCTGCAGAGTAGAATGTTTCCCTACAAACACAAGTCTGCCATGCGTACCTGTGTGCACCATGGATAACCAACAGTCGCCTATCTACAGATGCATCTCTCCAGTGGCCTAACAAAACTTAAGGTGGCCCCCCTGCAAAGTACCTGTAGGGGGTCCGCTTCCTCCTGGACCTAGTCAGGGGCCTGCCAGATGTGCACAGTGTACTGAGGGGGCCCAATGGAGCTCACAACCCCCCTCCCTTACCCCCGAAAGGGGCTGCGGGGGCCTTTGTTACCCTACTGCATCTCTCCTTAACTATAGTTTATTCATTACTTTATATTTCTGCGCTAGTGGATGTTACAAACCTCATATTTGAAAGGTTTATCTAATATAGGACAAGGCAACAACATTTGAGTTCAGACTTTAAATATCTCATTAGGTTGTAAAGTTATGATGTATTATGCTTTTCATACTTTCCTAGCCAAAGGTGATTTACAGTTTATTCACACACATCAGCATATGGGCCTGCCAGCGCCATGCTTTCCTCCCAGTTTCAAAGGCGTTTAACATGCTACAGAATGTGGGAAGAAGATTTACTGATCCTTGCCACGACTTGTCCGCGAGGTGTGAACATGATTTTTACACTCTTTCTTCTGAAGACTGCTCTTTTCCCAGTCTCTGAGTCCTGCTGAACCACAAGAAGACTCCTGCCTATTGTTCAGTCAGATTTTATGGAAGGTCATTCTGGTGCAGAGGTTTGGGTGACTGACCTGGGGGAATATTCACATGCCTAGAAGAGTGCTGACCTTCCTAGAGAGAGCCTTCTCAATCAAGTTTGCAGTCAGTGCTTTGTGCTGTTTCTACAACCAAAAGACGTGCCTCATAGAACTTCAGTGGTGTTAGACTGGAGGAAAAGGTGGGAGTTGGACATAGGGAACCGTTACAATAATAACTAATGACAACGGATCAGCATAGCCACCTTAAGAACTTATGCTGGCTCCGCTGACACTCACTTCAAGTCTGGCAAGAAAGAAGATGGGTGACTACTTCCCTTCATCATGAAGGAACCCTACTTTGCCTGCTGAAGGAAACACTGCTAAAGTTATTTAACCTCTGCCTGACCCTTGTCCTGAATTAAACTTGCTACAGAGGACCAGGCAGTCACTGATATTGGTCTGCTGTAGAAGCCTATAATCTGCCCTGGATTCTGCCTTGTGAGGCTGGTCGAGCATGGAACCCGAAGAATCCTGAAACAGAAAAAATTTGGCTGCCCACTTGAAGGAGTCTCAGTTTACTGGTGGAATATTGGTGGGTCCAGTTTTTGTTGCCCTCTATACAACTATCTTGAAGTTGACTGGGTTTGCTAGAGCCATTTCTGAGGAATCCAGAAGACCCAGTATTTGGTAAAACTGCTTTTAACTACATGACAATGTTAGTTAGTTATAGATAATGACTTTACGAGGGCAGCTATTCTTGTGGAAGGCAATATCTTTGAGTACGTAGCTTGAGAAAATTCTCATTTCCACACAGTGTGGTCTCCAAACATTTTAATAATAAGAATTAGGCTTTGACACTGTTTCGACTTTTACATCCTCCTGGTTCAACCTCTTGGCTAATTTGATATCTAGAAACATTTTCTAGGGAGCGTGGCCGGAACAGCCAAGTTGAAGGATTCATCTTAGTGGCACTTCCGAGGCCTGCTTCTGAATCCGCTCACATCCTGGCACCCTGGGTCCCCTAACGCCCTGCAATGACATCCCTGACCATCTTACATGGGGCTGTCGGCTTTGCTCTACCCTCTGCCTCCTGTTGGGACATTAAACAGAGGCTACAACTCTGTCCTGGACGGACCGCACTGACATTCCACAAAATGGAGGCAGCCTGCGACTCGTAGACTGGCGGACAATGTCCTCTCCTGTGGGGTGCCCCTAGCTTTGGAAACCCCCCCACACCCCGCAGTGCCATCCCTCTCTGAGGACTGGCCTATGCTGCTGAGTTGAAGTGACACCAGAGGGATTGCAAAATGCACGGGAGCGCAGCCTGACTGCAAGGCCTGCTTCTCCCCACACACTTGGCTCCCTCTGGGGGCCCACAGCAGACTTTGCTTACGGAGTGAGGCTTCTCCTTGAGACCAACATGACCAGGTCAGCCGGGGCTGTGCAGGGAAGCACCAGCTGTCACCCCTGGCCCTGGGGACACTGTAGCTCTGGAATAGGGGGTAGTGGCCCCTACTATGTTCAGCATACTCCCTCACTGGTGGTGACACTGTGTTGAGGCCTTGCCCCCCTGCATATAATCAAGGTGCTGTTGACTCTCCCTGGACACGAGGTGTTGAACTCCCTCACTACCAAATGCCCATACTGCTTTGACTTTCCCTGCTTCAAGGGTGGGCCCAGAGTGCGCAGGCCCCCGGACAGAGTCTTGCCGCAGATGCTCGTGCTGCCCCAGGTGCAGGGTAAGCATGCTGGGGCAGGACCAGTTACCAATTCTCTGCAGCTCGCAATCTGGGCTGTGTCTATCCCCCAGAAAACTCGTACTAAACGTGGATCCTTAGTGCATTTGCACTATCCAGGACCATCTAGGAAGCCATTTCCCGCTCTGTCCTGAGGCGGTGAAGGTGGAGAAAGACAAACCTTCTGCTTCAAGCTTCCAGCCCAAGATCAAGTTCACCTTGGCCTGGACCCACAACCTCCAGAAAAAACCTATGGGAGGAAACTCTTTGTTGATTAACATACTCTCCGCTGATGTGCAGAAAATCCTTGATACCATCCAGGCATCCAAGGAATCCCTGGAATCCAAGATAGACGAGGTCGATGCTGATTTGGCCCTCTTACATCAAGACCTCTGAAAAGTGATGGGCCCGGTGATGGAAGCCAAAGGTTGCATATCCACCCTTGAAGATGATTCTTCCAACATTGCCGCTAAAATGTCTATCTTGCAGGCCACAGTCCGAACTCTTGAATCCCTTGTGGAAGATGCTGACAACAGATCCCGCCGGAACAATCACCGCTTGGCAGGATTCCCTGAGGGGGCTGAGACCATAAGATCGATGACCTCTGTGGAGACCTGGGTGTAGTCGTAGATGCCTGAGGGTTCCCAGACACTATGTTTCGTGATAGAGTGGGCCCAACGATCTTTGACACCGAAAACCCTCCTGTGTCTCCCCCGCCTGCTGATCATAAGAATCCTTAACCTCTGTGACACTGTCTTGCGGGAGGCGAACACTCTGGAAACTCTCCTATACCAATCAACATGTGTTAGAAATGGGGTCTTTGGTTGGCAGTCAGGTCACCCCCTGTCCAAGCAAGGACCCTCACTCTAGTCAGGGTAAAAGAGAATCACCCTCAGCTAACCCCCGCTCGACCCCTTGGTAGCTTGGCACGAGCTGGCAGGCTTAACTTCAGAGTACTATTTGTTAAGTATTTGTACCAACACAGAGTAATTTAATGAGAACACTATAAAATGACACAACACAGGTTTAGAAAAATAGAAAATATCTATCTAAACAAAACAAGACCAAAACGACAAAAATACACCATACACAAGTCAAGTTATTAATTAAAATGCAAAAAGAGTCTTCATGTTCTTTTAAACACAATGCTAACACTCTTAGGGCCAGATGTAAGAAGGCTTTTGCGCCTCGCAAACGGCAAAAAACGCCGTTTGTGAGGCTCAAAAGCCCCTACACGATGCTGAAACACATTTTGCGAGTCGGTACCGACTCGCAAAATGTGTTTCAGACTCGCAAATAGGAAGGGGTGTGCCCTACCTATTTGCGAGTCGCACCGCAATGTAGAGTTGATTTGTGACCGCGAAAGCGGTCGCAAATCAACTTGCAGTTACCATCCACTTGAAGTGGATGGTAACTCATTCGCAAACGGGAAGGGGTCCCTATGGGACCCCTTCCCCTTTGTGAATGCTCACAATAATATTTTTTCAGAGCAGGCAGTGGTCCTATGGACCACTGCCTGCTCTGGAAAAAAACCGAAACAAAAAGGTTTCGGTAATTTTTTCTATTTGCAGCTCGTTTTCCTTTAAGGAAAACGGGCTGCAAAGAGAAAGAAAAAAAACTGCTTTATTGCAAAGCAGTCACGGACAAGGAGGTCTGCTGTCTCCAGCAGGCCACCATCCCAGTGAGTACCTAGACTCGCTATGGGGTCGCAAACTGCGACCCACCTCATAAATATTTATGAGGTGGCTCTTTGCGACCCCATAGCGAGTCGCAGAAGGTGTCTGAGACACCTTTCTGCATAACATTTTGCGAGGTGCAAATTGCGAGTCGCTGGGACTCGCAAATTGCACCTCGCAAAATGTTTTCTACCTACATCTGGCCCTTAGTGTGTAAATGTACCTGGGTTGCGTCAAAATAACCCAGACGGGCGAGTGTGCGTCAAAAAAGGTAAGCGGTGCGTCGATTTCTCACCCGTCAGCGAGGTTGTGTGTCGTTTCTCCTTCTTCTGTCCGATCGGCATGTGTTGTTTCTTTCCCAACAGGAGAGAGTTGCATCGATCTGGACATAACACCTCGGGTCCAGGCAGGCTTGCGTTGTTTTTCCGCACCCAGCGATGTTGCCTCGTTGCAGCTTCCATCAGCGATGCCGAGCGTCGTATCTCCAGCCGCGTGCGTCGATTTCCCAGCCACACTGCAGTCGCTGCATCGATTTTAGCTGCGGAGCCGGTGGTGCATCATTTCTTTAGCCACTCTCGGAGGTTGCACCGGAAATTTCCCCGCACGGCGATCTGTGCGTTGATTTCCAACCTTGGTCCACCAGCTTCACCTGTCAAGGCCCCAGGAACTGGATAGGGCACCACTTGGCAGGGCAGGAGTCTCAGCAGAGGGTCCAGGTGCTGCTAGAGAGAAGTCTTTGCTGTCCCTGAGACTTCAACAACAGGAGGCAAGCTCAGTTTCAAGCCCTCGGAGAATTCTTCACAAGCAGGAAGGCACACAAAGTCCAGGCTTTGTCCTCTTGCACAGGCAGAAGCAGCAACTGCAGGATAGCTCCACAAAGCACAGTCACAGGCAGGGCAGCTATTTCTTCCTCAGCTCTTCAGCTGTTTTCCAGGCAGAGGTTCCACTTGGTTTCCAGAAGTGATCTAAATTCTGTGGCTTTGGGTGCCCTTCTTATACCCATATGCCCTTTGAAGTAGGCTTACTTCAAAGAAAACTCCTACTTTGCCCAGGCCAGGCCCCAGACACACAACAGGGGGCTGGCGACTGCATTGTGTGAGGGCAGGAACAGCCCTTTCAGGTGTGAGTGACCAATCCTCCCCTCCCTCCTACCACAGATGACTCAGCAGGCTACTCCCCAGCTCCCTTTGTGTCTCTGCAAACAGCCCAACTGTAAAACTAACCCAGACAGGGAATCCACAAACAGGCAGAGTGACACAGTGGTTTAAGCAAGAAAATGCTCACTTTTTAAAAGTGGCATTTTCAAACACACAATCTTAAAATCAACTTTACTAAAAGATGTACTTTTAAATTGTGAGCTCAGAGACCCCCAAACTCCACATGTCTATCCGCTCCCAATGGAAATTTACACTTTAACCATATTTAAAGGCAGCCCCCATGTTAACCTATGAGAGGGATAGGCCTTGCAACAGTGAAACCCGAATTTAGCAGTATTTCACTGTTAGGACATATAAAACACATTAGTATATGTCCTACCTTAAACATACACTGCACCCTGCCCATGGGGCCTACCTTAGGGGTGTTTTACATATAAGAAAAGGGAAGGTGTAGGCCTGGCAAGTGGGCACACTTGCCAAGTCGAATTGGCAGGTTAAAACTGCACACACAGACACTGCAGTGGCAGATCTGAGACGTGATTACAGGGCTACTAATGTGGGTGGCACAACCAGTGCTGCAGGCCCACTAGTAGCATTTGATTTACAGGCCCTAGGCACCTCAAGTGCACTGTACTAGAGACTTACCAGTAAATCAAATATGCCAATCATGGATAAACCAATCAACAATACAATTTACACAGAGAGCATATGCACTTTAGCACTGGTTAGCAGTGGTAAAGTGCTCACAGTTCAAAAGCCAACAGCAGCAGGTCAGAAAAATTAGGAGGCAGGAGGCAAAAAGATTGGGGATGACCCTGCATAAGGGAAAAAAGTCCAAGAACAAGAATAATGATTTTTCCGATTATACAAAGGCGACCTAGCTGCAGCTCAAAACATTTGATGCGGTGAAACAGAAGCTTTGAGCCATGTTCGTTCCCTACGTACTGATTTTTCCTGCTGAACTGTGAGTGGTGCATGGCTTACATACCTACTTTTTTGACACCCCAGAGGCGGCGGGGGAATGGGTAACTGAACAGAGATCACTTCACAGTCATTAGCCATTGGGAGGTACTGAGCGGGGTGCCTTAAAAGCTTTACAATCATCTGCACTGCCCTCCTGCTCCTGTCAATGTTGGGAATCTAGAAACGGAAGGGGGGCTGGGCTTGATCCCCTGCATCTTCTGACTTTGAACATCCTGGATCACAGTCTCTTTTTGGAAGCGATGCAGCTCCTCAACTACCTCAAGATTTTCCACCATCGAAGGACAGAGATGTTTCTATTGCCTTGCTGGCTTAACAGTCCCACTTTGAACTGATCCTTACTTATCCTTGACCCAGGGTGCTTAATAACACTCATATCCTTTACGTTGATCCTTTCATATGGAGGAGGTCTTTGAAGGCCCAGTTATGTACTTTATGATTATTGGGGAATATGAGCTACAAATGCTTCCTGGTGGAGGTGTGGGGTGGGGTGGAGTTGGGGGGGGTCCTGTTAAGGGTTTTGGTTGATTACTCTGCAGTGGTTCACTGTTCTCTGTTTCCTTTTGAGCTTTGTGCCTCTAGCTATAGTCCATTCTCCATGGAGGCTCAGCCTACTCTCCTTCTGTTACACACACGCTTCACATCTCCACCAGTAATGCGATGAACAATAGCCTCTCCTCCTGGAACTTTAATGGTCTTCTAGGCCATATCAAGCGAACAAGGGTCCTCAAATTTGTACACCGATATCACCAAGGAATGGTATTGTTAAAGGAAACTCATCTTATGGGCAAGAATTTGCCACCTTCTTGATAGATTTGGTTACAATTCCAAACTGGCTTTGCCAGAGGGTCCAGATGCAAAGCTGTTCTCCTCCATAAGACCTTTTGCTTTGTTGTTGCCCATGTCTGGCACGGCCCTCCAGGTAGGTATGTTGCGGTGGTGGGCAGGCTAGAGGGCAAGTTATACAACATTGTAAGCATCAATGTTCCTCCACACTTGCAATCACACACTCTCCAAGACCTGACCTGGCTTGTGTCTGATTTGCCTTGTGGCTCGTTGATCCGAAAGGCCAACTTTAATGCAGTGGTCGATCCACTCCTTTGTGTGCCCTATCTCTCGGGATCGATGGGATGGCTCCCACTTTCTAAATGGGTAGTTGACCTTGTTGGGCCTCTGTGAAAGCTGGAGAGTCTGGAACCCACGTGAGAGGTGCTATTCCCACTTGTCCTCCTCTACGAATCTGATGTCACAAATTGACTATGTCTTCATGTCAGTGTTGGACATTTCTACCATGAAGGGAGACTCATTTCTTCCCTAGGGTATATCTGACCATTCTCCACACCTCCTTCGGCTGGGCAGCTCAACCTCTTTCGCCCTATGTGGCACCTCAGTGCATGGCTCGTGGTAGATAAGGGCTTTGTGGAATACCTGACTGATGAGCTCACCTCCTACTTTGACACGAATACCAGATCCGTGCAAAGCCCAGGCATTCTCTGGGCAGCCTCTAAGCCAATGATCCGTGGGCGCTGTAGACCTGGAGGCTTGTATGCTTGACGGTGAATCCAGGTTGACCCGGCAGACCACTGAGGCACTTACCTGCTCACTTGACATTGACCGCACTGTGGTACGGCAACTACTCTCATGTGAATCTAGTGTGTCTACAAACAAAGCAACAAAAATGGTGCACTCTTATATCACCTGGTGACCCGGGACATTGCCTCGCTCTTTTTTATCAAGATCGCCGACGATTTAGGATCCACAGTCAATACAGCCCCCAAAATTGCAGCTGCATTTGCAACCCACTGAACGCAGCTCTATGCTCACAATCCGCAAACCCCTATAGAGGACATCCATCCGCTCATGAATGTAATACTTCTTCCCTCTTTGACCGCGACCCAGCGCAAAACCCTGGAGTAACCAATCACTGAAGATGAACTCTAAGCTGCTATTAGAGACCTAAAGTCTGGGAACCCCCCTGGCCCAGATGGTTTCCTCCTTATGTATTATTCCACATTTTCGACACTCTAGTTCCCCATCTCCTTCCCCTCTACAGGGAGGCCATCAGAAAGGGATTGTTCCCTGGAGACCTCGACTTGGCCACCATTGTTGTCAGTCCCAAGACCAGCCCACCCTTACTATATCATGGCTTATACTGCCCGATTCCCCTAGTTAACACAGATATTAAAATATACAACAAGAACCTGGCAACAAGTATCCACCCAATTCTCAATTCCCTCATGCATCCTGACCCATCTGCTGCAATGCGCTCTTGCTTGCATAGAATACCTGACAGGTGACCTAGCAATGTTCTTTGTTGACTTTGAAAAAGCCTTTAATACTGCCAACTAGGAACATCTGGCTGCAGTGCTACACTGTATGGGCTATGGGCCCCACTTCCGAGAGATCAAGTCCACATTAACAGGATGCCCTCCGACAAAGTTCTAATTGAATGAGGAACCCAGCAGGGATGTCCCCTTTCCCTCTGCTCTTCGCCCATCGAGCCCCTGATTCATTTGGTCCGATGCAATGAGCAACTCGAGGGCTGACACTGGACAAGGGCTTTTGAGAACTAAATTGCGTTATAGGCTGATGACTTTCTCCTCTATCTTGAAAACCCAGCGGTTTTGGGCCCTTAAGACCTTGAGTTTCTCTCACTTTTTGAGGAGGGCTCTGATCTGCGCCTTAACTGGGTAAAGTCTCTCCTTGTTCCTTTGCGGAGAGATAGTGTGTCTACTAAGTGGACAGTGGATATCCCCCTTCACCAACTCAGTTTCAAATACATGGATGTGTACATGGCAACTATTCCAAACTTCACCCGAACCCTTAATTTGTTGCTTGTCGTGAGCAGTACTAAGGCTAGCTTGACTACATAGCAGGACATTCTATTAAATCTTCTCTGTAGAGTTGCATTGATAAAAATGATGATAATAGCCCACTTTCTCTATACCCTACTGAATTTGCTACTATACATTCCAAAAGTGGGGTTTATGGAGATGGCGATGTTACTTCACTCCTCCCACTCGTGCGGACGCCCTCACTGTATCATGCAGGGCACTTGTCACAGTTCAGTCTATGACGGAGGGAATGGGGCGATGGATATTTGCCTATATAATGGGCCTCCCATCTTCTTGTTATAAACGATTGGCTGACGGGTGGCTGGAGCAACCCGCCATACCAACTGGAGCTCGATGGTTTAGGTCTGAATTGTGTACTGCACTACATGCATGGGAGCCTGCTTCCTCTCTTGCTTCCGAAAGTCACTGGGGTGGTCTTCTTGATATGGAGGTGGGCCTTCTGCTTTATGGGCTGGAATATACACCTGAAGGGACAGACCCCCTTATGGAGAGGACTCTGGCTGGGACCAGGGTCGCAGCTCCAGGGATTCCATTGTTGGGACCTAATTGGTATTTCCACTTTGGCTGACATGTGGAGTGGGTCTTCAATGTACTCACTTATTTGCTGACCTTCAAACACAGTTCTTCCTTTCCAGTATCCAGGTCCATCAGCACATATAGGGTGCCATGTCCTTGATTTTTTGTGAGGATCTGCATGATCATCAGACCAGGGGGGCAGTGGTGGAGGGGGCGTGTGTGTGTGTGTGTAAATACTTTACACATTGCCTCTGAGATAAGCCTGACTGCTTGTGCCAAACTACCAAGGGTTATCATAGCTGTGTGACTCCCTTACCCTGACTAGAGTGAGGGTCCCTACTTGGACAGGGTGCAAACCACTGATAACTAGAAACACCATTTCTTACGGGGGATGGGTGGGGCGTGAGACAGCGACTGATGACATGGAACACCAATCATGTGACTGTTACTTTTTTTCTCTTTTCGAGTATTGTTACTTTTTCTTTGAAATCAATAAAATCGGTTTATCAAAAATAAACATTTTCTAATCAGAAAGTAATATCCTTGGCCGATACAAGAACCCTCATTTGTTTATCCTCATACAATTGTGGATCATTGTTTTCTCTAGCTTCCAAAAAGTCTTTGAAATTGATTTTGTCATGTATTTTTTATTGTAGCTGCTTCCTATTGAACCACACTTCCAAGCGTTCGCTTGTGTGGTGGATGTATTTCATATCACCGATTATACATCACTTGTTACACACTTTTCTCTTAAGGGCTATGTTGCTGCTTAAGCCGGATACCAAAGGTGAGCCATGGATGTGCTGAGAGAAACATTGCTTGCCCTTCCAGATCTTTCTGTTTGTCCAGAGTGGAGCTCACCCATAGCTCACATTAAGACTGTGGCTTCTTCCCTGTATTCTGCAAGTAATATTCCCTTAAACTTGCAAATTTTGTGCATTTTTTAGCCTAATTAGAAACAAAACATAGCAGGAATTCACAAATATCGACCATAGAATTAAGATAAAATTATTGCACAGGCAGTTAGTTGGAATGGAGGATTACAAAATAATGAATCAAATTATACTTGTTTTGAGCTTGGGCCGTATATTGTTGGAATAACATCGGTTGTCAGCGTCCGTGCTATACTCTGATCTGTGTTTCTGCTGTTTACTCATTACTCATATGATCTAAAAACCTTATGTTGCTTTAACTTTACCTCTAGTATGCCACAGACTACAAGACTATTCTGAAAAATGTCACAATTGGAAATGTTACGCTTGAAAAGGTGAGTGTCCAACAAAATCATGAACAGTTGAAATAATGTAGTTATATGTACGGAACCATGAAGATAGTAGACGTCTGCCTCATTAAATGGTTTGGTTGGCTAACAAACACAAAGGTATAAGGTAGTGCCATTCCTTCAGACGCACAGCCGTCAATATTAAGATTCAGTAAGATATCTCCTTTCTTCTCTGGGAAATGGTTTCTTCTTTATCTCTTGTCAGGATTGTTATTGCATTAAATGGGATGACACAACATTTCATGTACCTTTCACCATCAGATGATGATCACCAAGTATTAATTTCCTGATCAGTATATTTGATTTCCCTGTTTACAATGTGCATGTGAAGTTCAGGACACTGTGAGCGCCCTTTCAAAATAGGCTTATCGCCTTGTTTTAGTATGTGAAATTAGCTCTCTGTATAGAAAATATGCTACAGGTACTGTTTGTTAATTCGTGCATGCACTCTAACAAATTGCAGTCCCATCATATTTAAATTTAGGGGAGCAGCTGTTCACTCCCATAACATGCGGGTAGAGTTTATCTTCCATCACTATGTTGCTTGCTTGTGTTTAAATCCTGTCGTAATTGAGTGTATTCTTACATAACACATTTTGTTTAAGTTTGTCTGGTTGAGCTTGGTCTGAAAACGTCTGCCTTGGCATGCGATTAATTTGTTGTTTCCTTTGATTATTAATATGACTCCTGGTTTTGTGGTATGTATTAATTTAACTTTAGAATTTCTGTCTGTATTTAGCCATATATATTTTTAGCCATCGTATTGGCATTTATCCATATTTATTTTGTATTTTGTGAATAAATCAAGTTGTAAAATTGAATAGTTCCACAGTTTTTTAACTGGTATACTTGCATTCATACTTTAATGCCTGACGTGGCTTAGTAAATTAAGCAGCCAAATGTAACAAAACAGTAAACCCACAGGTAAATATTCGCATTATACTGCAAAAATATGTTAACACGAGGCTGTATTTAGGGAAATCTCATTCTGTTTTCATCTCCCTATGCTGTCTTTGTGCTCAGCTCCTGGCCTGGAATTTATGAAAGACAGTATGGAGAGTCACACAACATGTCACATTTCCTGTATTATTCAATGTTTGAAAATAGATACAGACAGGAAGCACATTGTTTTCTGTCTGTATCTGCAAGAAACAGTAAAAACAGAAAACTGGGAGCCTTAATTATGAAGTATTGTTGCCGTACAGGCATATGAGAAAAAATGTACAAGCAGCAGGGAAAAGGGAAAAGTAATGAGCTCCTCACCTAGCCTATAGGGCAAACAAAAAGAATCCCTCTGTCAGAGGGGAAGGTGTCATCAGAGCAAAAGATTCACACAATACCCGTACTGAGTGCCCTCTCCTCTTCAGGGAGGGGAAAGAGGGTTTCAAAACTTCCTCATTCTTCAAGCAATACCCAAGGCACAACAAATCCACCTGACCCCTCCCTCGTCCCACATCAAGTGCGCCGTCTCTAGAGGCACAAGCAACTCTACTGCTTTTCCCTCCTCCAATACCAGTTGCGCTTCCCCAACTCATGTGTCCCACCGACCCAACCCCTACTCCCTTACGAGAGTGCTGCTCCAACATCCATCTTTCTCCCTGCCCCGCACACTTTGAAAGGAACACAAAACTGTGCCACATCCTGAAAGAGCCGATCCAGAACCTCCAGCCTGTCTGCCCTCTGTGGCTTCCAGTATCTTAGCCTTGTCTGCAGAGGTGTGTGAAATCTGGGGGCGAGAATTGAGGGAGCCAGGCGCAAGAGCGCAACACTAATGGGACTTCAGAGTTGGGACTGCAGTGGTAATAAGTATTTTAAAAAAGATGCCTTATGCTTTGTGCTTGTGTGTATTTGTGTGCACATCTATTAGTATGTGTTCATGCATGTATTAGTGTTGTGCCACCCATCCCTGGTAAAATGCTCTTTCTTGTAAAATGGTATTAATTATTGCTAATTTATGGGCATCCATCACACTCCTAGTAAAATGCTTGTCTCTTGATAACGGTGGAATTGATGGTCTTCAGAACGACCAGCTCTGTGGTTATTAATTGAAAGATGGATGCTGGGACAGTATATAGCTGCACAGGCTCAGCACACAGCTATGTTCTTCCTTTTTTGCATCTGAACTCTCTAAAGTCAATACATGTATCTACATATTTTTCAGAGTTAGTGCATGCTCGAAGACAGAGCTGGGCTGTCTCCCAGCGCCAGCATTAACTGGGAAATTGTGAGTAAATATTTAATTTAGACAGTGCGAGCACAGTGGTTCTGGGCTGAGCCAGTTCAGTTGTTCATGATAAGGTCTTAGATGTGTAGGCAAGCCTTATTTATATAGGACAGGTTGATTATGTCTTAAATGATGACATGGAAGAAGAACATGATGTGGCTATACTTTGCTTGACCATGGAAGTGGCTTACTAGATCACAAAAATAGCGACTGTGCTGTTGCTACGCAGTCATTTGCTTCTGGATGGAGGGTGGTTGGAGGAGCAAAATCTGATTTGCTTGGCATTGGCTGAAATAGTCAGAGACGTTTAATTCTAGGAGTTATCTAATGGGACTTGATCAATGTCTGTTTGAAATTCATGCTGTGATGCTCTAAGTGCAGCATGTTTGGCCTACTCAAAATTGGCTCTGAGATATGAGCTGTTACCTTTTCTATGCTTGGAGTAAAACAGTCCTAAGCAAAATAGATTTATTTTAGGCTATCACATTTTATTATTGAAATCATATCTGGTTGAGTTTCAGTGTTATAAGAGAAAGGAATATCTTTCTGTAAAATTCTTGGACCTTTTTCCACCATGCTTCCTTCAGATAAGTGTATAATTTGTCTTACCGAGGACTTTCAAATAGTGAGTGGGTGGCTTAATGATTTCACATTCTGAGAACTTGGGGTATTAAAAATTGGGTCATAAACGAGAATTCTCCACTCTGTAGGAAGTGCTAAATTTCAGAGAGTAATTTATCCTGACGACGTGTGTTTTTGACAAAAGGACATTTTTTATATTTCATTTGCAGATTGTTGTGATCAGTAGAGGAGCTTGTTACAAATTGAGAAGTATTCTGGAATCAGGTTTACAAATGTTGTAGGAATACTACAATCCCGATTTTTTTCCCTGCGCACACCTACCAGGAAATCCAGGGTATTATGCACTCCATGAAAAGAGCATGAAGCGGGGAAAAACAAGTGAGACAAATTCCGACGATTTAACAGCATACCTCAGCGAAAAACCTGTAATGGGCCTATGTTACCATACCCCATGGTATCGGTAATTCTGAGTGAGGCATTACCGATGCAGTTTACCCTGCTCACTGGTAACTAGGGCCTTGGTAGTGTCGTTGAGTGATTTGTGGTGCATGTTCTTAACTGTCTAATGATGTTAATCGGTATCTCAAGAAGGTAATTGGCAGGTCTAACCCCTATGTCTGTGGGAATATTGTGCCATATTCAGGCACTAAGGTACAGTTTGCCCGCTATGACTTGTCACTGGCATATTACAGTAATAAGCTGGAGCACTTCGACCCAGACTGAGCATTTATATGAACAATTAGACAATTATCCATCCAGTTATCGTCAAGATTAGCCAAATGATTTCTGCGCATCCGAGGCATTCATCTAATCTGAATTATGGAGGTCTGGGAACACTCCACTTAAAACATCTAAATGAATGAGAATTAAAGCCTGTTCTCCTTTGATCCTCTTCCGCCCGAGCCCGGCCACGCATGCCTCTGCATAATAATAGTGGCTGCTTTCACGTAAGGAGGAGGATGCTTGCTAATCTGTTCGTCCCATCAACTTCCCTTAATGGGACTGCTAATGAGGCCTCCTGATGGAGACAATTTCCTCTAAATGAATCATGAAAAGGAATTATTTATGAAGCATCTGCGACTTTTCAAATGGTTTTGACCTCAAACAGTTCTCTATTTTATATACAAATAAGTGCTGGACTAACAATAGGTTTTGCTTTCAGATTAATGCCTGCTGTTTTTCTACCATTAACTGGGCCAGTATGGATCATTGGCATGTTCCAGTATGTATGCAGTTGCATTGCTGTTGCGCAGACGTAACTATGAGTAAGGAGCAAAAGATGGAATATCTTTAGCTACCAGGACATAGTAGCTGGTGCCGGGAGTGGAGGGACCGACTTTAGGTTGCTTACTTTAATGGGCAGCAGTCCTGCAGCCAGCCAGGAGCCAAAAAGCAGGGTCAGCCTTTAACGTGGGTGAGTCGGGCCCACACTGAGGCCTCGACCGTTAGAGGGGTACAGGAGCTGTCTCTAGCAGTCTCCATCTGACCTGGCTACAAATAAATGTGCTAAGCACTCATGATTTACAAGATGCTGCTCTCTAGCTCCTTTCTGAACAGCAGGAGTGCTGGTCAGTGCTGTTATGGCGTTGGAACCAGGTGGATTCCAGTCCCTGTGGATATTATTGATGAAGAAGTGACTGCGTTCTGGACCAGTCACAAGTTTCTCCTGCATGTCCTGGAGCAGTAACGCAGTCTGTCCTGGTTGAAGTCAGTCGCTCTCTCAGAGTGTGTGGAACTTCATGGGAACAGTTGATGGGTCCCTGTTACTCCAGTGCAGCGAGCTCCAGTGTTGACAAAGAATGAATGTCTTTTCACCAAGGAAGAGTTGTTATTGAAGTCGTTCCTGGGCTGGATCACTCCACTGTTGACAGATAATTCATTTTTAACAGGTCAACCTTGGGCTGGCATAGGTGCCAAATATTGCATCTCATCTCCAGATGAAGCAGCCAATTACAGGTACAATGAGGCAGCTTATCAGTTAAGCTGCCATGGGATAAACGGATGTTTTAGTGTAGTTTGAGGTCTCGCCTACTAAATATGGCATGCATTGTCTATTGCAAGACATGTTGTCTGCTTATAGCTTACAGCCCTCCGATTGCATACCTTTAGTTTATTTTGTTGTCACTCTCATTTGCTTACTTTTTATTCATTAACTTTTGCGGGCTTTACTTGCTCTTCATGCTTTTGTCTCTCCCCTGGAGCATGGACTCGCTACATGTGCTTTTCAGTCGCCCCTTTCAGATTTTTGCTTAACTAGTCCACAAGAGTGCATGTCATTTCCAGCTGTTTTCCTCTTGTACTTCCCCACCCCTCATTCCCATGCTATTGCTGCTCTTTTTTCTGTGTGCCTTTACCCACCTCCCATCCCCCTTCTGTGCCTCTCTGTCCCCACATTACTTTCTCACTTGTGTGCTTCTCCCCATCAGCTTTAGGTTGTGTATTCTCATTCATTTGCTTTTCCCCTCTCCACGTTCCTCTGTCATTTGCTTCCCTCCATGTGCCCCATTCTGCTCTCCCGACCCGGATTGCTTCCATCCGCCCTGTGTTGTTTTGCCCACCCTGATGTGCTTTTCCCACCTTTGCATCTGTTATTTCATACAACCATTCTTTCCCTCACCCGTTTGTGCCACTGTTTTTTACTTGTTGTTTTTAGATCCAACTCAGATTGGTAAAGAAAAAGAAAGCTCTCAAGTCATGTTGGGGGTGCGTGCATGTTTGATATGCATGCCTCCAAAATGACATTCCAGCTGAGTCATAGTCTTTTTACTCTTTTGTTTTTAGCCTCTATGCAGAGCATCAGGGATGACTCTACAGCATGACTAAAACCATTGGCAAACCCAACAAGTACCACAGACGAGTCCTGGTGGCTGTGCTAATGCTGCTTGTTGTTTTTTTTTATTTTTTACTTTTGGTTGTTTGCGTCTGTATTTATGTGGAAGTTTCACTTATGTGAAAGTCTGCTGTGTGAGTGTAATCACATTGTTAGCTATGATAATATGATAAACATTTGTGTGGCACACAATGACTTGCTTGTTGCATAGTTGTCAAGGTTATACTACAGATTTTAGGTAGAGTGTTGTAATATAGGGTATTTGTGCTTATATAGCACTTCTAATCCTCAACAGAGCACTAAATCAAACAATTTATTACAAAACATGGGGTTATTTCAAGGGTTTTACTATTGTAGATTAGACAATTGACCCAGAAGCACCTTCCATACAAATGTCACAAGTCGAGTTAGACTTCTTCTAACACAATGTAAGTAAGGCAAACTGTTACAAAGTGTTAATTTTGGGGTATACTTTCCAGCGCTAAATATGTTTTGCTCTGGAAAGTAACCCCAAATAAGATAAAGTACCACTTTGTGCTACATTCCCACTTTGCATCAAGGGTACGAAACATCGGTGGTATGAGTGTTCCCATGCAACCACCCAGGGGTTTTAATGCAAAGTCCCACCTACTAATATTGTTAGTCAGGAATGTGTGCCAAAAATGTACACCTCCTCGAAACAGGTGTAATATAAGAGAAAGGTTTTCTTTTCTCAAAACGTTTCTAACTTTGCATGTTGGCTGGATCGTACAGCACACATATACAATTAAACTTTGTCAAAGCATAGTATATTATTCTGTATTGGAGGAGTTCTATTAGTATAAAACTGCCATGGATTGAGCACCTTTTGACTCTGCACTGTCTGGCTTCTCTCCCATGCTTCCCTGCCCCCTGGACCTCCTTCTTTAAACCTATGTCCACAGTTTCCCTATTTGAGGGTTCCCCAAGTTCATTTTTTTAAAATTCCGGCACTGTATTGGTGCAAGCTTAATGTGCAGAGGGAAAGTAGTCAAAGTCCTCATATTTAGAGGGAGACACCATGGCTTCTGTGTTTTTTGTTTGCTGTGCTTCTGTGTTTCGAGCCTGGTTATGTCTTGGTGCAGATATAAACACAAACACCATGGGCCAGTACTGCTTCCTTCCTCCTCTTTTAAATCCTCCCTGAACTCTTCCCACTCTATCATGTGAGAAGGACACACATTACTCTTTTGGTGGTTTAGGAGTACCTCAAACGGGTGCTCCTCATTCGCTCCTTGCTAGACTCAATATAGTACTCCTTGGTGGTTTAACAATGCTGCCAATGAGCTGCTGTTCTGCCAGCCCCAGGTAGACTCCAGACAATACTTCTTGGGGGGCTTAACAACGTTGATAATGGTTTTCTCTTCTGTCACTCCCAGCAAGACTCCATATAACACTCCTTGGTGGGTCAACTGTGCCTCCGATGGGTTGCTTCTTTGTTTCTCCTCTGGTGCTTCTCTGTCACTCCTCGCTCGACTCCACACAATCATCATTGGTTCTTTAACATACGCCTGGGTGAAATTTAAATTACGTTGGCATATTTCACATAATGTTGGGAATTTTACATTACGCATGTGATGCAAAATTCCCGAAATTACACCATCACCCATTTTACGTAACTATGTACCATGACAAATGCACAGGAACAACAGAAAACAAGCAGTTGTTCTTCATGGTGGTTTTGCTTTTTTTGTACTATTTATGAGCACGAAATAATCGACACGATGATGCATTTTTTGCTAAAAAAATAAAAAACGCAAAATGATAGATTTGTATTTTGTGTAATTTGGCAAAATTACGAAAAATCAAATTCTGCAAACTTCTAGTTTAACAGTGATGGGTAGACCTCCAAATATACTCTCTGGTAGTTTACAGAGCACCATTGTGTTGCTTTTCCTTCGCTCCTGGGCAGACTCGGAATACAATTCTGTGGTGGATTAACATTGCCTCCAAGACTTTGGGCTCTGTGGTGATTGTGGGTGAGCTCCATGTATCTTAGTGTACGCCCCTGATGCAGGGCAACGGAGTTGGCGACCTATGATGCTGACCACCGAAAAGATAAGTGCCTGCAAGTACAGCTGCGTTCGTTTTCACACTGTGCAAAACCAGTTCCCGTGAAGCAGCCACATTGACGCGCTGTGCACCTACCACATAGACCTGAAACACCTCACCAACATGTCCGATAGAAGCAAATTATAAGTGGCACCCTTCAAGCTTGCACTCCAAAGAGCGCTGAGAAATCTGATGCAGCTTAAAGCGCTTCACGACCCCTGCGAGGGTATGACGCTCTATATAAATAATGCAATGGACCACATAGAAAATCGCCTAATGCCTGGTAAGGGGTATGGAAAGAGCTATATCAATACCAGTACAATACTGTATAATGCAACCTTCATACTCAAAACGCCGTCAGCTATTTTGTGCTTGGCTTGTCATTTCTAGACCCATAGTGAAGTGCATTTGGAAATCTCATCGTTTTTATAGTAGAACAATAGCTACAAATCTCATGTATCCCTTTGCACCAGAGCTCTGCAGCGGCTTAATGCGTGGCGTGACTGTCTGCAGCAGGTTCTCCCGGTGCTTATCCAACAATGACGGATCGATCCCTGGGAACCGAGCACTGTGTACTTTTACTGCCCTCAATTTGGGACTGAATTTTATGTTAATGTTGCAGAACACTCCAGACAAAGCCTCGATTAGGGATTTGCGGCAGTGATACAAATAAAAGTAAAATTAACAAGTTAAACTGTGTGCAGATCTTTTTAGTAATGTCAACATTTATGTTTAAACGTAGCATTTTCTTTACAGCACAGACTTCCTTGAAGCTATTTTTCCTTATCAAATAATTCGATATGTATGTAAATATGTTCTTTTTATTGTAGATCCCGTTTGGCACAGAAATCGAAGGGATGAACATTCTGGGCTTGGTCCTTTTTGCTCTTATTTTGGGAGTAGCTTTGAAAAAGCTTGGGCCAGAAGGGGAGGATCTGATACGATTTTTTAACTCATTCAATGAGGCAACCATGGTTCTTGTGTCATGGATCATGTGGTAAGTAAAATTGAACGATACTTTGCTGTGAAGTAGAGCGGAGTGTATATGTGTGTGTGTGTGTGTTTATATTTATATATGGAATTAACAATTGGATGGCCAGTTTACTTGAGTATGAGTTTCACTCCCTTTACTACTGTCCAGTCCCTTGCCTCCAGTCTGTTGCACTACGTTGCATATCTGCTTAATTTTGTGGCTAATATTTATTTTCTATTCATATCAGTTGCCTGTCTCATGCACAGGCGCAAATATTGGCAGCTGAAAATCCACCAGTTTATGTAATGGTATACAAACCATAACTCATCACCACCCACCCCCCAACTTATCATGTTAGGGCTCTCCACCTCACACATGACATCACTGACGACATCTTAAATGAAATAATTGACCATATCATGAATGATGTTATTCAATAAATCAGTGATGTTATTGATGCAATTTAAGATGTTATCAGTAATGTGATGTAATGATGTCATGAACAGTGGATGGTATGTACATGAGCTATGCTTCGCATAGCATGCCATTACTGGTGCATTTCAGGGGATTTTAGGTTTTGTATCGGAACTATTAAGTCACATTAACCGTTTATGTGTCACTGAAAAAGACGCAGTTAAAAAATTAGTTACGGTTCTCTCTCAAAGGCCTAAAACTACTGAAATTCACCGGTCATAGTTTACGGTGCACACAGTATGCACCATTGTAGTGTTGCGTTGAGAGCTGCGACACGAGAGCACTAGGACCTCAGGGACCATGAGGTGTCCACCAAGGGCAGAAGGCGGAAGGGGAGGTACAGAAGGAGGATAACAAGGTTGGTGACAGTCACACACGTGCAAGGTCTGAATAAAGAAATACCAACCCTACTTTCGCGTGTGGCGGTTTCTTGCAGATATGACAACTGACGATGAAGGGAAAACAACTTGCAGTAGGCAACATCTGAAGTCCGCCCCAGCCGCATCTGCATACGGAGGGGCTCGCAGCATGGATGACTACTGCCCATAGTACGGAATCAGAAGCCCTCCCTGATCACACTGAAGACGCCATCCTCCAGAAAGAGGCACTGGGAGCCCACCCCAGCTACCTCCACTTACCGCAATCCAATCTGCGGCAGCAGCGCACAGCAGGAGGTATGAGGACCGACCTCCACAGCCCACTGGAGAAATAATCTGCAAATCTGGCGGTAAATCCAGTGAGACTACAGATTTTGGCCATCTTGAAGTCCGGCAGCTCAGCCAATGAGCTCCGAGAACCAGAGGGTGGCCATTTTAAGGTCAGGCGCCCATGCAAAACCCACAGAAGAAACACTGTAGGGACATAAAGACGCCATACAAAGCTCACAGATGGGCACCGAAGGGACGTACAAACGTGCCCAGCCTCTGGCAGTTGCAAGACCAGCACCACCTGAGCTGGTTACACTTCTAGGTTGCAGGCCCACCCTGACCCTGCCAGTACCCCACTGCGGCCACCATGCACCCGCTGCTCGCAAGCCACCTGTGCAACCTTCCGCATAACATACCTTGATCCGCAACTGGCTAATGAAACCACTGACGAGCACACCATGTCCACGTCACCAGACTGCAGGCGATGCACGGGCCACATCACAGATGGGGCCACATCTGTGATGCCCAGCTTTCCACCTCATGCCATGCCCAGCTTTCCACCTCATGTCATTTCTACACCCGCCAGAACCACTTGCCTTTTATCTTGAGGGGGCATGAGCCTCCTCTAGCAAGACTGGCTGGAAGATTTCAAAGACTTCATGAAAGGGTCACAAGTCACTGACCCTGTGCAACAGCTCATTGCTTTAGGTAACCTCATTGGAAAAGAAGTTGGGCAGATAATCAAGGAACTGCCGATAGACACTGCATCATCCTATGAAGGGGTCCGCGAGGGACACAACAGGAAATTTCTTCACAAAAGTAATATCGACTATGAGCGTTACAGGAGAGGGATAAATCCATGGGGGAGTTCAGCTCGTGACTGAAATGCCTAGCCCAATACTGCGCTTTTGACACGTTCACGTTTGAAGATGCTCTTCACCTGCGGATCATTGAGGAGTGCCAATCTGAGTCCCTGTACAGATGCCTCTTAAAGAAACGCTACTCATTGGACGAAATAGAAGAAATGATGAGTCAACGATCAAGTAGAGGAACATGCAAAGAAAAAGGAAGCAGGCAAGCTAGAGAAACGGGAACAGGCATTCAGGCTTCAAACCCATCAGCAGGAACAACAGTCACCGTAACGCCAGAGGACTAAAAAATCTACAAACTATCTCTAACAAACAGGATGACGTCACAGCCCCAACAAACAGGGCCAAAGGAGAATGTCACAGTTAAAATGCTAATGCTGCTGTCAAGACTTCCCGCACACAGAACCATGCCCAGAGTTGGGTCATCAGTGTCGCCGCCACAGAAAGGAAAACCACTTCGAAAAGGTGTGCCAGGCCTCACAAAAGAGCATACAGCAGAAATCCAGGGAGCCACGTTGTGTTATTATACGAAGGTGGTGCGTGACCGACGGGACTGCTCCTCAAGCTCATCCAGATCAAGCCTGTACTCTCATAGTACATACAAATTGCAACGCTCTGAATCCTGTGAGTCTCGATCACTCACACCAATCTCACAAGACAGTGAAGAATACATTTGCATGGTCATCGATCATGACAGACTAAAGAAGTACCCAAGGCTGCATCTCCGAATGGGAACACACTAAACCACCTTTTTGCTAGACAGTGATGCCTCCATCAACTACATCAGTGTCACAGAATACAACAGGATGAACCCAAAGCCCAAATTACACAAAGCGGCCGTGTGAGTCTGCACGTGGAGGTCCAAAGACCCGCTGCCATGTCTAGGGCAGTTTTAAACACTTCTCACAAAGACTACAAAACCGAACCATACAAGCACAGATTCACATGATCGAAGGGCCCAAAGCAGACTGCTTCCTCTGTTTGTCCACTGCTGCGCGACTGAGGCTGGTGGATATATTATATCGAGTGGAGGATGTATCTGACATTGTACGTTGACTACACGACGACATCCTTATATTCTGAGCCACGGTCAAAGAACATGACAAAGTCCTGGATCAGGCATGTCAGGCTCTCCTGGAAGCCAACCTGACCCTTAACAAGGACAAGTGTGAACTTCACAGGTCCACTCTGAAGTTCTATGGACATATCTTCTCAGGTAACGGGATGAGGCCGGACCCCGAGAAAGTCACAGCCCTCACCGACACCCCACACCCCAGAGATGCGGGGATGTTTGGTCGTTTCTGCGAATGGCCAGTTACTGTGCCCAGTACATCAAGGACTACGCTACCATCAGCTATCCCCTCAGGGAACTGACAGAAAAAGGTCAACCATTCCGGTGGTCAGCGAGATGTGATCAAGCTTTCAATACAATCAAGGACACCGTTGAGTCAGCCATCAATCTGGAATACCTTAATCCCAGGAAGAAGACTGAAATCACTGTGGATGCCAGTCCTGTGGGACTCGGAGCCATCCTAGGTAAGTATGAAAAGGAGGGCGTTCAAAGAAAGACACATAGTAGCATATGCCAGCCACAGCATAACTTTCACTGAGAGAGCATACTCACAGCCGGAAAAGGAAAGTCTGGCCGCTGTCTGGGCCTGTGAGCACTTCCACATCTTTATTTAAGGGAAACACTTCACATTTATCATGGACCATCAGGCATTGATGACCATATTCCTAAATCCCTGAGCCAAGATGCCTCCCAGGATCGAGTGATGGGGAATTCGACTGCAAGAATAGCCATACACCATCGTATATATAAACCTGGAAAAGTAGCAAAACCAGCAGACTACATGTCACAACACCCCAGAACATCCACTACAACAAGACCATAACTAGAAGAGGAATACATTCACTTTGTCCTTCCTCAAGCAAGACCACCGGTGGTCCCTCTTGAAGCCATTATTGAGGCCACTACAGCAAACGGCACACTACAAGACATAATGTGACGCATCAGAGCAAATTGGTGGGGCCACATGGAAGAATCCAAAAGCAACCAACTCATGGACCTCAAAGAACGAACCTTTCGGCACGTAAAGGATGAACTGTCAATCGCAAAGTATGGCCTACTGCTCAGAGAAGTTGTCATTCTGAAAAATCTGCTTCAAGGGGTGGTCAACCTGCCCCATGAGGGACATCGGAGCATAGTAGCCACCCAAAAGAGCCCTACCACAGTGTGTCTGGTTCCCTTCCCTGAACGTGATGGTTAAAGCCACACTAAAAGACTGTCCGCAATGCCAACTTGTCAACCGCAAAGACCCTCCCTCACTGTTGCAAATGTTCAAACTACCGGACAGAGTCTGGCAACAAGTGGCAGCAGACTTCTTTGGGCCACTACAGCCTGGTAAATACATCCTTGTCATAATGGACTAGTCTTCCTGATCGCCCAACAAGTATCGTCCACCAGGGCAGCCACCACCTTAGTGATGCTGGACGAAATCTTTGCAGCATGAGGAATCCTGAAGGTAGTCAAAATAGACAATGGGCCTCCATTCAACAGTCAAGAAATCACCAAATTTGCCAGACACGTCAACTTCAGACATCGAAAAATCACTCACCTGTGGCCTCAGGCCAATGGGATGGTGGAGAGATTCATGGCCACTATGAAGAAAACCATACAACAGACTGAACTGGCTAGAAAGGATGTCCAGGCAGCACTGAACGAAGTGCTGAGGGCATACCGAACCACGCCCCACAGCACCACAAACAAATGGCCGGTCACTATACTGCTAGGCTGTACTGTGCACACCAGAATACTCACCTGGGAGAATTCGGCTCGCAATGTACAGTAAGCCACTGATAACGACAAGCTAGCGGAGATGGTCAGAACCAAGAAAGGCAAAATGAAGGAATACGCAGACAGGCGTCAGAGGGCCCAGCCGTCGTCATTCCAAAAATTACTCGTCAAGCAGAAACAAAAGAGAAAATCTGACAGTCAGTACCATGAGCACCCACTGCAGGTTACAAACCGAAAAGGCACAATTTTTCAGATGATAAGAGCGTGACTCGGAACATCACCCACTTCAAGAAATGTAACACACCACCGAAAGAGGCAACGTCTGAAGTGGACAGCAATGTCACTGAAGAGGCTCCCACACCAGTCACGAGATCGGGTCCACCCCTCTCCTCAGCTGTGGGGGAACCTACACCGCCCACCTCAGCAAGTCGAACATAGCTTGTACGTTGCAGGCCTGTGCATCTCGTAGAAGAAGTATAATGAATGTGTTCCTGAAACAAGCTCATCTGTGCAAAGGGGGGAAATGTAATGTCGCGGAGGGAGCCGCGACAAGAGAGCACTAGGACATCGGGGACCGTGAGGTATCCAGCGAGTGCAGGAAGCGGAAGGGAAGATACAGAGGGCGGATAATGAGGTTAGGGACAGTTGCCCGTGTGCAAGGTATGAATAAAGAAATACCAACCCTTCCTTCATGTGTGGCGGTTTCTTGCAGATCCGACAACCATAACCAATGTTGCCCGCCATGTTTTAGTCTTTCTGGAAGGGCTGTTTCTCCTATGCCTCTGTCAAATCATAGTTTTGAGCACGCCGAGCAACATTAATTATGGTGAGCACTGTAAGTTGAGCCAAAACTGACTTTTAACTGTGTATCTTTTCCCAGAGAATTTCATCTTATTTTTACAATGCATCTAATTTCCTACCTCCAGTGTGCAGATTGGGTGCACCAGGTCCTGTGCCCAAGCCTTCAGCGATGTTCAGCAGGGGCTGTGTGCAGGGCCTGACATATGGTCGTTCTCTGTGCCCAAAACTGCCTGCTGCCAGTCAGCCTCCAGAGAACACTGCATTTGGATGTGTGCGTTGGGGGTTTTGTGCATGGGTTGGCCTTTCATCAGCTCATCCCCACAACACATTGCCTTTGACCATGCCTAGCCTAATGATTTTTGTTAGTTAATTTTCCATTTTGTTTGAGGATCCACGAATCCTTCTGCAGATCTACAGATCTTAGGCAAGAGTCATGGGCATGTCGCTTCCCTGTACCACAGATCCTATAGAGAATTCACAGATCCCGACCACCATATAGGTGTTTTTTATGTGTCGGGGACCCTCGTATCCATTTTATTACTTTCTGGTATTTTTTTAAAACATTTTGTTAACTATACCCTTTTTATTAGGTCTCTGATGTGATCATACATCGAGATATCAAAGCAATATTAGCAAGTCAATAATGCTACAGAGGTTCCTGTCTATGCATCTATTAGGTTAACAAACACTGAAAGTATTTTAATATATATATATATTCTCCCCACAATAAAAACTCCCTCCGTCCTCCCCGCAACAGATGGTCAGCGTCTCATTCCACACCTGGTGTTAAGGAATACCAAACCGGATTAGACAAAAAATTCTGTTAGCTAGCTCCCCACTGCGCACAGCCTTCTGCCCAAACCACTGTGTGCAGAAAACGTACCGCTGCACACAGCTGAAGGCTGTTCGCAGTAGGGTGTTGGTCGCAGGGGCTAGCCTCTGGCCAATCTATAAAAACACTTCTCTATGTGCGGCTACCACCCTGTTGCACACAGCTTTAGGCTGTGCACAGGAGACAGTTGTTGGCCACAGGGCCTGGCCTCAGAGCAGGCCTTGCAGCCAACCCCCCTCTCCCCTCCATGGCCAAACAACACCCCATTACACATGGCCTTCTACAGTGCACAACGAGGCTATGACCCTGTGCTCAATCCATTGTAAGCAGCCACCCCCACTAGCCATAGCCTATGTCTTGCTCAGTGCCTGTTGGCCACAGAGGCTGGTGTATTATCAGACTGTTGTATTTTTTTTTTTTAATGTTGGTACCATGGTAAGGGCAGTGTGGAACCGGTAACTGGTACTGCAGTACTGATGCCACAAATTACACTTTTTAAATAAGGGAGGATTATGCTGCCCCCCCCCCCCCAGCCTCCCACATGACCCAAGAGGTCAGGGTGTGAGCAACCTGCCACCCTTCTTTCATTGTCAGTTTGCTTCTCCACACCCTGTCACCTGCCCTTCATAGTCAGCCTTGTGCCCAGATCCTCCCTGCTACCCTCTGTTGTCAGCTTGCTCTGCCAACCCACCAATCCACCCGCCATTGTAAGCTTGCTCTCCCTTCCACCCTACAATGTAAATGTGCTGCCCGATGCCCTCCCACGACTCTTCATTGTCAGCTTGCTGGCCCAGCCCCTCCAGCCCACACTGCATTGTCAGCTAACAGCCCCAGCCCCTCTCCCGACCCTCCATTGTCACCTTGTTTAAACCTCCATTGCCAGCTTGCCTCCCCAGGTGTATTGCCAGTTTCCTGCCCAAGGCCCTCCTGCTTTACTGGTAGTCAGCTTGCTTCCACCAACATCTGTTGTGACCTTGCTTACCCAGGCCCCTCACGTCTGCCCTCCATAGTCTGCTTGCTTCCCTAGCCTCTCCTGCATGCCTTCTGTTGTCAGCTTGCTGCCACAGCCCCCCCCCCACCTACTTTCTGTTTTCACCTTGATCTAACAGTAAAGCCATTGTCCTTGTGCTTCGTAAGTCCCTCCCGCACACCCACTATTTTCAGCTTGTTTTCTCAGCCATTCCCTCCAGCCCTTCGGTGTCCGCTTGCTTTCTCAGCCCCTCCTTCTCTCCCTCCATTGTCAACTAGCTCCCCCAGCCTCTCCTATCTGCCCTCCATTATCTATGTGGCTCACCAGCCCTTCCCGCCCACCTTTGATTGTCAGCTTGCCGCACCGGCCACTTCCACATGCCTTCTATTGTTAGGTTACTTTCCAAGTCCGTCCAGCCCACCCTTGATTGACCAAGTTTTTCCCAGGAGGTGCCACACATTGGTCCAAGTTAGCAGGACCTGCCCGCAAATTCATTTTTTAAACTAAAGAGGAGTCAACAAGGGACCCCCCCCCCTCCCCCTTATGGGATTGGGGTTCAGGGTGTGCCTACTGTTATGGGCCATTTCCATTTTTTTTCAGAATTCAGGCATCGAGTCCCTGAGTCTTGTAATAGTTGCTGCAACATTTTATTTCTACTTGCGGTCAGCCAGTTAGATTCGTCTGTACCACTGTACCAGTATTGTACCGAAAAGATCAAAGGGAAAAAAGCACCCTTGGCCAACCAGAAGGCCCCATTTTCTAAAATGACAATAGTGCAGAACTTCTGTGGGGCCAACCATCCAGATATACTTGACTTTTTACCACCTTTAAGCCCACCTTGAGCATATTTCTCAAAAATAGCTAAATGGATTTACACCAAGTCCCAAAAAGAAAACTTTCTGAGTAAAGTTTTAACTTTTTCCCAAATTTGATCTACTTCAGTTCAGTCGTTTTTTTGTCTGTATCGGAGAGCATTGGAACATGGAAACAGTGATCTGGGATTTCCCCCTTGTGTGTGTGTGTGCATATATATATTTATACAAGTCACAGAAAAAACTTAAGATTAAAGTAACGCTATAGTTAGGTGTGAAAATAATCTGCTTTAAAAAAAAGAAAAAAAACCTTAGAAAACAAATAGTAACATTATAGATAGGTGATTTTGTCTGTGACAACATTAGCGTTTTGAACTGAAAAGAAAACACAGAAATGTACCAGTTATAGTTAACAGCGCTAGCTTTATCTTGTGCCTCTGCCATGCACAGCTTATGACCTCACATATGACATCACTGATGACATGTTCTATGCCAGGCCCTGCAGCGAAAACCCTCACCCCCCATACAGCCAACTACACACGGCCCTCAGCCATGCGCATTGGGGGGTTGGCCATAGGGCCTGGCCCAAAACACATTTCTCCTATGGACTTTTCCAAAAGAAAATTGAACAGCAAATCAGCAAAAATGGCTGTATTATACCAAGTTTGGCAGAAAGCTAGATCTTGGTGTAAAAAGAGTGCTTTTTGTGATTTAGTGTAAATCAGTTCAGTAGATTTTGAAACATTAAGGTAAAAAAAAAACTTTGTATATTTCCCACCACTGAGGATCTGCAGAGCCAACTGATCTTAAGAAAAGATCCGATTGGCTGCTACCACATCAACAAAGATGTTGCAGTAGGACTCAGCACCCAGTCCTATAGAACTTGTTTTTATAAATATGTAATAAACTGCCTCCTAGACCTGATGGGGCCAAAGTCATATTTTTTTTTTTACATATTACCGCAAATTTGTGGAGGTTCTACAGATCTGCTGTAAAATTGAAAAAAAATGCTGTCCGGGGTGGGCCAGGGCCTGGGGATCTGTGAGTTATTCTTTTATAGGGGGGGGGGGGGGCACATATGACCCTCCTCCCTGAGCTGATTTTGGCCCTGGGGATCCCATCATTAGGGACTGGCCCTTTTTTAAAGACTGGGAAGAGGGTGGTTCGGCAGTTCAGGCTGGACTGTTTCCATGGGGAACAGGGTGAAGACTGATTTGCATTTGGCTGGGTCCAAAGTGGGGCGGCGTGGTGAGCGAAAAAAACAATGGATTAAACCCAAATCTTTGTGACTGGGGGTGAATGTTTGCGTTGTTCAGCATTCTGTCCATCATCTGTTGTTTTTGCATATAATCACAACACTTATCTATTTTTGTGTTCCTTTTCTACATTTCAGCAGTCTTCTGTCACATTATATTTTCTTGACATTTAAAGTTAACATAGGGCACCTTCTCTTACAGAAGTCTAATGTTATAGCGTTAAGTACCACCACAGTACTTTACCGGCCATTGAAGACTCATTGCAGTGTTATAAGCCTGAGCCAAAGATCTGCAACAAGGTAGTAGGACCTTAATGTCAGTATAGTGCTCTACGGCAAGCTATGAGGCTTTTAGAACATTGTACTTCATAAGGGAATGTTGTAATTGAAAAAAAGTCTCCTGTGACACAGAGGTGGTCTAAAAACCCTCTGCTTCTCAGAAGCATCTGTGCCGTTCACAACTTCTCCTGTGTATAAGTTGCTGCCGAACGTGGGATCATGATAACTGAAAGACATAACACAGAGACCGAAGGAGCAGTGAAGGGGGCTCACGTCGGCTCCTGAGTCTCCCTCTGCTCTAGCAAACTGCTTTTGTTTGTTTGGCAAAGCCAAAGAAGACACAGGAGCTAAAGAGAATCTCCCCTTCCCTTTTATTTCCCTGCAATCCACATATCTAGGAAAAGCAGGAGAGATGGAGAGTTAGAAGTTGTTAGTTAGGGCATTGCAGTGTTTACAGGAGCTGCTGTTACATTGCCCTCAATGGCCCTGTTAAGATTACAGTGTTCTAATAGATCATTATTTTTTAATAGGAAGACTCATCTTAATTCAGTATTTTATATACTTTTCTTTGTGCCACACTACATTGTAACATTCCACTTTAGTAAAGTTGTTGTGATTGTGCCTTTTTTAAGAAGCAATAAAAAGAGCAAAATTAGGTGTAAACAACTTGCGTAGTACACTATCCAGTAGCTATTAACATATTTATGAGCACTCATTAGGTTATTTAAAGTGATTCAGCCATAACCTTAAATTTGTTCTCACCTATTAAGGTATCCTTTCCTACTTCTCTCCATTCCTACTCAACCTTTAGATTTATATCTTCTTCCCACTTAGCTCTAAACTTTTGTAATCAAGGTTTTGATGATCAAGTTTATAAGCACACAGAATTATGGGGGTCATTCCGACCCCGGTGGTCAAGGACCGCCGGGGCCGGGGTCGGCGGGAGCACCGTCAACAGGCTGGCGGTGCCCCGCAGGGCATTCTGACCGCGGCGGTTTGGCCGCGGTCAGAACAGTAAACCGGCGGTCTCCCGCCGGTTTTCCGCTGCCCTCTGGAATCCTCCATGGCGGCGCAGCTTGCTGCGCCGCCATGGGGATTCCGACACCCCATACCGCCATCCTGTTCCTGGCGGTTCGCCCGCCAGGAACAGGATGGCGGTATGGGGTGTTGTGGGGCCCCTGGGGGCCCCTGCAGTGCCCATGCCAATGGCATGGGCACTGCAGGGGCCCCCGTAAGAGGGCCCCACAAAGAATTTCAGTGTCTGCAGAGCAGACACTGAAATTCGCGACGGGTGCAACTGCACCCGTCGCACCTTCCCACTCCGCCGGCTCCATTCGGAGCCGGCTTCCTCGTGGGAAGGGGTTTCCCGCTGGGCTGGCGGGCGGCCTCCTGGCGGTCGCCCGCCAGCCCAGCGGGAAACACAGAATCACCGCGGCGGTCTTCAGACCGCGGAGCGGTGTTCTGTCAGGGGAACTCTGGCGGGCGGCCTCCGCCGCCCGCCAGAGTTAGAATGACCCCCAATGTGTTTTGTGCTTCTTGACCATTACAGATTTACGCATCTGTAGGTTCCGGCTACTGGGATTGTCTTTTAACTTTTGCATCAGGATTTAGAAAGACCTGGATTTCTGTCCACATGTTCTTAAGGCCGTTATTTAGGAAACAAGCCTACCCAAAGTTCTATGACAAAAGATGCTGTTGTATATACGTAGACAATGCATTCTTGACCACAGGTGAAGATGACGCCTGCTTCGTGATATTGTTGGACCCCTTAGCTGACTTTGACTCAGTCAGCCACCAGAGCCACATTTGCTCCCTTGAATCTCAAATGGGATTCACAAGCAATGTCCTCTGGTGGTTATTCTCCTGCCTTTCCAATCAACACCTGTTTTTTCACATGGGCACCTCCATGTCACAAACGATTGCTGTCATTTGTGGAGTCCTTTAGGGTTCCCTACTGTCTCCTAGCATGTTCAACCATTACATGAAACCTCTTGGTGCTATGCTCACAGATAACAGCATTAAAATTAACCACTATGCCGAGGATACTTGACTCTTCCTGAAAGTCTTTTCTGCATCAGACATCTAAAGGGACAAACATTGGTTGCACATTATTCAGTCATGGATGCCCAGCACGTACCTTAAGCTCAGTCCTACTAAGACAGAATCTCTGTTATTTAACAAGAACAGCAAACAAGATAAACTACAAGCCTGGTACAGGGCACAAACTTTGACGGCTTGGAACCCCAACTTTCACCCAATACCAAGTCACTTGGACATTAACCTTACCTTCAAAGAACACATTACCAAAAAAAGCAAACAAATACGGCCTGGTACCAGCTTTCTCTTCTAAAAAAAAGTCTAGCCATTTCTTCCAAAAAGGGACTTCAGAACTGATGTTCAAACACTCTTGCTATCGCATCTGGATGGTGGTAATGCCTTGCTACATGGCCCCCAAAACTTGACACTTGCACCCCTTAGGGGCATTCCCCACGCCCTGGCATGTCTCATCCTGGGCTTGAAGAATATCTCCTCCTTTCTGATGGGACGTCATTGTTCCCCCTTGTAGCACTCACCATTTTCAAAACCACCTCATCATTTTATAGAGCCATCGCAAGCTCACTGTTAGAAATGGGGTCTCTTGACATCATTCAGGCTTAACTTAGAAGGCAATGTGTACAGTATTTGTGCAATGAATCATGCAATAACACAGTGAAAACACCACAAAAATACACCACACAAGTTTAGAAAAAATATATGATATTTATCTAGTTAAATTAAGGTCAAAACGATAGATTCATTAAGCACAAGTTGAAATATCACTTTTTTAAGAAGAAAAGAGTCTTAGATCTTAAAAATGAACAGTTGACTGTTGTTTGTTCACAGTATCTGGTTTGCATCAAAATTATCACTTACGGAGTCTGCAGAGGAGGAGGTGCGTGGAAAAAGAAGGTGTGCATCAGATTTTCCGATGCGCACAGACGATGCGTCATTTCTTTTCACACTGCAAGGGACTTTGCATCTAATTCCAGCACTCAGTTTTGGTTCCTCACTGCAATGCGGGGATCTTTTGACGGCCAGGGACTATGCGGGGAAAATCCTGAGCGAGCGGGGCGAAGTCACAAGCGTTGCATCGATCCGGTATGACGATGCGTTGAATTTTGTGTTGCATTGCAGGCACTGCGTTGATTATTCAAGTCGGGCTCGTCATTCCCGCTCAGCTATACGTCGATCTGGTAGGGCTGTGCGGCTAATTTCTGGTCGCAGTGCAAACGCTGCGTCTATCTTCTCTCGGGAAGTGGGGCTGCGTTGTTCTGGTTCAGCTGTGCGGTAATTTTCTCGTCGCAGGCGCAAGCTGCACATCGTTTCTGTCAGGCTGTGTTTTGATTTTCGGCGCACAAGGAGTTTCTTCAAGAGCTGAAGTATTTTTGGCCCAGAGACTTCAGAAAACAGGAGGCAAGCTCAATCCAAGCCCTTGGAGAGCACTTCTCAGCAAAGTCGGAGGCCAGCAGGGCAACAGCAAGGCAGCAGTCCTTCACAGCAAAGCAGCCCAGGGGAGTCCTTTGGGCAGTGAGGCAGTTCCTCTTGGCAGGTTGCAGGATTTGGTCCAGAAGTATCTGATTAGGTGGGGTCAGAGACCCAGTTTATATTCCCAAAACTGCCTTTGAAGTGGTGGAAACTTCAAAGAGTGGTTTTGAAATGTACAGGGTACCCTTTCAGTACAGGTCTGTCTGCCAGGATCCCAGTCGGTGGGTTGGCAGTCCATTGTGTGAGGGCAGGCCACTAGCCTTTGAAATGTAAGTGTCAGGCCCTCCACCATTCCAGCCCAGGAAGACCCATTCAGTATGCAGATGAATGAAGGTGTGACTCAGTATCCTGTGTTTGTGGTTGTCGGGGTGACATGCACAAGAGAGCTGCCAACCAGCCCAGACGTGGATTGAAGACAGGCTGTAAGGCACAGATGGATTTTAAATGCAGAGAAATGCTTACTTTCTAAAGTGGCATTTCTAAAATAGTAATATAAAATCCAACCTCGCCAATAAGCAGGATTTTCTATTACCATTCTGGCCATACTGAAATGACGGAGAGAGCATGTGCACTTTAGTACTGGTTAGCAAGGGAAACACACGGAACAACGACTCCTAAACCACGAAGTTGTGGAAAACGAAAGCGAAACAACGTTTTTTTTTTCCACGACTTCCTGGTTTTCGTGCCTTAACCACGCATGTGTGAACCATGTACATGCGTAGTTAAGGCACAGAAGAAGGGAGTTGACGCGGTGAAGGAGGAGGTAAATTGGACTGGGACTGGGGCTGTTTTTTGTTGGTGGGGTGGAGGGCTCGGGTGATTAGGGTTTAGGGGGAAGGGGGGATCAGGGTTTAGGTTTCAGGGGTGGGTTGGGGTGCGTAGGTTTTAGGGGCAGGGGTGGGGACTCGGGGTGTTTTTAGTTTTTGGGGGTGGGGTGAGGGGCTCGGGGTGATTGGGGCTTGGGGGGGTAGGAGGGGCAGGGTTTAGGTTTTAGGGGTGGGTTGAGGGGTTGGGGTGCTTAGGCTTTGGGGGGGTGGTGACTCTGGGTATTTTTAGTTTTTGGGGGTGGGAGGGCTCGGGTGATTAGGGTTTGGGGGAGGGGAAGGGGTCAGGGTTTAGGTTTTAGGGGTGGGTTGGGGGTTGGGAGTTCATTATTCCAAACTCGTTGTTAAGCCATGGGTGCTTGAACCACTCGTGGTTTCGACATATAACCGGTTAGCAGTGGTAAAGTGCGCAGAGTCCTAAAACCAGCAAAAACAGTGTCAGAAAAGTGGAGGGAGGCAGGCAAAAAGTTGCAGGATGACCACCCTAAGGCTGTCAGGTCTAACACTCACCATCTCTGGTGGTTCTCAGCACAGCCAGGACGCCATAAGACTGAATACTAAGAAGTGTGAAAAAAGAAAAAACAAGGCAGCAAGCTTTTCATTCTATGCACCGATGATCTGGAACAACACCCCGGTACCCATCAGGACTACCCCAAAACAACTCCGGTTTAAAGAGTTAAAAGCTCATCTCTTTGAAGAACACTCCTTCACAATGCACTAACTACCCACAACCCAGCTTCCTCTCCTATTGCTCTTTGACGTTATCCTTGTCTTTGATCATGTGCAGCAGTCTGCTGCCTTTCAGCTAGGTTAGTGCTATAGAAGTACCAAATACATCCATCCATACATATGTGATTCTTCGGTGGGCAATATAGGGGAATATGGTGATTTTTGTGATCGCTAAGTAGGATTTGCTTGAGCAAAATGCATTTATTCCAAAAGCTTTTTGGTAAATCCTAAGAAAGGACAGGCTCAGTTATCTCAACTTTCTATAAGTCTTTCTTAAACAGTTTAAACATTTATTACAGTTTACGTTCATCTGCATAAGCCTAATTTGCTATTTAAGACATTAATTTAGAATGTTTGCTATCTGTTGCTCATTTGAGACTGTTACCATCAAGCACAAAAAGACTGATTTTTCTGTATAGTTAAACAGCTGTAACTAACCATTGTTTTGCATGTTTTAATGCAGGTATGTACCCTTCGGTATCATGTTCCTGGTTGCCAGCAAAATAGTGGAAATGGATGACATTGTCCTCTTAGTGACCAGTCTTGGAAAGTATATTGTTGCTTCTATCCTAGGCCACCTCATACACGGAGGATTAGTTCTGCCACTTATTTATTTTGCTATTACAAGGAACAATCCATTCAAATTTCTTGCAGGACTTATAACACCTTTTGCAACAGCTTTTGCAACGTGCTCCAGGTTAGTTATTTTCCTTATTTGTAAATAATAAAACACATTTATTAGCCCTCTGCTTAAAACACGGCGTGATTGTTATTTCCTAATTGTATAGAGCACAATCTGCCATTATTGTGCTCCCACAGGGCTTATTTTCAACAGTGAAGTACATTTTGATATTCCATGTGAAGATTTACTTTTAGTCCGTCCTTTTCCCTTCTGAGCACACCCCTCTGTGTGTTTGTGATTTTAGGCTTGCGGCCCACTTATAAAGGTGTCCATTCCAGGCTTGCTGTATAATGAGACAGACAACTTATTATTGTTCTCTTATTATGATGAAAAACTTAAAATAGAACTGTTTTCATACCATTCTAGCTCGTGTGGTTCGGGCTTTCTATTCAGGGTCTGGCTTTGTAGCCAACAGCAATTGGAATCCTAGCATTTGTAGTTTGTAGCTTGCAATTTGTCTGACCACTGGCAATCGCTCAGGGCAACATCCCAATCCATTGTTCTTTTACCCACTATGCCACCTAAGTTTGTGCCCAGCCATATGCAAATCAGTCTTGATCCTGCTCCAGTAGTAACAGTCCAGCCCGAACTCTCAGGCCAGGTCTCGCCTGAACCAGAATACAAACAACCCAGAACCGGTTTCACATCTTCTGTGTGTTTGATGTACCGCCTAAGTGGCAAGGGTTTGCCCAGATGATGGTCCTGTGCCACTGGAACCAAGCTAAACCAGACTGACGAGACCCAATCAAGGCAAAACTGGTCTTAGGTTGCTTATGTTCTGTTTCATTGAGGATCTGGCCTGGCAGTTACGAATAGACTATTCCTGTTGGAGCAGGATCAAGACTGATGTGCATATGGCTTGGTGCAAACTGAGATGTCATGGTGAGCAAATGAAAAATGGGTTGGAATGCTACCCTGAGCGATTGCCAGTGATTAGACAAATTGCAAGCACTCCTTCCATCACCTTTGAGTTTTTTAAGTAGCAACTTATGACCAGATCTGGGTTCCGTGCTCCCTGTGCTACTGCAACCAAGCTACACTGATTGATGAGCCCCCAGCGAGGTTTAAATGGTCTTTGATTGTTTGTGCTCTGGTGCAGGGAAGACCTGGCCTGGAACTATGGGCTGGACTGTTCCTATTGGAGCAGGGTGGATAGATTTATTGCAAATATTCCTCCCGTTACTTTTTGTTTGTTTATTGACTAAAATGTAACATGCTTACATGAGGCCCTTCTGATGCTATGTAAATCTTTTCCCAAAGAAATACTTTTTAAACTGCTGTGAGAGACATATTTTTGGTGGGTGCTCCGAATAGTACAAGTGCTCAAAAAAAGATCCTATTAATAACGTATCCAAAACATTGTGGGTCAAATTAAATGCATCATTTTTACTCGGCTGTTATGTGGACCCAAGTAATGAAGATTGCCATGAGCCAGTCCTAGTTTTCCCTCAAGTAGTTCTTTGTATACTGGAAATTGATGGGTGTATATTTCCCATTGAAAATGTGGTGATATGAGCCTCAACATGTTAAGAGTCATTGTCAAAATAATCACTTTTGTGACACAGTTGCTAATTGACAAATAGAAAAGCAGTCAGTGTCCATGCTAATGTTAATTTTTTTAAGTAATGTAATTCTAAGTAGCGCTCAAACCCTTTGAGCCAATAACCAAACTGTCTCACAATGCAAGATGCCCCGTTGGGGGGACATATTTCATATTAAATTATTATGACATAATGTACACATACAAATGTCTTTATAGTTTAATAAAAACACAATATACACATGTTGAAATATATCATAAAATGTATATCTTTTCCCCTCTCGGATTGTTTACTTCCCAAATTCAGTTAGAGTTCAACCTATATAATCCTGTGGTTGATATGTTCCAAGGTTTTGGTAATCTCAATAAAATAACTACTTTCCACGCCCTCCTTTTTGAATATGGATTAAGGTATTCTTTTTGTAGAAGTGTATCATTACAATATGCAAAAGATGTGCCTCCAGATACATTTCTTCTCATAGCTCTATGTGGAGTACTAAAGGACAGTACATACAACGTATGGAAAGGTTTATTTTGGTGATGTGCATTGCTAATTGATTATCGTTACCTGTACCACGCAGTGAAGTTCTGCTTCTATACTCGTATACTTGCTGATGGTGTGTTGATCCTTCTTCTTCCATTCTAGCTCTGCTACTCTACCCTCAATGATAAAGTGTATTGAAGAGAACAATGGGGTAGACAAGAGAATCAGCCGCTTTATTCTACCCATTGGGGCCACTGTAAACATGGATGGAGCTGCGATCTTCCAGTGTATGGCTGCAGTATTTATTGCCCAACTAAACAACGTGGATCTAAATGCAGGGCAGATATTTACTATCCTGTAAGTCTTTGTTTACAATAGCCATCATCTCTTTTATTACCCGACATAGATATGTCAGTGTTGGCAGGTTTCATTTTGGTTTTCTGTGGATGTTTTTATCAGTATTAAGTACATCCAAGTATGATTTTCCCAAAGTGGACTTACAGATTTAAAGAAAAGAAGTATAAGTCCTACGCATGGGTCAGTGACATAGCAGGAAGGAAAGCAGGCAGGTTGTATTGCTGAACCGATGAATATATGTGACACTGTGTTGTTCAGATTAGAACTCTGTGGATCTGATTCACAAATGGATTGTCAGTGTAATTTTGTGAAAGTGTTTCTAGATTTACAAACTGGAATAAATGCCTTTCCTATGTGGCAAGGGAAGCAAAACGTCCCAAACTTTGTAGGGACGTTTGAGAATGAAAAATGTTGTAGCGAACGTAACAGAAAGTTTCAGTTCTACTAAGTACTCGGAGGCAAGGATTAGGCTTTATTTCTCTCACAGGAGCCATTAACTTCATTATGTGAACAAACTTCAAACAACTACATTTCCCATAATGCTCATGCGCAGTCCACAGCTCTTCCAATCAGGTCGCCTCTCCCTCCATAAACGATGGTGTAGACTATCTAGCCTCCTCTTTCTTCAAGCGAACAGAGCCATTGCGGGAAGTCACTCCTGTTTTGCTGACTCCGTACCTGAAACAAAATAGAAAGGTAAGCCCTCTACATTTACCTGACAGTTAATCCAACTATCCATAACCAATTGTCATACTACAAAGTATCAACAAGTTATAAATTCCAGTTATGTTAATCGATAACCATTAACAAAGGTAGTTTGGGGGAGGGAATCATGAGTATTAAACAAATGGACGGCCTAATCCTCATGAACGAGTATTTAATAAAATTGAAAATTTCTGTGACCTTAGCTAGGAAATTTTTCATTCTATGTCAGGACCAGAGGCGAGGATTAGGCTAGTTTAAAGCTTGTCCACCACCCAAGTCACCAGGTTCGAAATTGGCCTAAAATAGAACGTTTTGAAGGTCGATTCAGAAGACCAATCTGCAGCGTTAAGGATGTCTTCCAATCTAGCTCCCAGGGAAAAAGCCTTAGAAGCTGTGGCTCCTCTTACCGAATGAGCCCCAAAACGTGAGGTGTCAATGCCAGCTTCATGCAAGGCCCATCTAAGCCACCTGGCAATAGTACGGGAGGACACTGCTTTGTGCAGTTAAAATTGTTCTCCCAAAGGACAAAATTCTTCCGTCATAGTCTCATAAGCCTTGATTGCTTTTACCACACACAGTTTTAGGACATCTGGAAATGCTGGATACATTACAATCCTAGAATTGGTCTTAGTACGTCGTGAGATATGAAAAGTAACCCTATTGGGGGTAAACACTCTACCTGTTAATTCCAGTTCTCACACGTCCAAAACTCGTCTGCAGGAAATGAGGCATAACAACGTAGCTAACTTGGCCAACAATTGTTTCCTTGACAGATATTTGTTAGAAGGCCATGATTTAAAGAAACGCAAGATTTTGTTGACATCCCACAAAGTGGAGTACCTTGGTGTATGGGGAGTAGACAACCGAATGCCCCTCAAGAGCTTACACACCATTGGGTATTCACCCACTGGGTCACCATCCACAGGTTGATGGCCTGATGATGTAGCCTTCCGGAAATTATTAATCGACCGATAGGCCATGCTTTTGGAGGCTAAAGACACTAGAAAATGTAAGATTTGCACAACATCTGCCCCCATGGGATCCAAATCCTGTTGGATGCACCAACCCAGCTATCGAGACAACGGTGAACAGTATTGTTTGGATGTACTGTCTGCCCAGGCTTTGGCAAGTAAAGAGGCGGCTTCATTTGAAAGTCCTGTAACATTTTCCATCGGTCCCTGTAATCCAACAGGCCATGAGAGTCAAGAAGCCTGAGAGGTGTAGAGGAGGCTGATTGCCCGCTGGATCCCTTAGCAGATCTGGAAACAGGGGTAGAAGGATTGGAAAATTCCAAGAAAGTTCCATCAGAAGGAGACACCAAACTTGAGACCTCCAGACCAGGGTGATCACCAGCACATCCACCTTCTGCCACTGGACCTGCACAGCCAATCTCGTGATCATCAAAAATGATAAAAGGCGTACCCCTTCCTCGAACTCCAGTCCTGGAGAAATGCATTGGTCGCTGTTGCCTGGGGATCCGGACGCCAGCTGCAATACCTCTCCAGCTGGAAGTCCAGACGGGAAATGAAGAGATCCATGGAAAATGGACCCCTAAGATCCCAGATCTGTCTGAAAACTTCCGGTTTAAGTCTCCAGAGACTGGTGTCCTTCCAGTGGCGGAAATTCCAGTCTGCCACTTGCCAGGTTGGAGAGCATCCGGGACCTCTTTCCCCCCAAGTGATTGACATAGCTGACCGCTGCTACCTTGTCCATCTTGTGGAGGACACAACAATAGGCCTTGTCTTTGGTCCAACATTTCACCACGAAGGAACCTGCCAATAATTCCAGGCAGTTGATATTTAGATCTTGCACTTCTCATGACCGTTCTTCCCAACTCAGCGTGCTGGCATCTGATTCTGTGACCAGATCGGGTTGGGAGCCAAAGATGGCCCGGCCATTCCAGGCCTCCATATGCGAAATCCACCACTGAATTTCCTCCTTCGCCTCTGCCGAAAAAGGCAACTGTTGAGCATATATAAGACCACGCCAAAGATGCGAGATCTTCAGGTGCTGTAATTCCCAGAAGTGCAAAGGGCCGGGAAAATTGACTTTATGGAGGATGAAAGGAGACCCACAATTCGAGCCAATTGGAGTAAAGAAATGTGGGTTTTGGAAAGCATCCTCCTCATCACGTGTCTTATCTTCATGATGGAAGACTGAGGGAGGCCTTTACCAAATCTATTATGAATCCAAGGAACTCCATTGACTGAGAAGGAATAAGGGAGGACTTATTTACGTTCACAATGAAGCCCAGTGACTCCAGTAACGAAATGGTCAGTTGGAGATGATGAACCAGGCGTGTTGGGCATTGATTGAGGAGTAGAATGTCATCCATATAGACGATCAGATGCACCCCCGGGACCTGAGGTGTTTGACCACCGGTTTTAACAACTTGGTGAAACACAATGGAGCAGAAAGTCCGAAAGGAAGGGATGTGAATTTGAAAATCCGTTCCCTCCACTGGAACTGTAGGAAACACCTGTGCAAAGGAAATATGGGAACCGTGAAGTAGGCGTCTTTCAAGTCTAAGCGGACCATCTAATCTGAAACTTGGAGCATATCCCTTAGGAGGTGGGTTCCCTCCATCTTAAAGTGGCGGTAGACGAGCCACTCGTTGAATTGTTTTAAGTTGATAATAGGGCGCTGCACCTCCCCCCTCCACTAAAAACAGGTTTCTGAGTAAACCCGAGGAGTGTAATCTGGACTGAATGACCACCCCTTTCTCTACTAGCTGTGAGCTCTCCTGATCTACCAGCCGCTGTTGTTCCTGTGAAAAAAACTAGGGCCCTTGGCCTCTGTGTTTGGACGGGCACTTAATAAAATTCTATCTGGAAGCCTTTTACGGTTTGGAGGACCCAAGCATCTGATGAAAGAGCCTCCCAGTTGTGCCGAAAGAGTGCAAAAAAGCCCCAGAACTTCTCCCCTACTGAGCTCTGTTCTTTTACCTCGAGGATTGTTGTAGGAGGCAGAATTCCTCTTTCCGCCTGTGATACCTCGTTGATGTGGGAGCTCCTCGTGGGATAGAAGTTCCCGAATCTGGACGGGTCTTGCCACTGACGTAGAGAGTTCCCCTAACTTGAGGTCAATTTTGATTAAGAGAGATTGTCTCCTTTCCGAGGAAATCACGCCATTAGCATTTCCAAGAATGATAAAAGCACTCTGAGCCCAATTGAATTTTGCTTCTGGGCAAATGATCGAACCAGACACCTTGGCCTGCCACATTGAGGAGCTTATCCTGGCAAGCGCGCCAGGAGCGATCTATACCTTTTTTGTTGTCCCTTGCAAACTTCGCCAAGAAAGTGGCCATCTTCGCGTCTATCTCTGGCGTAAGGGCTACTTTGCCCTCCAGGGAAGGTCTAGGGCATTCTGCCTGAAGGCAGTTTTTCACTTCCTTATCAGGTGGTTTGCGTAACCAGCCCGCTATGTATGAAGCCACCTTTGGCGCAGGTCACCATTCCGAAGAACGAGGGTGGAGGAGCTCATCCAGATCGAGCATGTCATTGTACGGATTTGGCTCTTCGTTAGCTTCAATAGATTTAGAGGGTGGACGCCATGGCCTACTAAGGTCTATGTTGCCATCCGAAGTGTTGGGGAGTTATCCCATCCGTTGGAGTTTTGTAGAGTGGGGATGAGGGAGCATCTCCCGAAGCACCTGGAGCATCAAATCTGGGGGAAAGGACTGGGAATCAATAAAGGCCTTTTTTAAAGGTCCACATCCACCCCTGCCTCCTACACATGTTTGCGTTTAGCAAGAGCTTTTGTCGCAGGTGGCTGCCTCAGACGCTGGGAGGCCAAAGGCCCATTGGGGTCTTCCCTTTGATCGAGGGTTTTTTGGCATTACTCCTGTAGTTAACTATTTTCCTCTCCAGAGGCGCCACCAGCTGTGTAACTGCCTAAAATATGGAGGCATCCATGACCAGGCAGAACTGGTCATCGTTAGGGAGGTAGGTAATATCATCCTCCTCAGTAAAAGTGTCTGACACTTCATAGAAGTAAATAGTGGTGTCAGCACACCAACTTAATAGGATTTAGAAACTGGCAATAAATCCAGATATTGTAAATATACACACTTCTTTCTCTCCCAGGGGTAATTTAGGAGCTCAGCTCTCAGATTTATTGTGCACAGAGGCACTGGTGAAGTAGGCCGGAAGAGGCCTGGGACGACCCCTTGATATATGGGGTTATTCCACCTGGGAAGCGTCCCTTACGAGTATAAATTTATAGCTTTATCTGCGTCGCAGGTGTAACTCAAGGCGGTGGCTCTGCTCTTTCACAAAAAATGGCCAAAATAAAAAATTCACCCCGTGAGTACTGCCACGGTCGGACGCTTCACTCTGGAACGCAGAATGAAAGTGATGAGCTGGCCGCTGGGAGGCTGAGCGCGTAAGGCGCGCAGAGAAGTGCGAGCCCCATTGCGGTCTGACAGCCAGCCTCGCACCAGAGCCGGGCCGATAATGAGGGAGCAGCCGCGTAGGAACGAAAATGTTCCCGCTGCCATGTTGACCTGAAATAGTAAAGCAACACAAGAAACTAAATAAAACAAAACAAGTGGGCGGCGACACCAGCAGTCCGCTCTTTCCGACTGCTCTTGTTTTGTTTTTCCAGAGAAAAAATAGAAAGAAATGCTAGGCACTTTTCTGTTGCTGCTATGAGCAGTGAAGAAAGAGGAGGCTAGTTAGTCTCCACCACCGTTTATGGAGGGCAAGGCGACCTTATTGGAAGAGCTGTGGACTGCCCATGAGCATCACGGGAGATGTAGTTGTTTTAAGTTTGTTGAGCATTCACATAATGAAGTTAATGGCTGCTGTGAGAGAAATAAAGCCCAATCCTCGCCTCCTGCCCTGACATAGAATGTGTTTCTCTAAGTGGAAAATGTTCCCCTGTTGAAAAGATAAAGAAAAAATGCAATTTCACTGCTGCACTGAATTTCCCAATGCAGAATTGTACTGGAAGGTAAGGTAAGAAATGTATTGTGTTTATTAAATCATGTACAATTAACCCCTTCGCTGCAAGGCCTTTTCCCCCTCCTGTGCCAGGCCTTTTTTTGGCTATTTGGGGCATTTCCCGCTTAGGCCCTCATAACTTTTTGTCTACATAAGCTAGCCAAGCCAAATTTGCGTCCTTTTTTTCCAACATCCTAGGGATTCTAGAGTTACCCATACTTTGTGGGTTCCCCTGAAGGAGGCCAAGAAATTAGCCAAAATACAGTGAAAATGTCATTTTTTTCAAACAAATGGGAAAAAGTGGCTGCAGAAGAAGGCTTGTGGTTTTTTCCCTGAAAATGGCATCAACAATAGGTTTGTGGTGCTAAAATCACCAGCTTCCCAGCTTTCAGGAACAGGCAGACTTGAATCAGAAAACCCAATTTTTCAACACATATTTGGCATTTTACTGGGACATACCCCATTTTTTAACGATTTTTTTGTGCTTTCAGCCTCCTTCCAGTCAGTGACAGAAATGGGCGTGAAACCAATGCTGGATCCCAGAAACCTAAACATTCCTGAAAAGTAGGCAAAATTCTGAATTCAGCAAGGGGTAATTTGTGTAGATCCTACAAGGGTTTCCTACAGAAAATAACAACTGAAAAAGAAAAATATTGAAATTGAGGTGAAAAAAACAGCAATTTTTCTCTACGTTTTACTCTCTATCTTTTTCCTGCAATGTCAGATTTTTGAAAGCAATATACAGTTACGTCTGCTGGACTCTTCTGGTTGTGGGGATATATAGGGCTTGTAGGTTCATCAAGAACCCTAGGTACCCAGAGGCAATAAATGAGCTGCACCCTGCAGTGCATTTTCATTCTATACCGGCTATACAGCAATTAATTTGCTGAAATATAAAGAGTGAAAAATAGCTATCAAGAAAACCTTTGTATTTCCTAAATGGGCACAAGATAAGGTGTTGAGGAGCAGTGGTTATTTGCACATCTCTGAATTCCAGGGTGACCATACTACCATGTGAATTACAGGGCATTTCTCAAATAGACGTCTTTTTTACACACTCTCTTCTATTTGGAAGGAAAAAATGTAGGGAAAGACAAGGGGCAATAACACTTGTTTTGCTATTCTATGTTCCCCCAAGTCTCCCGATAAAAATGATACCTCACTTGTGTGGGAAGGCCTAGCTCCCGCAACAGGAAATGCCCCTAAACACAACGTGGACACATCACAATTTTTGACAGAAAACAGGTGTTTTTTGCAAAGTGCCGACCTGTAGATTTTGGCCTCTAGCTCAACCTGCACCTAGGGAAACCTACCAAACCTGTGCATTTATTTAAACTAGAGACCTAGGGGAATCCAAGATGGGGTGACTTGTGGGGCCCTGACCAGGTTCTGTTACCCAGAATCCTTTGCAAACCTCAAAATTTGGCTAAAAAAACAAGTTTTACTCACATTTCAGTGACAGAAAGTTCTGGAATCTGAGAGGAGCCACAAATTTCCTTCCACCCAGCGTTCCCCTAAGTCTCCCGATAAAAATGATACCTCACTTGTGTGGGTAGGCCTAGCGCCCGTGACAGGAAATGCCCCAAAACACAACGTGGACACATCACATTTTTTGGAAGAAAACAGAGGTGTTTTTTGCAAAGTGCCTACGTGTAGATTTTGGCCTCTAGCTCAGCCGGCACCTAGGGAAACCTACCAAACCTGTGCATTTTTGAAAACTAGAGACCTAGGGGAATCCAAGATGGGGTGACTTGTGGGGCTCTGACCAGGTTCTGTTACCCAGAATCCTTTGCAAACCTCAAAATCGGGCTAAAAAAAACACATTTTCCTCACATTTCGGTGACAGAAAGTTCTGGAATCTGAGAGGAGCCACAAATTTCCTTCCACTCAGCGTTCCCCCAAGTCTCTTGATAAAAATGGTACCTCACTTGTGTGGGTAGGCCTAGCGCCCACAAAAGGAAATGGCCCAAAACACAACGTGGACACTTCACAATTCTTCACAAAAAACAGAGGTGTTTTTTGCAAAGTGCCTACCTGTGGATTTTGGCCTCTAGCTCAGCCGGCCCCAGGGGGGGTAGAAATGGCCTAAAATAAATTTGCCCCCTCACCACCCCAACGCCTCCCCGGGAGCGACCCTTGCCTACGGGGTCGCTCCCCTTCCGTGACATTGGCGCAAAAAAAAAATCCCCGGTGCCCAGTGGTTTCTGCCCCCTTGGGGGCATATTGACCTAAAATCGGCCGATCTGCCCCCAAGGGGGGCAGAAATTATCTAAATACAATTTGCCCCCCAGGGGAGCGACCCTTGCCTAATGGGTCGCTCCCCATCTCTAAAAATAAAATAAAAAAAAAACCACAAAATAAAATGTGCCCGGGCGCCTAGAGGTTTCTGCCTGGGGGCAGATCGGCCTAAAATAAATTCCCCCTCCCCCCCTGGGAGCGACCCTTGCCTACGGGGTCGCTCCCCCTGCGTGACATTGGTGCAAAAAAAGAAAATCCCCGGTGCCTAGTGGTTTTTGCCCCCCTTGGGGGCAGATTGGCATAGCAAAAATCGGCTGATCTGCCCCCAAAGCGGGCAGAAATGGCCTAAATACAATTTTCCCCTCCAGGGGAGCGACCCTTGTCCAAGGGGTCGCTCCCCATCTGTAAAACAAAAAAAAATAATCCCCGGTGCCTAGTGGTTTCTGTCCCCCTTGGGGGCAGATTGGCCTCATAAAAATAGCCCAATCTGCCCCCAAGGGGGGCAGAAATGGCCTAAATATAATTTGCCCCCTAGGGGAGCGACCATTGCCTAAGGGGTCGCTCCCCACCTCCAAACAAAACAAAAAGAAAAAAAAAATAATAATGATCCATGGTGCCTAGAGGTTTCTCCCCCCACCCCCCTCCTCTTTCCCCCCCCCCCCACCGGGAGCGACCCTTGCACAAGGGGTCGCTCCCTTACGTCAGTTTCATACAAAAAAAGAAAATCCCAGGTGTCTAGTGGGCGTTTCAAACGCCGGATTGCATGCAATCCGGCTTTTGAAACGCTCAGAGAGACTTCAAAGGGAAGGAAATTCCTTTCCTTCCCTTTGAAGCCTCTCTGGGCCTCTCCCACGTGATAGAAAGAGAAATTCTTTGCATTTCTCTTTTGATCGTGCTGGAAGCTCAGCTTGGGAGGAGGCCTTGTGACAAACCAGCGCGCAATCGCAAGCTGACGTCACGGGGGTGGGGGCGGTCAGGGATGGAAGGGGAAAGGCTTCCCCTTCCATCCCTGCCTTGGGGGGTGGGTGGGGAGCACATGGGGGGAGCGCTAGCACTCCCCCAGTTCCCGGGTGCAGGACGAGGTGATCTCGTCCAAGGCACCCGGGAACCGGTGCCCTGGACGAGATCACCTCGTCCAGGGCACCGTAGGGGTTAAAGAATCTCAAAAAAAAAATTCATAATAAAATAAGATTTTGTGCAAAACTAGACATCAGCTAGCTGCATGTACAACATTAAAAAAAACTGTTAATCACAGCCTTCATTTCAGTGTAAAAATAAACAAAACATAACCACTATGACGATAGTCAGTAGATTCTGAGACTTCTGATTCCACTTTACGGCCAGTTCAAAAACAACTGGACTAGAGAACTAAGGCCCTCATTCTGACCCTGGCGGTCCTAAACCGCCAGGGCCGCGGGCAACGGAAGCACCGCCAACAGGCTGGCGGTGCTTCATTGCCCATTCTTTACCGCCGCGGTCAGAAAAGGGGATCCAGCGGTTTCCCGCCGGAATACCCCTGGCAGGGCTGAACCTCCATGGCGGCGCTGCAAGCAGCGCCGCCATGGGGATTCCGACCCCCTTCCCGCCAGCCTGTTTCTGGTGGTTTTGACCGCCAGGAACAGGATGGCGGGAACGGGTGTCGTGGGGCCCCTGGGGGGCCCTGCACTGCCCATGCCACTGGCATGGGCAGTGCAGGGGCCCCCTAACAGGGCCCCAGCATGATTTTCACTGTCTGCATAGCAGACAATGAAAATCGTGACGGGTGCAAGTGCACCCGTTGCACCCCTGCAACACCGCTGGCTCCATTCGGAGCCGGCCTCTGTGTTGCAGGGCCTTTCCCGCTGGGCCAGCGGGCGCTCCTTTGGCGGGCGCCCACCGGCCCAGCAGGAAAGCCAGAATGGCCTCCGCGGTCTTTTGACCGCGGAGCGGCCAAATGGCGGTGACCGCATGGCGGGCGGCTACCGCTGGCGTCAGAATGACCGCCTAAATATTCTGTACTTTTCCCCTTTAAATCTGAAGTCTATTGTTGCACAGATGGTACAACCTGACTCTAACAAAAATCGGCTGAAAATTTTTTAACAAAGCTAGGCCGATTCAGGTAGTAAACAGTGGCCTCTAGTGATTTTAACACATAGAAACCCCACAGGAGACTGACTGAATCATTTGTTTCCAGGTATATACAAAATGACTGAATCATTTGTTTCCAGGCATATTAGCGTATATACCGAACTATCTTGAAGTTTGCGTTTTCATAAAATGACGGAAGTATTACATTTCAAGAATAGACTAGTTGCTTGGCTGCAGTTTTCAAAAAGGATTTACATTACGGTGTTTTTATTTTAAAACAAAATCTTGGTTAGCTAGGTGATATTCTTGTATCACTTAACCCATTTAGTTTCCAGCAGGAGACCTTAACTTTAATTTGCAGCCAATGGCATTTATAAAAAAAGAGCACTTTCAATGTATTCTCTTCAAACAGTGTTCAGAGTCAAAATATAAATATTTTTCTAGTGTATTTTCTAGTTGCCGAAAAAGGCAACAACACACACATACACACACCAGAGTTGGGATCCTTGTCGAATACACTGCTGCGGGGACCGGGCTCGGACGTGTCCTCCCATTAGCAGCTAAAAACTGTTTTATAACTTTGTTGATTTGTACACTCCTGGTTGACAATTTGGCGGTCTGACACGTTTAGTTTCTGAACTATAACAATCCTAATTTACACTGTTATATATTTAGTGGATAGTAAGTCAATTGTCCATTTAAATGTATGTTTTAGAAAAACATGAACTTTTTTTGTTGGTTTATCTTCAGTTTTTTCACTTTCTTCACATCCTGCAATTGGGTTAGTTGTCCGTCCTTCCAGACCCATTGGAGTCATATATAATAAAAGTAGGAGACCAGCACAGCCTAGGTGCCTCACCTGAGTGTGAGCAATTATTGTGCAAAACCATCATTTAAATCCAGAACAGCTGTCGTATCGCCCAAATGTATTGAAAGTAACATGGATGCCAGTTTGCTCCCTCGTTTAAGCCTATTTGTGAGCTCTGTTTCAGCCCTCATCCATTTGAAAGTTTAACTCCAAGCCAAATCTTCGAGTCCAATAACATGCAAAAATGATTGAGGGTAATTTAGCTCAAAGTCTGTTCTGGTCTACGATGTGAACATTTCCACAGTGGAGGGAATAATAAGGCACAAAAAAGTCACATGGCTTGCTTCTCATGAGTGCGCCTGCAAACATGCAAGTAGCTCAGCTTTGCAGACTTACCACTGAGAAGATTTGTGAATTCAAAAAAAGCATGTTCAGGCGGGAGGATAAATCAAGAAAAGTTTTATTTTTTAAATGATTTGGGCCCTGTGTATTTACTGTGCTCTTTATTTTGAATGAGGCCCCTGACTAGGCGAATATGTAATTGACCATTTTTTATATCAAGCTAAATACTTGCAATTTTACAGTTTCTAAGTAGTTTCTAATTATTCATTAACTTCACATGGGCTAGTCATATAATCAAATATCATTGTTAAAGCCTCAGTTCATTTTAAGAGCCAACCATTGTAATTCAGGTCAACATCAGTTGTGTAATCTTTAGGCCAAATGTGACACATAAGGTATGGTTGTTTATGCTTATGGGCCTTTGTGTGGGTAATAATGGATTTAATAATTTCTCCTTCTCATGATGTACTTAGTGTCCTTCTTCAGAGTCAAACAGGTAAAACATGGTGTTGTATTTTTTATTATGTGAGGTCTGTGGCAGTGTCCTTGAAGGTCTCTCTCTTTGTCCAATACCTCTGTAAAGCGATAACCTGTGTTCAACTGTCTTATTTTATTACCAAAAGTGAAAAGTGTTACCAAATACTTCTGATGTAAAACACATCTCAATATCTCATATCGACTATCCTTATAACAACCCTCACCTAACATTCAGATGTGATATTTTATGTTGATTACATCAATACTCATTCCAGAGCGCATCTGTGAATCTTCCTAGTATACCGAGGCACACTCAAATACACAGCAAAATAACTAATATTACAGATCAGCAGTATCTAGACATGAAATCTCCTAATTTAGAACATAGAATTCAGGAGGTGGAGCCAAATTTATAAGTGTAAAATTACTGTCAGTAACTCTTCAAAACCAACGTAGAGGTCTCCAGCACTGGAGTGGACTTTTTTCTGTGGTAAAGTATAAGCAAAGATAAAAAAAGTTTATTAAACTTAAAATAAATTGTAGAAATATCTAAAAGTTAAATATTAACATAAAATAATTTTAAAATATTTTTAAACCTAAAACACATAAAGCAAGTTACAGAATTGTTATCTAAAAAGTGTAGTAAAAATAAGTAATTCAGACTTATTGAGTTAATGTATTATTATTTATTGAACAATTTATTTAAAAAAAAACAACATTCAGTAACATTTTTATTTAAAATGCATTGAGTAATAAAAGTTATGTATAGAATTAATTTGAATTCATTTTTTTCACAGAACAATAAGTAACACTTATGTTAAAAAGTGTATTAAAAATTCATAATATTTATTTTTCTGACTATTTGTAAGCATTAAATATAATTTATATGTATTTATTGAAAGTCAAAAAAGTTGCTGTATTTTAACAATATTATTCTGGGGTTTTAATTTGCCCCTGTTATTTTCTATAAACGTGTGTTGCTGTCCAGTAGTTGCACAAAAGCAACAATCTGCCAACTCTGTAATTCAATAGTGGTATAGTTCATCAATATTCATACTTAGATTCTCTTATCGGAGCCACCACATAGAATAACCCATGGAACAGAATAACATTTTCTGAAAGAAAAAAAAAATATTTGAAAGTTCATTTGATACCGCATTTATTTTAACATGTATATGTTAATTTCCATACATGTATATTTTTAGAAAAATGAACTTAGACACAAAACTACTCAAAACCAAAACCTATTCATAACAAACGTAATACTCTCTTAGCAGTCACAACCTCACCCCTCATGCTAAAATCCAAAGCCTCCCACTCAGCCTTATCACAGCCATACTTTATCCATTCTGTTAGAAATGGGGACTCTAGTTGGCAGTCGGTTTGCACCCTCTCAAATAGGGACCCTCACTCTAGTCAGGATAAGAGAGATACCCTCTAAGATAGCCCCTGCTCACCCCCTTGGTAGCTTGCCACAAGCAGTCAGGCTTACCTCAGAAGAAATTAGTAAAGTATTTGCACATAACACACAGTAACACAGTGAAAACACTAAAAAAGCACACCACACCAGTTTTAGAAAAATAGGCAATATTTATCTTTCTAAAGCAAGACCAAAATGAAGAGTGTAGAGATATGAATTTGGTAAGATTTAACTCAAAAATACAGTTCCTTGAAGTCGATAGCCCGAGGTGGAGCTATCACAGCATCGTGATCAACAAAATCAACAGTTCAGGCCAGCCGCTGCATCGCGGGCCAGCTACGGTATTGGGAAGATCGGCAAACAGTACCTTTGGAATTGCAGGGCATTGTGATCCGGAGAGCGGCTTCAATGGCGTTGCAGAGTAGTCGGGCCCTTGAAGCCACATGCGTTGCAGATCGAACTCTGGCTGATGAAGTCAGGAGCGCTGGCGTGGATGGCATTGGGGCTGCGATGCGAACCGGTACGATGTGAAGTGCGGTGCCCACAGGTCACAGTGCAGGCAGCGGCTCGGTGATGCCGGCCAGCAGCGTCGGTGAGTCCAGGGCTGTGGTGTGAAGCAGGGTGGTGCGACATGTGGTGTCACCAGGTCACGATGCAAGCAGGGGCGGCGTTGCTGAAGCACTGCCGACAGGAGGCCCAAGCCGTCGGACGGGACTGTGCTTCATGACCCTCACCAGCGGTGTCCACAGGCCATGGTGCAGGCAGGATGCCTGGTGACTACACTGGAGTCGATGGTACTGTTGTCGGTGGACCTGGGCTGCGGTGCAGGATGGGACGGTGCGTTGTGTACCTCACAAGTGGTGTCCACAGGTCACGGTGCAGGCAGCGGTGCCGGTGTCAGCAGGAGCAGCAGCGTCAGGGATGCCTAAGCTGCGATGTGAGAAAGGCGATGCTGGAGTGCCGGGCCCACAGGTCACTGTGGGAGCAGCGGCTCAGGGAAGTTGTCCGATGCTTGCGTCGGTGAGACAAGGGTCGCGGTGCGAAGCGGGGCAGGGCGGGGCAGGGCGGCTCCATCGGCAGGCCACGGTTCAGGCCAGCGGCATCAGTGGCGATGTCACAGTGGTTTCTCCTCTTGAATAGCACAAAACATACAGTTTCCAGTGCTGCAGGTCGAGGAAGCTGAAGTTTTTGGTGTCCCTTAGACTTCCAACAGGAGGCAAGCTCTACTCCAAGCCCTTTCTCAAGCAGGACACACAGCAAAGATCACCCTTTGCACTCTTGTCAGGCAGAAGCAGCAACTGCAGGCCAGTCCAGCAAAGGGACAGTACCCCTCCTCCAGCTCCTCAGCTCTTCTGCTAGGCCGAGGTTCCTCTTGATTCCAGAAAGATTCTAAAAGTCTGGGGTTTTCGGTCCACTACGTATACCCCTTTCTGCCTTTGAAGTAGGCCTACTTCAAAGGAAAGCCTCTGTTCGTTCACAAGATACTGCCTTGCCCAGGCCTGGTCCCAGACACACACTCCAAGGGGTTGAGGGACTGCATAGTGTTTCAAGTGTAAGTGACCACTCCTCCCTCCATTCTAGTCCAGATGGCTCATCAGGATATGCAGGCTACACCCCAGCTCCCTTTGTGTCATTGTCTAGAGGGAATTCACAACAGCCCAACTGTCAGTCTGACCTAGACGTTGAATACACAAGCTGGCAGAGGCACAGAATGGTTTAAGCAAGAAAATGCCCACCTTTCTATAGTGGCATTTTCAAACTCATAATCTAAAAACTAACTTATTTAAAGATGTATTTTTAAATTGTGAGTTCGGAGACCCCAAACTCCTGATTTCTATCTGCCCTCAAAAGGAATCTGCTCTTTAAAGTTATTTAAAGGCAGCCCCCATGTTAACCTATGAGGGAGATAAGCCTTGCAACAGTGAAAACTGAATTTGGCAGTATTTCACTATTACGACATGTAAAACACACAATTACATGTCCTACCTTTTGAATACACCTTACCCTACTTATGGGACTATCTAGGGCCTACTACCTTCGGGGTGCCATGGATGTAGTAAAAAGGGAAGGTTTAGGCCTGGTAAGTGGGTACACTTGCCAGGTCGAATTGGCAGTTTAAAACTGCTCACACAGACACTGTAGGGGCAGGTCTGAGACATGTACACAGGGCTACTTAATGTGGGTGGCACAGTCAGTGCTGCAGGCCCACTAGTAGCATTTGATTTATGGCCGTGGGCACCTCGAGTGCACTTTACTAGGGACTTACCAGTAAATCGAACATGCCAATCATGGATAAACCAACCACCAATACAATTTACACAGAGAGCATATGCACTTTAGCACTGGTTAACAGTACCTAAGTGCCCAGAGTCCTAAAGCCACCAAAAACTGGTCAGAAAAAATAGGAGGAAGGAGGTAAAGAGTTTAGGGATGACCGTGAAAAAAGGGCAAGGTCCAACACATGCCAGTCAGGCAACAAGTAACCATATTATATCCATACTAATCAATTAAACACTATGCATACCAATTAAAACGTCAAATATTTGGCCTGAAGACACACAAATACCTTGTATATACCGAAACAAAACTTTGATTAGTTGGTTAGCATATATAGTATAGAAGCATAGTGATATATGGTTATTATATTCTGAAATGAACTACAATATTTTTTCTTTTTTCTTTTTTTTAACTTGGAAAGGTACATACGTCTCCAGATTGATGTGACCTGCCAAGAAACTTTCACTATCGGGATGTATTCCTTTTTTTGAAACTTACACTACATACATATCCCGGTGTAAATACAGTGCTGAAATGATTTCTCTAATATTCTTCTTAGGAACTAATATTGTCTTCAGGTCCCCATTCAAATGACGGCAACACACGTTTCGAGGAACAAACCCAAAATGTGGTCTACCACCTTCTTCAGGGCCCATTATGAATGAACCCAAGCCCAGGGGCTGAGAGAACAATCCAGAGATACAATCTAAAAGGGAAGTATGTGATACCAAAATCAAGGCACCAATAACAACAACCAAACAACATGACTTATGTGTAATAGAGCTGGTGTACCAGGCACGGAGGTAGAGTAGACTAGATCAGTGCTTAATTTGTGCTTGCTGTTTCCGGTGCTGAGCACCGGCACTTATTTTTGAGGGCCGGCGCTTATTCTTTTCCCTCAGGCATTTACTGTGAGCAAAAGACAGGTATGGGAAATGCGGAGGAAGAGGAAAACGAAAAAGCGTTGCAGAGGTAGAAAGCTGCAAGAGTGCGCTGAGTGGGCAGGGAGTGGCTATAAATGGATTGAAGAGGCCCGAGATGGTTTCAGGATTACCTTGCCTCAGTATTCCGTGCTCGCACATATAATTGCAGCAGCCGCGTGTTTAAGAGGAGGGCTTTGGGCACCGACACCTATTTTATTTACAAATGAAGCACTGGACTAGACCCAAGAAACACCCTTTTCGTGTTGACAACATAATACATGCCAAGCAATGAAATGTGCGGACACCTGAGTACATACCCTGTGAAAACACCAGGCCAACAAGCAGATCCACATTAAGCTCGGAGTCTGTCAGATCTCAAGAAGCGTGTGGGAAATCAGACTCTGATACTTAACAACCGTCCTAGGAATGAGCTACTAGAGGAGTCCAAACCCGGACAAACTGACCCAGGTGGACCACGGGGTTCTCTAGGTAAAGAAAGAGGCCGCTGAAATAGATCCAAGGTCACAACATATAAGCTGTTTAAACTTGGGCAAGCACTCTCGTAAATTGCTTAGCAATCATAAAATTACTTGAATAGCGTTATCTTAGCCATCAGCCTGAAATTATGCAACTGTGTTTTTGTAATTACAGGGCAATGTGCGGCTGATGCCACGTTCTCCCTGAAAATGTAATTATGGTCAAATTTGCTTTTCTTAAAATGTGACAGTAATTTATCGAGTATATTGCCTTTTTACAACATAGATTGATATGGTAATAAATTTAGCTATATTTAGACAATAATGTTCCAAAAGCAACTTACCAGGAATAATTTCCTATTTAGCGCGTGTCAAACATTTCCAGAACTTACCGGGAGTCATGATGGTAAAACAACACTGCACCCGTTCATTTCTGTAAATGTCTTGTTTGTAAGTGATAGCCTTTTTGCAGCCACATGAGATTTGTGGTAATGACCAGCGGAGGGGATGCTGCTGTCTGGTCTTGCCAGAGAGCTCCAGAAATTCTACAGATATTGCAGACATGGCCGCCAGTAATGTTTATAGCAGATGTGTTATTTCCACAATAATTTATACTCGAATTTTATCATCAGGCCAAAGTTGTGCCCTCTCAATTACACAAAAAGAATTGTCAAACAGGCTCACTGTGCAGCTTCTTCCTATCCATATGGTTCTGTTGTAAATACTGACTTATGAACTGTGGACTACGAGGTAAAACCTCCTAAGGCAAAACACTAGGTCTAGCGTTTATATTGTGCAGTCTTTTCCAGGCAGTTTAACCTCCTGGTATTGTTGCTGGATCAAGACTGAGGACTGGAGTTTATTGTGATAGTTTTAAGCTCTTTAAAACTGTGTTGGTGGTTATTTTCATATCAGGCGTGAAGGTAATCAGTTTCTGTGTGTCCGTCAGCCGTTTAATATTAAGCGGAACATTACAATGCACTGCAGTTACACTGCTCCAACTATACAGTAAATATTGTAGCTACAAGTGTCATTGAAATCTCTTTAAATGAGCCCGTCATCCAGTCTGTTCCTCAGGGCTGTCTAAAAGAAAGAAACTTGCCTGTTTGTCTTCAGAACGACAACATGATATTATGTGTTCCACTCTGGCTAAAATGTCTTGACCAACTAATATTTGAACATATTGCCAGGGTCACAGCTACAGCAGCCAGTGTCGGAGCAGCTGGGGTGCCAGCTGGAGGAGTTCTCACCATTGCAATTATTTTGGAGGCCATTGGACTTCCCACAAACGATCTTTCGCTGATATTAGCCGTAGACTGGATTGTGTAAGTATTTCTGTCTGTGCTCCTGTATGGAATATAACTTCAAACACTTGATGTTACCAGCTACTCACTGGCAGTTCTTTACAGGGTTATTTCAAGCTTCTTTCCTCTTCAGACATTAATCATTGCTCTGGTATGTATTCTGTGGGAATTATCTGACACGTAAAAGACAAGGCTTCTGCATACATACAATTGTTGATATCACGTATGCTTTACGTAAAAAGTCGATTCCTGATATGTGCTAAACATTTTTTTTCTAAATATGGAATCTTGTATCTGGCACTAATGTTGTACAAGCTGTTATGTTCAGTTCCCTTTATCCAGTTGAACTTGTAGTCACATCACATAAATGGGTCCTGGATTATTATTGAGAACGTCACTGGCGGGCCTGTCATGCACCTTTCTTGCGTTTCTAGCTTAGCTTATGTCAGGATATGAACAGTAGATTTTAGCTTGTCGATATAATGTGAGTAGGTTGGCTGTAGGGTCTTGTGCTGCTCATACAAGGAAATGCCAGCACCACAGAAGGTCTGCTGATGTAGCCTTATTGTTCCTAAGATACTTCCCTTGAATCTATCTCTGACTGGCGCCAGTCTTTTCTCATGTTCAGTGTTTGGTGCCCAGCAGTGAACTGCCTCACAAAATGCCTGACCCTGCTCTTCATTAACCCCTTCGCTGCCAGGCCTTTTCCCCCTCCTGTGCCGAGCCTTTTTTTGGCTATTTGGGGCAGTTCGCACTTAGGCCCTCATAACTTTTTGTTCACATAAGCTACCCACGCCAAATTTGCTTCCTGTTTTTCCAACATCCTAGGGATTCTAGAGGTACCCAGACTTTGTGGGTTCCCCAGAAGGAGGCCAAGAAATTAGCCAAAATACAGTGACAATTTCGTTTTTTTTCAAAAAAATGGAAAAAGGGGCTGCAGAAGAAGGCTTGTGTTTTTTTCCATGAAAAGGGCATCAACAAAGGGTTTGCAGTGCTAAAATCACCAGCTTCCCAGCTTTCAGGAACAGGCAGACTTGAATCAGAAAACCCAATTTTTCAACACAATTTTGTCATTTTACTGGGACATACCCCATTTTTACGATTTTTTTGTGCTTTCAGCCTCCTTCCAGTCAGTGACAGAAATGGGCACGAAACCAACGCTGGATCCCAGAAACCGCAACATTTCTGAAAAGTAGACAAAATTCTGAATTCAGCAAGGGGTAATTTGTGTAGATCCTACAAAGGTTTCCTACAGAAAATAACAACTGAAAAAGAAAAATATTGAAATTGAGGTGAAAAAAACATCAATTTTTTTCTACATTTTACTCTGTAACTTTTTCCTGCAATGTCAGATTTTTGAAAGCAATATACCGTTACGTCTGCTGGACTCCTCTGGTTGTGGGGATATATAGGGCTTGTAGGTTCATCAAGAACCCTAGGTACGTAGAGTCAATAAATGATCTGCACCCTGCAGTGCGTTTTCATTCTATACCGGGTATACAGCAATTCATTTGCTGAAATATAAAGAGTGAAAAATAGCTATCAAGAAAACTTTTGTATTTCCAAAAAGGGCACAAGATAAGGTGTTGAGGAGCAGTGGTTATTTGCACATCTCTGAATTCCGGGTGACCATACTAGCATGTGAATTACAGGGCATTTCTCAAATAGATGTCCTTTTTACACACTCTCTTATATTTGGAAGGAAAAAATGTAGGGAAAGACAAGGGGCAATAACACTTGTTTTGCTAAACTATGTTCCCCCAAGTCTCCCTATAAAAATGATACCTCACTTGTGTGGGTAGGCCTAGCGCCCGCGACAGGAAACACCCCAAAACGCAACGTGGACACATCACATTTTTTTAAAGAAAACAGACGTGTTTTTTGCAAAGTTCCTACCTGTAGATTTTGGCCTCTAGCTCAGCCGGCACCTGGGGAAACCTACCAAACCTGTGCATTTTTTAAAACTAGAGACCTAGGGGAATCCAAGATGGGGTGACTTGTGGGGCTCTGACCAGGTTCTGTTACCCAGAATCCTTTGCAAACCTCAAAATTTGGCCAAAAAAACACATTTTCCTCACATTTCGGTGACAGAAAGTTCTGGAATGTGAGAGGAGCCACAAATTTCCTTCCACCCAGCGTTCCCCCAAGTCTCCCGATAAAAATTATACCTCACTTGTGTGGGTAGGCCTAGCGCCCGTGACAGGAAACGCCCCAAAACACAACGTGGACACATCACATTTTTTTAAAGAAAACAGAGGTGTTTTTGCCAAGTGCCTAACTGTAGATTTTGGCCTCTAGCTCAGCCGGCACCTAGGGACCTACCAAACCTGTGCATTTTTGAAAACTAGAGACCTAGGGGAATCAAAGATGGGGTGACTTGTGGGGCTCTGACCAGGTTCTGTTACCCAGAATCCTTTGCAAACCTCAAAATTTGGCTAAAAAAACACATTTTGGTGACAGAAAGTTCTGGAATCAGAGAGGAGCCACAAATTTCCTTCCACCCAGCGTTCCCTCAAGTCTCCCGATAAAAATGATACCTCACTTGTGTGGGTAGGCCTAGCGCCCGCCACAGGAAATGGCCCAAAATACAACGTGGACACTTCACATTTTTTCATAGAAAACAGTGCCTACCTGTGGATTTTGGCCTCTAGCTCAGCCGGCACCTGGGGAAACCTAGCAAACCAGCGCATTTTTAAAAACTAGAAACCCAGGGGAATCCAAGTTGGGGTGACTTGTGGGGCTCTGACCAGGTTCTGTTACCCAGAATCCTTGTCAGGATACTTCAATTCGATTTGCTCAGAAGCAGAAGATAACTCCTCAGTCCCGACCCGAGCTACTCACAACGAATATTAATCCTTCGTGCTGAGTACCCCGGAGGGGGAAAGGGGAATGGGATGGTAGAGAGACTGCCACAGAGATGATGAACGCCAGTACTCAGTCTGCCTCTTCACATCTAAGATTGGATACAGCACCTGGAAGAGTCAAAGTCGCAATTACTAGGGACATACAACATCAGTTTTTCACTTTCTACTCTCAACACTTAATTCTCTTTAATTCTATTATTTCTTCACTCACCCTGAGTTCTCTGTAGCCTTGCTTCTCTCTATAAATGATAGCTCTTCTTAAAAAAATGCTTATTACTGATTCTGGAAGAACTTCTCAACCTTTGTTAGAGATTGGTTTTATGCTGCTATATATATATATATATATATATATATATATATAGTTGGTGAAAATGCGTTCTTCAAATCAGCTGATGTTATTTAATTTCTCCTGTCTTATTGTGACTTCTGTCAATACTTGTATTTGTAAATGCTTGTTTATTAAAGTTCGTTTCTCCTTTCTTACTTCGACATTTGTTGATAACTTGTAGTTGTAAATGCTTGTTTATTTAAGTTTGTTTCTCTTTTAAACTCTATTTTGGTTTATTACCATTGAATTTGTAAATGCTTATTTGTTAACAGTTCGTTTCTCCTTTAAACTTGGCCTTTGATTATAACCTTGACATTTGTAGATACTTGCTCTTTTAAAGTTTTTTTTTTCTTTGACTTTAATATCTTAAACAAGAACCTTGTAAACATAAGGTTAATTCATACATTAACTCTGTAGCCTTGCCGACTTCCACGGGAACGGTCTACTATCAAACTCTTCGAATAAACCTTGACAATATTTATTCGTTTTCTGTAATATAATCTTCAAATGTAATTTTACCTCACAGGAGTTTCTGTTCTGAAGCGCGCTCTCTCTCCACACAGCTGATTCCTGTCAGACCTCAGTTGAAGTGCAAGGCTTCCAGCTGGAGAGCTCGTAACCTAGCAATCAACCGATTGCAAGACTAGAACTGTAACTAACCTTCAGGACTCACAGCGGCCATCTTGGATCTTCTCTTCTTGATTCTTCCTTTGAAACAAGCGCAAGATTACTCTGCAAACCTTCTTCCAGATTGGGCTTTGCTGTCTCCACTGAGGATATCTCTTTACTTTTCTCATGCACTTCTTTGATTTGACTTGGCAAGTTTGTGTGGTCATGACAGTACTCCCCCTCAAGGAACAGTTCTCCAATTTAGGTTTGCTTGGGTAGGTTCTATGAAAGTTTCTCACTAATCTTGAAGCATGTACATACTCGTGCGGCTCCCAGGATCGTTCCTCTGGACCATAACCTTTCCAATCAATTAGATAATAAAGCTGGCCATTACGGATTTTGGAATCTAAGATTTGATTGACCTCATACTCTTCTGCAGAGCTAATCTGGATAGGAAATGGAGGGGAGTTTTGACGTAAATTTGGAGGACTATTCTTTAACAAGGAGACATGGAAAACAGGATGTATCTTTAGATGAGCTGGCAACTGCAATTTAACTGCCACTGGATTGATCATCTTGTCAACTTTGAATGGGCCTATAAATCGTGGCTGAAATTTGCGATTTCCTTTGAGACGTAAATGACGAGTGGATAACCAAACTTTGTCTCCTTTCGAATAAATGGGTCTCTCTCTTCTTTTTCTATCAGCCTGAGTCTTATATGAGTCTTTTGCTTGAATGATGTTTTTTCTAGCCCTAACTAACGTGGTCTGCAAATCCCTCACCATCTCTTCTACTGCAGGCACTGAATCATCTTCTTTACCCAACATTACATTAGGATGTCTACCATGGTTCAGATAAAAGGGGGTGAACCCAGTGGTGGAATGAACAGCATTATTGTAAGCAAATTCAGCTGCCCACATCAACTCGGGCCATTCCTTCTCTTTATCGAATAAATTGAGTCTTAAATACTGTTCTAACTCTTGATTCACTCTCTCTGTTTGCCCATCTGTTTCAGGATGGTAACTGGTAGAGTAACGAGAATCAATTCCTAATCCTTTACTAAAGGCCTTCCAAAAGCGAGAAACAAATTGGGACCCCCTGTCTGAAACTAGAATTTTTGGGATACCATGGGTGCGTACTATGTGTTGTGTAAACAACTGTGCAACCTGTGGGGCTCGAGGGATTTCTTTCAAAGTTATGAAATGCGCCATTTTAGTGAAAGGGTCTACAAAAACTAGGATAGTGTTAAAACCTTGGCTACTAGGGAGGTCCACTATAAGATCCATAGTAACAGTATGCCAGGCATGGGGTGCAGTGGGCAAAGGTCTTAACAGACCTTGTGAAGCTGTTCTATTTGATTTCCCTCTTTGACATTTGTCACAAGTTAACACATATTGTCTTATCTGAGTTTTCATTTTTGGCCACCAAAATTCTCGTTGTATTAGATTTTGAGTCTTTTGAATTCCTTTGTGTCCAGCCAATTGATCGTCATGATAAGCCTGAAGAATTTTTTCTTGCAGCTCCAGTCGGAACATACAGTGCACCTTTAAAGTATGGCAAACCTTTTTTTGATTTCTCTTCCTTGGCCTTCTTTGGACCACTTCAGCATTCCTTCGAATGTTAAGTTTTCTTGAATTTCTTTGGTTAAATTTTCATACAATATGGCAGATATGAACTTCTCTTGTGGAATAATCAATTCTTTTTCTGGAGGCTCTTTAACTGCACCGGTATCAATTCGAGATAGAGCATCTGCCTTCCCATTTACTTTTCCTGGTCTGAAAGTGATAACAAAATCAAAGTCTGCAAAATATAGGGACCAACGCAGTTGTCTAGCTGTTAGAGTTCGACCTGATTTTAAAAACTGTAAATTTCGGTGGTCCGTGTAAACGGTCACTTTATGCTTAGCTCCCAAAATGTAATGCCTCAACTCACGAAAAGTTTCTTTGACTGCCAATAGCTCCTTATCCGCAATTGAATAATTTATCTCTGGTGGTGTTAATTTTCGAGAGAAATAGGCCACTGGATGTAATTGACCTGTATCTTTATGACGCTGGGAAAGGATATCTCCTATGGCATCATCTGAAGCATCTGCCTCCACATAATATGGCTCATCTGGATTGGGGTGGAGCAAGATTGGAGCTGAGACGAAGGAATTCTTCAAAAAATTAAAAGCATTTTCAGCTTCTTTTGTCCACTCAAACTTCACTCCTTTCTTCAACAATCGAGTAATGGGTGTAACTGTTTGAGAAAAATTGGATATGAATCTTCGATAAAAATTAGCGAACCCCAAGAAACTCTGGATCTCTTTGACATTGCAAGGAGAAGGCCAATGTTGCACTGTCTTTATCTTGGCAGGATCCATACTAACTCCTTCTGGTGACAAAATGAATCCTAAGAACTCAACTCGTTCCACATGAAATGCACACTTCTCCAATTTTACATAGAGATGGTTTTCTTGCAACCTTGTGAGGATGGATCGAACATGTGAAATGTGCTCCTGTAGATTGTCGGAAAAGATTAAAATGTCATCTATATAAACCACGTCAATCCGGTCGAGGAATTCTCGTAATATATCATTAACGAAATGCTGGAAGGCAGCGGGAGCATTGCATAACCCATAAGGCATCACTTGATATTCAAATAATCCGTATCGAGTCCGAAAAGCGGTTTTCCATTCATCCCCTGAAGCCACTCGAATCAAATGATATGCTCCTCGCAGGTCCAATTTGGTGTAGATTCTAGCATTCTTTACTTGATCTAATAAAACTGACACTAAAGGCAGTGGGTATCGATTCTTGATGGTAGCCTGATTGAGGGCTCGATAATCAATGCAAGCTCGAAGACTCCCATCCTTCTTTGGTATGAAAAATAGTGGGGATGACACTGGAGATTCAGAAGGACGAATAAAACCATTAGCAAGATATTGATCCAAATACTCCTTTAAATGTTGATTCTCTGCTTCGGTCAATGCGTATATTCTGCTACATGGCAATATCGCACCTGGCTCCAGTTCAATTTTGCAGTCGTAGGGTCGATGTGGTGGCAATTTCTCAGCCTCCTTTTCATCAAAAACGGCGACTAAATCCTCATTCTTTTGGGATTTCTGCTGTCTTTAGTGCACAGATCATTGAAGAGTGTGATGATAAACTGGCCGCTTGGGACTTGGTGGACACTTCCACTCCATCATGAAAGCAATTCTCTTTGCAGTAAGAGGAATTGTGGTGATCGTGATATGTTTGGAGCAGGGAATGTTGTGACATCATGATATGATGTCGTGGCATTCCAGGGTGGATGGTGACGGTTGGAAGGTTGGAGAGCTTTGTGCCCCTTTCGTTGTATGGACGTTTCCTTTGGGAGATGAATTTAATGAAATAAAAGAACATATAAACTACCTACAGTGGAGAGAGATCATTTCAGTGGCGACGAGGATGAAAAGGAGGCTACTTCGGACGCGCTAGAAGTGGAAGAATCGGCGCTGTTTCAAACATGTTAAGAGTGGAATCGATCACCTGGAACTAAACGTTTGTTCCGTGAGCTGTTTTGTTTTTCTTTTAGTAGAATTTCGCGCTTGCTGGGGGCACAGAGCTGGGTATTTCCTCGATAGCACGAGCGTAGAAGATTTTGGATTTTGGATTTGCTCGTGCGACTGCACGAGCTAAAGCAGTTGACAGACGCGCGCCTTCACGCGTTTTGCGCGAGCATAGGTGGATTTGGATTTGCTCGTGCGACGGCACGAACTGAAGTAGCTGTCACACACGCGCTCTAACGAGTAAGCGCGTAGGCGTGTGAATTCTGTGTATGTAAAAAAAAAAAAAAGAGGAAGAAGAAAGGAAAGAAGTAAAAAAAGTTAACTTACCTGATGTCTTCACGGTGAGAGTGTTTTCAAGTACATCACGAGTCTTTCTAAAAAAAAAACAAAAAAACATAGAAAAGGGATTCTGCCTCACCATTGCAATAGAGGAAGGACAATTTTGTGAAGCTTGTTTTAAAAAAAAAAAAATGTTGCAGCCATCTTTTAGTTGGTAATTTGACTTGTGTTTCAAGAAGAGATAAACAAGAAGAAAGGTATTATATATAAAAAATAAAAAAAAAATTTTTTTTACAACATCTAAAAGAAAATAACATATAATAGAAGATAATAGTAATATTAACAAATACAAGTAATTATGCAAAACGTTTCACCACCAGCACCTTTTTTACAAGATCCTGGTGATCCACCTCTTGAATGGAGATTGTGGCTACGTTCTTTTAAGGCATATCTTGGTGCTATAGATGGCCACAAATTTAGACCGGAAAGAAAAAAAAGTTTATTGTATTATCATCTGGGAGTTGAAGGCCAAAACATTTTTGATCATTTACCTGAATTAACTGAAGAGGAGGAATTGGATGAGTTTGATATGGCCATTACCCAACTGGATAAATATTTTATCAAAACAAAGAACATTGTGGTACATCGTTACAAATTTTTTACAAGAGCACAAAGTTCCAGTGAGAGCATTGAAACTTTTATAACTGCTTTAAAGGTTTTAGCAGCCAAGTGTGAATTCGAGAATTTTACTTCGCAACTCATTAGAGATCAATTAATCGCTAGATGTCATTCAAAAAGAATTCAAGAGAAATTACTAACTTGCAAGGATCCGTCGTTAGATAAAGCCATTGACATTGCAAAGAGCATTGAATGCTCAATGGAAGATGCCAAACAGCTAGAAGCTTCAATGGTCAAAACAACCATTTCTGGAGCTGTTCTTAATGCACAAGGTGGCAACAATAAGAAACAAGACAATACTTTTGTTCGGAATAAGTTTAATCAGAAATTAACCTGTTACAGATGTGGTTCTTCAACACGTGTCATCCTTCAAGAATTGCCCTGCAATTCATTTACAGTGCAAAAATTGTAACAAAACCGGGCATTTTGCAAGAGTATGTAGGAGCGCCAGAAAGTACAATGTTCATTGTGTATTGAGTGATGATACTGAAGGTGGTACGGGTGAACAAATGAATGAGTATGTTTTGGTTGTCAAAGATGTTGCTAATACAAACAAGGTTGTCAATGATCCAAATATCGATGTAATGATCGATGAGGAAAAAATTAAATTATTAGTTGATACTGGGGCTAGAATAACCATTATAGCACAAGATAATTATAAGGAAAAATGGGTCTCCAAAATTCTTTTTCCTCCAGATGTAGCCACAGTTGCATTTGAAGGTAGCAAAATTGATTTGCTAGGTTATTTCTGGGCGTCATTGACAATTTTAGATAAGACGTTACGAGGAAAAGTTTATGTTGCAAAAAAAGGCATCAATGTTTTAGGGCTACTTCATCAAGCTGAATTCAATCTCACAATTATGCCAGGTCGAGACAAACCCGTGATAATAGAGAAAGAGAGTCCTTACCCAATTAATGTTGCTTCAAACTATGCATATGATTGGCAACAAAAGTTTAAGAAGTTGTTCTGTGAACAGTTAGGTAAGATTACTAACTATATTCATAAAATAAAACTAAAGCATAATGTTGTCCCTGTTAAACACAAACTAAGGAATGTACCTTTAAGTGTAAGGTCCGAATTATCTAATTTGTTGAAACAAATGTGTGAACAAGGAATAATAGAAAAAGTTGAAGCAACATTGTGGTTGTCTCCCATAGTGTTGGCCAAGAAAAAAACAGGTGATTTAAGAATGTGCGTGGACTTGAGAAGCTTAAATGAAGCTATATGGGTGGACAGTTTTCCTCTTCCAAGAATCGACGATCTCATTGCAAAAATAGGTTCATCCAGATGGTTTACCAAACTAGATCTAAAGTCAGCCTATCATCAAGTGGATTTAGATGCAGACTCAAGACATTTGACAGCGTTTATTACTCCGGATGGAACCTTTCAATTCTGCAGATTACCCTTTGGATTAACTTCGGCGGCTGCAGCATTTCAAAGACTGATGTCAGACATGTTTCTTGATAATCTTAATGTTGCAGTTTTTCAAGATGACATTTTAGTTTTTACTGGTGATGAAATCTTACATGATAAAATTTTAGAAGAAGTTCTTAGTACACTAGAAAATAGAGGGGTGACTTTAAGAGGTGACAAATGCGTTTTCAAAGTTAAAGAAATTGAGTATCTTGGTCATGTTTTTTCAGAGGGTGGTGTTAAACCTAAGCCTAGTTTAGTCAAAAGTATATTAGAAGCTCCTGCTCCCAAGTCCAAGGATCAAATGTTGTCGTTTCTTGGATTGTGTGAATTTTATGCTAAGTTTCTTAAAAATTTCGCAAAAAACACAGAATGTTTTAGATCAGCTTTGAGGAATTCTGTATTTGTGTGGTCTGATGAGTGTAATGATATGTTTGAACAGATCAAACGTGAAATTGTAAGCGTTCCTGCTCTACAACCATTTTCAGAAAAAAAGAATAGTGTTGTGACTGTTGATGCGTGTGAATATGGTCTTGGGGCTGTTCTGTCACAATTGTCCGATGATGGACGTGAAAGCACGGTGGGGTTTGCATCAAGAACATTAAGACAGGTTGAGCGTAAATACTCTGTTATTGAAAAGGAACTCCTGGCTTGTGTGTGGGGTATTGAAAAATTCAGACAGTATCTATGGGGCAGACCTTTCACGTTGAAGACTGACCATAGACCTCTGGTAGAAATTCTATCTGGAAAAAAAATGAAACGTTCAACGGCGGAAAATAGCTAGACTATCTGCCAAGTTACTGGAGTTTACATTTTCTGTTGAGTACATTCCTGGTGGGAAGAATAGGAGGGCAGACTGTTTGTCTAGGTTGCCTATTGAAAATTGTGAAGAACAAGATTGGGAAACTGAAATTGAAGAATGTTTTGTAGCTTGTGTCACTGAGAATGATATGCCTTTGAATGAAGAAGAGTGGACAAAAGCGGTGTTAAATGATGGTGTTTTGTGCGAAGTAATGCGTATGGTCAAAGCAGGTTGGCCCAAGGAAAAGTGTTTATCGTTGGAGTTACAACCGTATTGGAAAGTTTCTGATGAACTGTCTATTGAGGGTAGCAAATTAGTCAGAGGAAAGAAGCTTGTTCCGCCAGAGTGTTTGAGAAAGAATTTAATTGCTACATCACATACTGGTCATCTGGGGTCAACGGTCACTAAAAGACGAATGAGGTCTGATTTTTGGTGGCCAGGTATGGATAAAGAAATTGATGATTTTGTAAAAAACTGTACAAGGTGTTGTGCCAGTGACAAAGTTTTGATTACTGAAGGGGTGACCAGTACCTTTGTTCCGTCACCTGCAAGAGCTTGGCAAAAATTGGGGCTTGATTTTCTTGGCCTTTATCACATTTTACCTCCTGACATGAGGTATTTTGTGGTCATAGTTGACCATTTATCCAGATGGGTAGAAGTTGAACCAGTAAGGTTTCCCACCACTCGTCTTGTGATTAATTGCTTGAAGAAAATCTTTAGTCGTGAGGGTTTCCCAGAGCAAATTCTAACTGACAATGGGGTTCAGTTTGTGTCGTCAGAGATGCATCAATTCTTGAGTAAATGTGGAATCAAGCATATAAGAACACCACTGTATAATCCGCAGAGTAATGGCATGGTAGAGCGATTCAATCGTGTTTTAGTAGACTGCATTCAGGCTTCTTACAGAAATCACTCTTCTGTAGACCAGGCTATAAAGGAACTAGTGTGGTCTTATCGCACGACAACTCATGTTGCCACGGGAAAAACTCCTTTTGAACTAATGAGAGGGAGGTTGGCATCTACGGAATTATGTCCTTTTTGGATGGTGAAGTTGTTCCATGATGGTAGTGATATGAATGAGGTCTGGCAGGTTGCCAAACACAATGCTAATTTGTGTGGGTTACGGAGAATGGAGGAAAATAACAGAAGTAGGGAATTGCAGGTGGGTGATTGGGTAAGAGTGAAAAACCCTGTGTTAGTTAAAAAAGGTTTATCTAAATTTAAAGATTCTCAACAAATACATGAAGTACGTAAAAATGCTGTGATGTTATCTGATGGGAGTTGGTGGAGTACTTCACGCATAGCTCTGGATCCAGCTGTAAAAAAAAAAAAAAAAAAAGATTGAAAATACTCAAGTCAGTAGAATGAGCAAACCGGTTAATGACTGTTACAGAAGTAGAACAAGTACTAGAATTTGTTACAAACCAAAGAAATTTCAAGATTTTATCACGTCTTAGTAATATTTACTTAATAGATATGTTACAGTGCAGTTATTGTAAATAGGAAGGTGGTAGTAGTGTACTACAATGTTTAGTTTTGTTAAAAAAAAAAAGGGGGAAGTAATGTGGTGATCGTGATATGTTTGGAGCAGGGAATGTTGTGACATCATGATATGATGTTGTGGCATTCCAGGGTGGATGGTGACGGTTGGAAGGTTGGAGAGCTTTGTGCCCCTTTCGTTGTATGGACGTTTCCTTTGGGAGATGAATTTAATGAAATAAAAGAACATAAACTACCTACAGTGGAGAGAGATCATTTCAGGAATTCATCTTGATCGTTCTTTTGCTCCAATCAATTTGTGGATTATGTTCTGTAAGCCAGGGCAGACCCAAAATGAGTTGAAATTGTGGAGCATCTATCAAATTAAAGATTATCTGCTCCTGATGTCCACCAAAACCTTGCATCTGAATTGGTTCGGTCTCATGGGAAATGGGTCCTGAAGAAAGATTGGTTCCATCCACAGCTCTTACTACTTCCAAAGTAGATTTCTTGATAAATCGAATACCCATTTTACGAGCGTATTTGATATCACAGAAGTTGCCCGTAGCTCCAGAGTCTATCATAACTGAGATCCCTTGAATTTCCTTCTCAAGGGTCTTAACTGATACTGTTTGTACCAAATGTGGCGCTGCGGTTTGTAAGGTATTCGCCACTCGTTGATCTAAAGGAGTTGTCTTGGGTTCTGCTTTCATCAGGGCAACTCCCTCTACTGATGAAGCTGGCCTTTTCCCGACTGAAGAGCTTTGGGTTTCTTGGGACAGTTTTTAACAAAATGCCCAGATGCACCGCAATATAAACATAGTTGATTCACTCTTCTTTTCTCTTTTTCTTCCTTAGATAAAGGACCTCGGATGGAACCAATTTGCATTGGTTCTTCTATCGTTATCCCTTCTCCGGCTCTCGTATGATCATTTCTTACACGATCAATTCTCAGGGGAAATGGTCGATACTCTCTTCTCTTTTCTGCTCTTCGTTCAGTTAACCAGTGGTCAATCTGTAACACAAGATCAATTAACTCCGAAATTTCGGTGGGTCTATTTGGAACTTGTGCTAAGGCATCTTTCAATTCATCTCTCAGTCCACGATAAAATATGGCGGCTCTTTTTGACTCCGGCCAGGCAGTCTCTACAATGAGTTTATTGAAATGAGCCAGATAGGCTACTAGATCTTTATTACTTTGCCTGATTTCCAGTAGTTCATTGTCAGTGGCTTGAGCTGCAGTTCGCCGATCAAATATTCTTAAGAACTCTTCCTTGAAATTTTGGAAATTATATAAAACAGGATCATTTCTGGAAATTATTGGCATGGACCATGCGGCCGCATCTCCTGTCAGATAAGACAATATAAATGCCACTTTGGACTGGTCTTCGGAAAAAATGACTGGTCTACATAAAAAATGCAATGAGCATTGGGTCAGAAAAATCTGCGCCTTATTTGGATCCCCACCGAAGCGCTCGGGTTGAGCCAAAGGAATAATAGGGGAAACCGCATGAATTACTTGAGTGGATATACCTGCAGACTGTGAAGGGCTAGGGATTTGTGAAAACACAGATTCATTTGATTTAGCGGTGTTCTCTAACTCATTTATTCGCTGTTTTATTTGGACTGTTTCTTCTATGGTGTTATTTAATTGTTTCTGTAACCCTTCCAAAACGGTGGCTAATGCTTTTATATCAATTCCTTCTGCCATTCTGCTCAGGAGGAAATCTGTTTTTTCCCTAAAATTAGGGTGATGGCACTTCAATCTGTCCGGATACTTCAATTCGATTTCCTCAGAAGCAGAAGATAACTCCTCAGTCCCGACCCGAGCTACTCAGAACGAATATTAATCCTTCGTGCTGAATACACCGGAGGGGGAAAGGGGAATGGGATGGTAGAGAGACTGCCACAGAGATGGTGAACGCCAGTACTCAGTCTGCCTCTTCACATCTAAGATTGGATACCGCACCTGCAAGAGTCACAGTCGCAATTACTAGGGACATACAACATCAGTTTTTCACTTTCTACTCTCAACACTTAATTCTCTTTAATTCTATTATTTCTTCCCTCACCCTGAGTTCTCTGTAGCCTTGCTTCTCTCTATAAATGATAGCTCTTCTTGAAAAAATGCTTATTACTGATTCTGGAAGAACTTCTCAACCTTTGTTAGAGATTGGTTTTATGTTGCTATATATATATAAATATATATATATATATAGTTGGTGAAAATGCGTTCTTCAAATCAGCTGATGTTATTTAATTTCTCCTGTCTTATTGTGACTTCTGTGAAATACTTGTATTTGTAAATGCTTGTTTATTAAAGTTTGTTTCTCCTTTCTTACTTCGACATTTGTTGATAACTTGTATTTGTAAATGCTTGTTTATTACAGTTAGTTTCTCCTTCCTTACTTCGACATCTGTCGATAACTTGTAGTTGTAAATGCTTGTTTATTTAAGTTCGTTTCTCTTTTAAACTCTATTTTGGTTTATTACCATTGAATTTGTAAATGCTTATTAGTTAACAGTTCGTTTTTCCTTTAAACTTGGCCTTTGATTATAACCTTGACATTTGTAGATACTTGATCTTTTAAAGTTTTTTTTTTTTCTTTGACTTTAATATCTTAAACAAGAACCTTGTAAACATAAGGTTAATTCATACATTAACTCTGTAGCCTTGCCGACTTCCACGGGAACGGTTTACTATCAAACTCTTCGAATAAACCTTGACAATATTTATTCGTTTTCTGTAATATAATCTTCAAATGTAATTTTACCTCACAGGAGTTTCTGTTCTGAAGCGCGCTCTCTCTCCACACAGCTGATTCCTGTCAGACCTCAGTTGAAGTGCAAGGCTTCCAGCTGGAGAGCTCGTAACCTAGCAACCAACCGATTGCAAGACTAGAACTGTAACTAACCTTCAGGACTCACAGCGGCCATCTTGGATCTTCTCTTCTTGATTCTTCCTTTGAAACAAGCGCAAGATTACTCTGCAAACCTTCTTCCAGTTTGGGCTTTGCTGTCTCCACTGAGGATATCTCTTTGCTTTTCTCATGCACTTCTTTGATTTGACTTGGCAAGTTTGTGTGGTCATGACAATCCTTTGCAAACCTCAAAATGTGGCTAAAAAAACACGTTTTCCTCACATTTCGGTGACAAAGTTCTGGAATCTGAGAGGAGCCACAAATTTCCTTCCACCCAGCGTTCCCCCAAGTCTCCCGATAAAAATGATACCTCACTTGTGTGGGTAGGCCTAGCGCCTGCAACAGGAAATGGCCCAAAACACAACGTGGACACATCACATTTTTTCATAGAAAACAGAGCCTACCTGTGGATTTTGGCCTCTAGCTCAGCCGGCACCTGGGGAAACCTAGCAAACCAGTGCATTTTGGTAAAAACTAGAAACCCAGGGGAATCCAAGATGGGGTGACTTGTGGGGCTCTGACCAGGTTCTGTTACCCAGAATCCTTTGCAAACCTCAAAATGTGGCTGAAAAAACACGTTTTCCTCACATTTCGGTGACAAAGTTCTGGAATCTGAGAGGAGCCACAAATTTCCTTCCACCCAGCGTTCCCCCAAGTCTCCCGATAAAAATGATACCTCACTTGTGTGGGTAGGCCTAGCGCCCGCGACAGGAAATGGCCCAAAACACAACGTGGACACATCACATTTTTTCATAGAAAACAGAGCCTACCTGTGGATGTTGGCCTCTAGCTCAGCCGGCCCCAGGGGGGGCAGAAATGGCCTAAAATAAATTTGTCCCCCACCACCCCAAACCCGCCCCCCCCCTCCCCTTGCATAATGGGTCGCTCCCCATCTCTGAAAAAACAAACAAACCAAAAAAACACACAAAGAAAAAATTTGCCCTGGCGCCTAGAGGTTTCTGCCCCCCCTGGGGGCAGATCGGTCTAATAACAATAGGCCGATCTGCCCGTGGGGGGGGGGGCAGAAATGGCCTAAAATAAATTTGCCCCCCCAGCTCCCGAACCCCTGGTGTCTAGTGGTTTCTGTCCCCCTTGGGGGCAGATTGGCCTCATAAAAATAGGCCAATCTGCCCCCAAGGGGGGCAGAAAAGGCCTAAATATAATTTTCCCCCTAGGGGAGCGACCCTTGCCTAAGGGGTCGCTCCCCACCTAAAAAAGAACAAAAACAAAACAGAAAAGAAAAAAAAAATGATCCCTGGTGCTTAGAGGTTTCTGCCCCGGGGGTGGCAGAAAAGGCCTTCCCCAAAAAATGCCCCCCCCCCTGGGAGCGACCCTTGCCCAAGGGGTCGCTCCCTTATGTCCATTTCCCCCCCCCCAAAAAAAAATCCCTGGTGTCTAGTGGGGTTTCAAAAGCCGGATTGCAAGCAATCCGGCTTTTGAAACCCTGGGAGAGACTTCAAAGGGAAGGAAATACATTTCCTTCCCTTTGAAGCCTCTCCAGGCCTCCCTCACGTGATTGAAAGAGAAATGCTGAGCGTTTCTCTTTCAATCGCGCTGGAGACCCTGTGACAAATCAGCGCACGCTGATGTCACATGGGGGGTGGGGGGCGTCGGGGTGGAAGTGGAAGGGCTTCCCCTTCCATCCCTGACTTGGGGGGGGTGGGGGGAAGCACACAGAGGGAGCAAGAGCGCTCCCTCTGGGCTGTGTGCCGAGGACGTAGTGGTTACGTCCTCGGCCCAGCATCACTGTGCCGAAGGACGTAACCACTACGTCCTCGGCACAGAAGGGGTTAAATACCTTTCTTCAAACTACCCTGCCAGAGACTATGAGCAATAGATATATGTTTTGCTCTCACTTGAATGGCGTCCATCTCAGGTTATCTGTCTGACTTTTCCCTGCCCCCCCAAACCTTCTATACTCTCATCCAACTCTGTCACCAAATCAGGATGTTGCAATAATTGCCCTTCCTTCCCAGGCCTCTACATTGTCTAATCATTAAAACAGCTTATCAGACACCGCTTATCATCTAGCTTATCACATGCAATTCAGCCTTCACTTTAAATGAGCATTCTTCAAACGCTTACAATGCACAATAAAGCAGTGGAGCTGGATAAAAACAACTGATTTTTAGAGGGACAATAAACTGATTATCTTTACTACATCTTCAAACAAAACTGCTCTGCATTCAATGCTCTCCTCATTTCCTTACAAGTCTTTTGAACCTTACCACCGGTAGCTTCACCACACAATTCCTTGTCAATATGAAGAAATCCAAAATCTGCTTCCCCTGATTTGGCTCTTGATTGTACTTCTCTTGATTCACTGCAACGTTTGATTCCAAATTAATCACAAACTCCTGTGTCTGATGACCCAATGCTCCTATGTCTTGTGCCAATAATAAAATACTCTTTGCACAACATTAAGACTACATGAAGAAATCCCGTTGTGAAGCACTAAGGGCCTATCAAAATACCAAATGAAAGACCGGAACCCCCCTCACATGTTTCCTCCTCAAAGGATCAAGTCATCCTATCTCCCTTATGCATCAGGTCCCTGGGAAGTTGAACCTCAGTCATTTTGAAATGATGGTGCACTACCTAGTCATATAACTCCTGCAGGTTTATTACCAGGTGGATACTTTTGACCTTCTCCACCAAAAATATATTGCTTACACATTTTTCTAACTAACTTAAGCATCCTCAGCCTAACAGGTTCCTTTTAGGATTTTGCATGTCTGACACACAATCCATATAGTTTTGCAAATGTTTGTAGAACCACCTCCTTACTTGGATCTCTGCTCCCTTTTCCAAAGAAGAACTTTGTATCCTACTCTGATGCCACAGACACTATTTGGAAGAGAAGGTGGTGGATGTTAGGACCACCACCACAATCTGACTTCCTTTGAATCTGTCTCAAAACCAGCCCTCCATGTATTTAGTCTTAAGCTTCATTTAACACCACTGACATAAGAATGCTTTCTGAGAAAAAGATGAAAGAACCTTCAACAAAGAGGTGAGTAAACACCTATTTATCCTTATTTGTATTATCTTTATAAAATACTTCGCTTTTGTGAAATAATCTCAACCTTATATTCCAAATTAAAACCAAAGTTAGGGCACTCATATGTGTGACAGCCTGTTTTATAAAACTACAATTAATCAATCAATCAATCAGTATGAGGATCAACTAGTCTCCACTTCTGCACTCTAAGAAGCCTTCTCAGAAGACACAGAAACATCTAATTTCCTGAACTTGTGTTACTCTGTTACCAGTAGTTAGAAGCCTTCTAGAGCTTTTTGTATTACCGATGACTATAATCATAAGACCTCTTCACCTTTAATATTTTGTATTTTGAACCAAGCTTTTCTGTCCAATCTCCCCATTTCCCTCTTAGGGTCATCCTCACATATACCCACATTTTTGTTCAGTGAGTCAGTTTCTTCTACTGCACGTTGATGCTGAGAATTTCAAACGTCTGTTACTGAGGCAGTCATTCGACTAGCTCCAAGTCTTCCACAAAAAGAGAACTCAATTCAGATCACTAAAGTAACTACTGTCTGTAGCAATTGTGCTAATTCCTCTCGTTTTACTCCCAGCTAGCCAGGCTAACCTACTCTGTTTCGGAAGGGGAGCACAGCAGAATTCGGAGACATCACATAATACAAGCTTAATGACACAGTTCTAAATTTGATGTTTGTGGGAGATACTGATAAACTTCAGAATCCATGTCCTCACTCATGAACCCAACCACTGGTTACCCATTTGAATGCAGAAACCAAGACATTCACATGCTCCACATTCAGTGAGAAAATCTTCCTGGTGTGAGCACCAGATGGATTTCCTTTTTAAAAAACATTTTGGGATGCAAGGGAAGAATTTCCCTTGCATTCCAGCATTTATATTTTTACCTCGGTACAGTGCGCTGACGTCACATTGATTTAAAGTGTAACCAGTCAGCACCCCAAGTGCCAACTGGTTTCACTTTGAACAGTGCTCAAGAAGGTAATGCTGGAAAGGGTACAATGTCCTCTTTCCAGTAGTGCCTCTTCCTGGTTGATCCCTGCTTGGGGATCGCTAAAGAACTGTAATATCCAAGTAGAGATCTGCCCTCTGGGCACCAGGGAGCGGGAGAGCAGCTCCACAGGCATGAACAAGTAGTCCTTCTCTGTCTCTCAGTTCGAAGAATGGATCAGTAGGAAAAGAGAGGAACAGGAAAAGAAGGGTTGTGGGTGGCCGGGCCAGGCATCAGGTGGGGGGTTAAGCCAGACATCAGGCCATGCCCGCACATGACACCAGGAAAGCAAATTAAATTAAAAGAGATAGGCGACCAACTAAGGTATTGGGTCTTGCCACCATCTCATAACAGTCCTGACAGTTTTACTGCACTTCTGGAGGGCTATTTGGGGCCAGCAGAAAGTACACTAGAATGCTCTCCTGCAGAAAAACAAAATCAAAATGCTCACATTGGCTCATATTCTATCCGCCCAGCATCCCATTGACTGTATGGCATCCTTGGATCTGCGGAATGCAACTTTTCGTATACGTGTCCTGCAGTCCCACTGATATTACTTACGATTCCAGGAAGGCCAGGAGCATTTTCAGTTTGCTGTACTTCCCTTCCGCTTCACTAGCATCCCTCTGTTGTTCACTGAAATGATACCCACCTTCAGAGGACATGGATACTAGTGTTTCCCTAACACTACAACTGACTATTGAAGGCTAGCACATCAGAGTCAGTCATAGACCACCTCAAGATGATGGCAAACTTCCTGTCATCATTGGGTTTCACTATCAACGACCCTAAGTTGCACCTGACTCCTTCACGCAGACTTCCATTCATTGAAGCAGTATTGGACACAATGCAGTTCTAGTCCTTCCCTATGCTGCAAGGAGTCCAGGAAATTTGGGCCATGATCCAGATGTTTCATCCTCAATCCTGAATCATGGAGAGAATTACTCAGAGGTTTCTTGGCCTCCTCGCCCCCTACATCCTCCTTGTCAGCTACACCAGGTGACACACGTGGGCTTTGCAATTGAGTTTGAAGTTCCAGTGGGCCCAGCATCAGGGGTATCTGTAGGATACCATGCAGATCGTGCAGGAGACGACTCTAAATCTGCAGCAGTGGCTGTTGGAATGGAGATGGTCCTGTGGCAGGCCACTTTCCCCTCCTCACTCAACCAGAGCTGACAGTGGTGGTGGACTCATCCCTACTCGGCTGAATAAGCCTGGAGAGGTGGAGATCTGAGGTATGGTCTCCAACAAAATCCTGGCTCCACATCAGTCTGTTGGAGGAGTGGGCCATTTGTCTGGTCTGAAGACATTTCTGCCATCCATTAGAGTGAGGCTGATGCAGGTTCTCATTGACAACAAGGGGGTGGAATGGGGTCCTGTGCAAGGTGAAGCTTTGCCTCTGGAGATGGTTGGAGCACCAAAGCATTTCTTTCATTGTGAACTACTTGGCAGTGTTCTTAAATGTCAGAGCAGATAAGATGAGCAGGCAGACCCTGCTAGATAATGAATGATGTCTTCATCCTGAGATGGTGTAGGACATCTTCCAAAAGTGGGAAGAAGTCCAAAAGTGGGAAGAACTCCACTTTTCATCACCTTTAGGAATTTGCAGTATTAAAAGAGTTGTACTTTGGAGTTTCCACAAGAATACTTGCTAGGAGATGCAATCCGGCTAAAGCAAGGGACTCCTGTCCACTTTTCTTCCCCGCCTCAGGTTCCAAACAAGATCAAGAACGACTGGTCCCAAGTCATCATAGTGGCTCTGAATTTGGCCAGGTGAGTGAGGTATCCGGACCTCTGGGCTTGAACATCTATACTCTGATCGAACTACCACTTCAGGGAGCATCTCCCATGACAGCAACAGGGCAGAGTCCTCAACACAAATCTCTACAGCCTACTTCTACATGTTGTGGAGATTGAGCTGCAACGACTTACTGCATTTGACCTGCCACCTGAGGTGGTGGATGTCATCCTAGCCCGCCAGATGTCCTTGCATGAAATCCATTTATGGCTGTCGCTGGGACAAATTTCTGGCCTGGTATGGCGAGTCACCCCTTGAAAATCCTTATTTTTTATCTTTATCACAGCAAGGGCTTGCAGTGGGCACTAACAAAGGTTCTTTGTAGGCCCTTCCAGCCTTTCTACATTTACTGGTCTAACCATCCTTTAAATCATCTCTTCTGCAGCGATTTTGAAAAGATTTGACACACATGTTCCCTCCCAACCAATTTGGGATCTGAATTTGGTCTTAACATTTCTAAGGTTATCACTGTTCGGGCGATGCATAGCTGCTCACTGCATAACTTTTGTCTTTGAAGACTAGCTTTCTCATCCTAATTATGTCAGCTAGTCGCTCAAGTGAATTCCAGGCACTTTCAGAGTAACTACCAAACACCACATTTTTCCCAGGCAAGTTGGCTCCGAAGACATGGGAAGCATTCTTGCACGTAGGGCAATCCATCACCCAGGCTGTGTTCTTCGGTCTCCCTCTTCCCTCGAAAGAGGAGAGTCTCCATTGGCTGGACCTCAAAAGAGTTTTGAGCTTTTACATGGATTGAACCAATAATCATCAATTTGACAATCAACTTTTTGGAAGGGATCTCTGGATCAAAAGGCTGTGCAGTGGAGGACTCTGACGAGGCGTATAGTTCTCTGCATTAAGATAGCCAAGAAGCAGCCTCCAGAAGATCTCAGAGCCCATTCCACCAGGGCTAATGCTGCTACCACTGCATTGGCTTGTGGAGTGCCCATCTTTGACATTTGCCAGATATTAACATGGGTGCCTGTGTATATGTTTTCAAAGCAGTACTGCTTTGACAGCCAGATATGGTAGGAAGGGCTCTTTGCCTGCTCTGTCCTGCAGAACGTTTGGTCAGAGCCCACTCAACAGACCCGCCACCTGGTGGGTGGGGGGGGGGGGGTGGGTAGTACTTCTTGGGTTTCTGTTCTAAGGGGAGGAATCTGCAGTGAAGAGTGTCCATCAGAAGAACATTTAAATTACCTTTGGTGACACTCTTTCTTGTGGATATTCTGTCTAATGGCAGATTCCTCATTGTCATCCCACTTCCACGTTCTGTGGAGTGGTCTCTTTTTATTATCTAAAAGGTCCTAAGTTAGAGATCACCACATTGGTACCAACAAGTGGTCATGCTCCACATAAGAGGGCGCTCAAACGAAAATAAAAAAAACTGATGTCAGCATGCAGGGCGTCACTTATATACCTATGTTAGAAATTGGGTTACTGGTTGACTGGAGTGTGAACGCTGGTAAACCAGCAACCACAATCCTAGTCAGGGTAAGGCACAAGCAAACCCCAAGTAACCTGTGCTCAGCTCCCTGGTAGCTTGGCACAGAGTAGTCAGGCTTAACTTAGAGGCAATGTGTAAAGTATTTGGGCATCACTTCAAATAGTAAAACAGTGAAAACACCACACAAAAAGTGTCCCACACAAGGTTAGAAAAATAGAGCTTAATTTAATAAATACAACAAGACCAAAACGACATCAGTAGAACCGGAGTTATGAATTTTTAAAGAATAAACTGTAAAATAGTGCCTAAAAGCAAAAAGTGACAACTGGGGATTTCTAGTTGCACTGGACCGGGTCAAAGTCAAAAGTTCAGGCCAACCTCAATGGAGTGTGAGCCATATACAGTCCCAGATAAGTCCCATTTAAGTTTTATCTTAAGTTTTGTGCCAAGAGTCCCCATTTGCATTGGAGAAGGTTGTGGGGAGCAAGGAAAGCGTCAATGGTAGTGGTCAGTGTGGCGCGAAGAGCAGGCCAAGCGTTGTGCACTGGCGGGCTGGAACTTTGTGTTCGCAGTCCTCCAGAGTGACCGATGTTTGCTGTTCAAGGAGACGGGCTGATGGTGACTTGTACTGAATTTCGATTCAAGTGGCGTGGTTCCAGTATGAACAGGCCTGTTTGCGGTCACGAGGAGCCCAAAAGCTTGATTTGAGAGCCCGCTAAGCCACCCCAAGGGCACCACTTTGGGGTCAGGAACTTGCTGAAGACTGGTCCAGGATGTTTTGGGGATTCTTTTATGTCCCTGAGGCTCAGATGCGGATGCAAGCAGACTAGCCTTTTGAGTCACTTTGGAGTCCTGGGTTCAAGGTGGGTTGCACGTCCAGTTCTTCCACCTCAGTCAAGAAGGCAGCAGGCCAGCAAAACAGGACAGTAGTACCTTCAGATTATCAGTGCAGCAGTGTGGCAGTCCTCTTAGCAGCACAGCAGTCCTTCTTCCTGGCAGAGTATCCACAGGTCCAGAGATGTACTGAGTTCCCCCTTTTGGTGCAGTGGCTTTGAAGTGCAGGGAATTCCTTGCCTCCTATGCCGTGGATCCAAGCTGGCTGAAGTGACAGTGCAGGGTTGTTAAGCCCTATGTTTGAAAACAGGCCATGGCCTATTCATGTGTAAGTGAGGTTGGGCCCAACTCCTCCCTCCGATCCTGCCAGTGATGGCCCATCCAATCACAACTAAGCCTCCAATGTGTGTGGCTGTCTAGGAAGAATACACAAAGCCCAAACTGCCAACCACATCCAGTCATGTCACCAGAGATAGGCTGCGGGCACCGAATGGGTAAGGCAAGAAAATGCCACTTTTAGAACTTTCATTTAAAACCAGACTTTTAAATTAGTATTCCAGAGACACCAAACATGAACTGGTTCCCCCTTCCCAGTTGGAAATTACACTTATTAAACGTAATAAGGCATCTCCACTTTGATCCTATGGGAGATATAGACCTTACAGTAGTGAAAAGCCAATTTAAGAGCTTTTCACGACCAAGAGATGTAAAACCTAAATGTACATGGCCACCTTTTTAAATACAATGCACCCTGCCCTTGGGTCGGTACAGGGCCTACCTTCGAGGTGACTTATATGTATTAAAACGGAAGGTTTGGGCCTGACAAAATGTTTAGTTTGCCAGGTTGAAATGGCAGATTAAAACCTCACATTTGATGGGAAAGCACCTGTTGAAATACTGGCCTGGGAAAACCTAATTGTTCGATTTACAGAAAGGGAGGGCTCCTGTTCAGATTCCCTGTTAAAAGAGGAAGAGTAAAAGCTCGAATGGGAGAGTATATGCATGCTTCTTGTGACGACCATATGTGTACTGGACTCCTAGGGTTAGCAGGAGACAAACTTTTGGTTAGACAGCGTGGTCTATGGGTCAACGGATGGATCTCCCATTTCAAAACAAATGTATTGGACTTTGAGTTGACATTTCAAGGATTGATTTCTGTAGCTTGATGGTCCTGACTCAATGTATGTTTTTCATTTGCTTTGAAAACCAGTAAAACAAAGTTTATTTAAAAAACTACATACACATGCTCTGCAATGGCAGGCCTGGGGCATGTTTAAAGTGCCACTTAAGTGGGTGGCACAAACAGTGCTGTGGGTTCACTAGTAGCATTTAATTTACAGGCCCTGGGCAGATGTAGTGCACTTGGTATTTGCAAGTAAATTAAATATATCAATTGACTATAAGCCAATGTTGCCATGTTTTAAGGAGAGAGCACAAGCACTTTAGCACTGGTTAGCAGTGGTAAACTGCACAGAGTCCTAAGGCCAACAAAAACAAATTCAGCAAAAAGTGGTGGGAAAAGGCAAAAAGTTTGGGGATGACCCTGCAGAAAGGGTCAGGTCCAACAACTTAAGTATCACTTTAGGGACAGTACGAAGCCAATGTGGAGCCGCATTGTGCTACCTAGTGGCATGCAGGAACATTGCAGAGAAAAGTTTTTGGGCATATTCTACAGTGAGAAATCGCAGATAGATTATTCACCAGAAAAACGGATAGATTATTCACCAGAAAAACGGATAGATTATTCACCAGAAAAATGTCTCCCACCTTTGAACTACGGCAAACCTCCTGCACACGCTGGGGTTCTCTATAAACATGCAGAAGTCACATCTGACTCCCTCTCAGACGCTCCCTCTCTTCAGAGCTGTTCTGGACACAGTGCAGTTTCGGGCCTATCCTCCCGAAAAGTCCAGGATATTCAGGCTATGATTCCGATCTTTCATCCTCTATCCTCTATCTTGGGTTTCGGTGAGAATGACTTTGAGGCTGTTGGGCCTTATGGCCTCTTGTATCCTGCTAGTGACACATGCCAGGTGACGTATGCAGGCTCTGCAGTGGGACTTGAAGTTCCAGTGGGCACAGCATCAGGGAAATCTCTCCGACATGGTCCAGATCTCGGAGGGGACTGGGAAAGACCTGCAGTGGTGGTTTTCGAATCAGCATTGGGTCAACGGCAGATCCCTCTCCCTTCCCCAACCATATCTATCCATAGTGACGGATGCCTGACTTCTGGGATGGGGTGGCCACATGGGAAAGGCAGAGATCAGAGGCCTCTGGTCTCCGGCAGAGTCTGGGCTCCTTATCAGTCTTCTGGAGCTCCGTGCAATCTGGCTTGCGTTGGAAGCATGTCTTCCCTCGCTCAAAGGGAAAGTTGTGCAAGTGTTAACGGACAACACTACCGCATGTGGTACTGCAATAAACAGGGCAGAGTAGGGTCCTGGACCCCTTGTCAGGAGGTGCTACGCCTCTGGACATGGCTGGCACATCAGGACATCACCCTGGTGGTTCAACATCTGGCGGGCTCTCTGAACACCAGAGCAGACAAACTCAGCCGTTGATGCATAGCCGATCACAAATGGCATCTCTATCCGGAGGTGGCGCAAGGTCTCTTTCAGCAGTGGGGAGAGCCTTGGTTAGATCTGTTCACCTCCGCAGAGAACGCACAATGTCAGCTGTTTGGCACGTTGGAGTTTCCAAGGCGACACTCGCTCTGAGACGCTTTTCCTTTCAAGTGGAACTCCAGCCTCCTTTACGCCTTTACACCTATACCACTTCTGTCCAGAGTTCTCAAGAAGATCAAGAACGACCGGGTCCTAGTAATCTTGGTGGCTCCAAACTGGGCGCGGAGAGTATGGTATCCAGATCTATTGAACATGGTCACCGATCCTCCACTCAGACCTCCCGAAGCTGAGTGGAGGATCGGTGGCTATGTTCGGTAGGATCTTCTGTCGCAGCAGCAGTGGACAGTTCTCCACCCGAACCTGTCCAGTCTCCACCTTCATGCGTGGAGATTGAGCAGTGGCAGTTGACGGCTTTTGACCTGCCACCCGAAGTCTGTGATGTAATCTTGGCAGCTAGCTGTTCCTCCACCAAAACAGTATACACCTGTCTTTGGAATAAATTTGTGGCATGGTGTACCAACAAATCTGTTGATACCTCTCTGCTCCTCTTTCTGAGGTTCTTTTGTTCATTCTTTCTTTGGCCCAGCAGAGCTCTGCTCTGGGCACCCTTAACGGTTATTTATCGGCTATCTCAGCCTTTCTTAGGTTGCCTGATCAGCCTTCTCTCTTTAAGTCTCCTATTGTTAGTAGATTCCTTAAGGGCCTCAGACATTTCTTTCCTCCCACTTCATTTATCATGCCTCAGTGGGACCTCAATCTTGTCCTTACTTACTTAATGTATACTCCCTTTGAGCAGATGCACAATTGTCTTTACGGCTCTTTACTTTCAAAACTGTTTTTCTTGTTGCCATCACTTTTGCTCACGGAGTGAGTGAGCGAGCTTCAGGCTCTATCTTCTAATACCCCATTTCTGTCTGTGCATATTAAGGTGTTGCACACTAAGGCTTCCTTCCTTCCCAAAGTCGTTACACCTTTTCATGTAGGCCAGTCCATCACTTTGCCTACTTTTTACGCACCTCCACATCCTTCTCATGAGATGGAGAGACTCCACTGCCTGGACCCGGGTGGATGATCAATTCTTTGTTGAATATGTAAGTGCGAAGAAAGGGAAGGCGGGGCAAAAACATACCATGTCACAATGGGTAATTCTCTGCATCAAGATGTGCTACGCTTTGGCAAAGAAGAAACCCCCTGAGGGTTTGCACGCTTGTTCCACCAGAGCATCTGCTGCTTCCACAGCGTTAGCACGCGAAGTTCCTGTCCTGGATATCTTCCAGGCAGCAACGTGAGCATCCCTGCGCACATTTACCAAACATGACTGCCTGGAGAGTCAGGTCCGTAGGGACAGCTACTTTGGTTCTTCGGTCCTGCAGGACTTTCTAGTATGACCTTGGTTCGCAGCCCACCTCCGAGGATGGCATTGCTTGCGTATCTAATTTAAGGTAAGGAATTTGCAACTGGAAGTCTCTATCAGATGTACAAGTTACTTACCTTTGGTAACAATATATCTGGTAGAGACATATTCTAGTTGTAGATTCCTTACCAAGCGCTTTCTATGGACAAGACTTCCCCATTCAGGGCCATAGGTCTGGCGCACCAATTTCAGTGTTCATCGCGGCTCTGCCCTTTGGCGTGGAAAGTTGTGAAAAGGAGCTGATATCACTGCGCTGAGGCGGCGTCTTTGTACTACTCCCGATGTCATCACAGCGACGACGACGCCTGCGGAGTCGACCGAGGCCACCTACCGACGCGCAAGGGTATTGCTCGAAGAAAAAATCTCCGGATCCAGTCTGATGCCTGGGGAAAAATTCTAAGGTAAGGGATCTGCAACTAGAATATGTCTCTACAAGATATATTGTTACCGAAGGTAAGTAACAAGTCCATTATTGTCAATTTAATTTATCTCCATTTGTGGCTTCTAAGTGTAAGCTAGTTTGTAAGAAAGCCAGCATTTTGCAAAATGCCCTCTGAATCACATGATGGCATGGGTAACCCCAAATTAAGAGTTGTAGAAATAACCATTATTCTTAAAATAACTATCAACATCTAAAAATGCATAGGTGTCCTTCAGACCCATTTTTCATTCATTATATTTTACAATATGGAGTGCTACAGAGTCGGTACACAAGGAAATATCATTATAAGTTGCACCTCAGTTGTTGGCTCTGAGTATCGCATGTTTTTTGGAAAACAATTAACACTATTCATCCCTACGATCAGAAGGGTCTGACATGTAATGCTATATTACTTTTGTACGTTGGCCGTTGGGGCAAAACATTATATGTAAAAACATAGTCACACAGCTTTAATTTTTCATACTTATTTTCATTGTTTTTTTAGTTTATAATTACTTTGTTTGGGAATACCATAAGTCATCAACATAAAATACCCCTTACCATTTTCAGAATTTTGTCTACTTTTTAAAAGTATTTAACTTTCTGAGTTTAGTAATGGGTTTCACACTAGTTTCCACCACAAATTACAAATCGATAGAAACCACAAAAATGATAGGAAACATGGACTATCACTTAATAAAATGTAATAATTGTGGCATTTTGTGCAGCTCTGCTGGTTTCTGAAAGCTGATGGTGATGTTCGTAGCACAGCAAACCTTTTGTTGATGTACTTTTTAGAAAAAATAGTCTTTCAAGTACAGCATTTTTTGCAAGCTTCTAAGAAACACCATAGTGCTATATTTTGCTTATTTTCTTAGATCCTTCTAGGGGAGTCCCTGGGTATCTTTAGAACCCCCAACATGGAGAGGGTGGAGAGGGGGACAGGGCACAACTTTGTCTTGGATACCTTTTTATAAAAAAACATTATGGAGGATCAATTGTGATGTGTCCCAAACATATAAACAAAAGGATCAACATGGGGTAGGAAAAAAGGGGTGATGGAAAAGACTGCAGCGAAGGGGTTAAAGCTAAGGCTATGTTCACCATTTCTCATGTTTCCCAATTTAATCTACACTCCCCAAGTCACCGAACTTGGGATGTCATAGCATGATAAGAATGATCATTTGACTAAAGGTAAACTATTTCTCATTGGCATTAGAAAATGATGTATGTTTCCTCGCTCAAAACCTTTCTCTAGCCTAGCTTTTTCCAGTAGATCAGGGCTACAAAACCCTTCTTGATTAATAGCCCCTGCTTCTTTATCACAGAAAGTGAGGTGACTAGTATTGGTGGCAATCCAGTTATGCTCCTGGAGAACATAATCCAGTCTGCCCAGTGCCTCATAACTCTGTTGGTTGTTTGCTAGTCCTGCTGTTACATCATATAAATATGATATAAAAATTGCTGTGTGGGTGAATGTGGACTTTTGTTGAACCATTTACAAATCCATGTATGTGCCGAGCTGAATTTGGGCTTTGTGCTCTGCATGCTTAACAAAATATAAACTCAGTGTGATATTTGTTTATATATTTATTCCAGTGTTAAAATATTTATGCCGTGCTTATAATGTGAACTTAGATAAATTACCTTTTTTTTTAATGTTCTCTTATGTTGGAACAAGAAGTGGTTTTAGGGTGCTTAACCCCACTAAGAGCGAGAGAGAGTTTTTCTGGGAGAACAACTAAATGGTTAAGTGTTAATTAATCAAATAAATCTTTATTGTGTAATTAATTTAAATGATACAAAATCAATAAGCAAGAAAACCATATAATGGGGGGATATGAAACGTGGTCTGTAGTCGGAATCCAGATCACATTACTATTGATACACAAAGGGCCTGCTTATGACCTGGGCGGATGGGTTACTCTGTCACAAATGTGATGGATATCCCACCCACTGTTTTACAAGTTCCATAGGATATAATGGAACTTGTAATATGGCGGACGGGATATCTGTCACGTTTGTGACAGAGTAGCCTATCCGCCAACGGTGTAATCAGGCCCAAAGTCTTGTTAAAGCAGTACCTGCTTACTTTTTGCCTTAGGGTTTCTTATCCACCACATCATGGTTTTAGTTATTGAAATTTACCAATAACTAACACTATATAAACAAGACTGGATAAACAAATCTATGCACAGAATCTAAAATCATGTTAGTCAAGAAGCTCAACTACTCGATAAAACATCAAATTATTTACAGTGTTCCTTTCTTATTTTGTGCCTTAACACACATACAGGAATTTCACAAGCACTGATGTGTTTTTTTTTCTTTTTTTTTTTTCTGAATAATCACATAGATCCTCTTTAAAATAAACCAATTTTAATTGTCTGGTCAAAATGTTTTTAATTTCAAGAGAGGAGAATAGGATTCCCAAATTACATGCATATCCAGCTCGCCAAGCTTTAGTTCAAGTGTAGAACCAACTGATTCTTAGATAATGTGTTTATGCTAAGAAGCTCAGTCCAAGTAACAGTATTTGGTATTCTCCCGATGACAACATAACTAAGTCTGCTGCAACTTCTAGTGATTATATAGTTAGGCTGAATAAGAGATACATCTGAGATTGTGAAGTACTGTTCAGCAAATTTAATAAAGACATATATGTTGAGTTGGTTCTTGAGTTGGTTCTTCCTTAGAATAAGTTGCAGCCAAATACAATTACATGTATCTTTCCTTTATTAACTTGCCAACTACATTAAGAACTGGTCATTTCCCATCTTTCTCTGTCAACCTCCTCCGTCTCACTCCCCACAGAGCACAGAACTCTCTTTCTCCCACCATTCTAGTGTCATGCAATTGTCATGACGCAGTAAATCCCAACACAACACATCCCCCTTCTTTAATAATAGAAAAAAAATATATAATAATAATTTTAAAAAAAGAAATACAAATAGTGAGGAAAACAACATAGGAGAAAAACTGAACACTTATACACTTAATCTAATACAAAATCCTTTAACCACACTGGCAATTCTCTTTTTCTCTTATTAGTGTCCAAAATCTGGTACTGTTCCAACTCTTGCGATTCTTGTTGTGACTCTTGTTCCCCCTGAACTTGTTCCCCTACACCATCTAGTCCTTCCACTTTGTCACCCGCTCCTGCTTCTCCAGTTACTTTATCATAGTTACCCCCAGACATACTTCAACTACTGTCTCCCAAAGTTGGTGTGCATGGTCCATTTGTCTTATCATCCATTCGAAAGGGATCACTCACCTTATCATCCAGATTCTCCCACCCGCCCCCATGGTCTTCTGGACACAAAGCAACGCATTTCCAATTCCATACTTTCTCACTTTGCAACTTCACTGCATTATGTAACCCATCTTTTACTAGTTCTGGTTTGAAATACTGTCTCTCTCCTTTCACTACCTTAAAGGGCTTTTTAACCCTTACCCAGTTCCTGGCCTTAATCTGAGTTTGTTTCACACTATGGGGGTCATTACAACCCTGGCGGACGGTGTTAAAGGTGCGGTAATACCGCAAACAGGCTGGCGGACAAAAAAAGGGAATCATGACCCTGGCGGAAACCGCCAACAAAGACAGCCACTTTAACACACCGCCCGCCACGGCGGTACAGACAAGCAGCGCGGCGGTCACCGCCAACAGACAGGCGGGAGACAATGTACCGCCCATATTATCACAACCCGCCAATCCGCCACCTTTTCCGGGGCGGATTCACCGTGGATAAAAACACAGCGGAAACTGCAATGGGAAAACGCTCACCTGGATACATCCCACGAGGAAGGTGGACTTCATGGAGCCGGAACTCCAAATCCTACTGATCCTTGTATTCCTACTCATCTACGAAGATCAACGCCTGCGCCGGCGACGACAACGGTGAGTACTGCACCTATGACATAGGGGAGGGGGAGGCAAAAGTTAGGGGGACACACACGCAACACCCCCACCCCACCCTCGCATATTACAACACACACACCAATGCATTCACAAAAATCACAGTAACAACCCAAACCCCCCCCCCCCCAGAAGAATGCAAAGACAAAACGAATTCAGTCAAAACATTGTAATGTATCAATATACATGTCTCAAAAATATACAGATATATTAGAAAATCATACAAAAGTATATACATTCCGAGAAGTAGTGCAGATATGCACATATCAATGTCCGTGCACCACTAGTCCAAAAAAGCATGGGCGAGGCCCACAAAAGATACCTGTCCACACACGGAGAGAACACTGCTGGGGCATCAGATAGAAATACTACAGGCACCTCAGGAGGAAGGAAAGGGGGGGCACCTCAGCCGGAGGAGTGCAAAGCCAGAACCACAACGGGGCTCCATGCCCATTGATGTATCCTGGGGAGTGCAAAGCCACAGTCTCTCAAGTCTCTACAGTGGGTGGGTTGCCCACTGTACCTTCCTGGGGAGTGCAAAGCCACAGTCTCTCAAGTCTCTACAGTGGGTGGTTTGCCCACTGTACCATCCTGGGGAGTGCAAAACCACAGTCTCTCAAGTCTCTACAGTGGGTGGCTTGCCCACTGTTCAATCCTGGGGAGTGCAAAGCCACAGTCTCTCAAGTCTCTACAGTGGGTGGCTTGCCCATTGCCATATCCTGGGGAGTGCAACGCCACAGTTTCGCAAGTAGTTAACAGCCTCCACTGGTTCTGGAGGGGGACTGGTGCCCAGACTGGATTAGTCTCCCCGTGGAAGTTCCTGTCCCGTCACTGTCCCACCTGCACATGGGATAACGATGCTTGATGTGGCGGCCTTTTCATTCTTCCCCGGTGCATGCCCTGTTCAGCGGTGCTTTACCATGGCGGTTCTGGACTGTTCAGCGGTGCTTTGCCATGGCGGTGTCTGGACTGTTCAGCGGTGCTTTGCCATGGCGGTGTCTGGCCTTTTCAGCGGTGCTTTACCATGGCGGTTCTGTACTGTTCAGCGGTGCTTTACCATGGCGTTTCTGGACTGGGCATTGGTGTGTGGCATGACGTTCTCTGGACTTGGCATTGGTGTGTGGCATGACGTTCTCTGGACTGGGAATGACGTTCCCTCATTGCCCAGCGGGGCTGTGGCAGCCGGGGCCCTCCTGGGCACTGACTCCGGCGGTGGTCTCCTGACCAGTGACGATACTTGGGCCCTCCTGGGCAATGACTGTGGCGGTGGTCTCCTGACCAGTGACGATACTTGGGCCCTCCTGGGCAATGGCTCTGGCGGTGGTCTCCTGACCAGTGACGATACTTGGGCCCTCCTGGGCACTGACTCCGGCAGTGGCGGTGGTCTCCTGACCAGTGACGATACTTGGGCCCTCCTGGGCAATGGCTCTGGCGGTGGTCTCCTGACCAGTGACGATATTTGGGCCCTCCTGGGCACTGACTCCGGCGGTGGTCTCCTGACCAGTGACGATACTTGGGCCCTCCTGGGCACTGACTCCGGCGGTGGCGGTGGTCTCCTGACCAGTGACAATACTTGGGCCCTCCTGGGCACTGACTCCGGCGGTGGTCTCCTGACCAGTGACGATACTTGGGCCCTCCTGGGCACTGACTCCGGCGGTGGTCTCCTGACCATTGACGACGGTGCTGGCGGTGTGTCATGACCACACAAACTTGCCAAGTCAAATCAAAGAAGTGCATGAGAAAAGCAAAGAGATATCCTCAGTGGAGACAGCAAAGCCCAAACTGGAAGAAGGTTTGCAGAGTAATCTTGCGCTTATTTCAAAGGAAGAATCAAGAAGAGAAGATCCAAGATGGCCGCTGTGAGTCCTGATGGTTAGTTACAGTTCTAGTCTTGCAATCGGTTGGTTGCTAGGTTACGAGCTCTCCAGCTGGAAGCCTTGCACTTCAACTGAGGTTTGACAGGAATCAGCTGTGTGGAGAGAGAACGCGCTTCAGAACAGAAACTCCTGTGAGGTAAAATTACATTTGAAGATTATATTACAGAAAGCTGATAAATATTGTCAAGGTTTATTCAAAGAGTTTGATAGAAGACTGTTCCCGTGGAAGTCGGCAAGGCTACAGAGTTAATGTATGAATTAACCTTATGTTTACAAGGTTCTTGTTTAAGATATTAAAGTCAAAGAAAAAACTAACTTTAAAAGAGCAAGTATCTATAAATGTCAAGGTTATAAACAAAGGCCAAGTTTAAAGGAGAAACGAACTGTTAACAAATAAGCATTTACAAATTCAATGGTAATAAACCAAAATAGAGTTTAAAAGAGAAACGAACTTAAACAAACAAGCATTTACAACTACAAGTTATCGACAGATGTCGAAGTAAGGAAGGAGAAACTAACTGTAATAAACAAGCATTTACAAATACAAGTTATCAACAAATGTCGAAGTAAGAAGGGAGAAACGAACTTTAATAAACAAGCATTTACAAATACAAGTATTGACAGAAGTCCCAATAAGACAGGAGAAATTAAATAACATCAGCTGATTTGAAGAACGCATTATCACCAACTATATATATATATATATATATATATATATATATATATATATATATATATATATATATATATATATATAGCAACATAAAACCAATCTCTAACAAAGGTTGAGAAGTTCTTCCAGAATCAGTAATAAGCATTTTTTTAAGAAGAGCTATCATTTATAGAGAGAAGCAAGGCTACATAGAACTCAGGGTGAGTGAAGAAATAATAGAATTAAAGAGAATTAAGTGTTGAGAGTAGAAAGTGAAAAACTGATGTTGTATGTCCCTAGTAATTGCGACTGTGACTCTTGCAGGTGCTGTATCCAATCTTAGATGTGAAGAGGCAGACTGAGTACTGGCGTTCATCATCTCTGTGGCAGTCTCTCTACCATCCCATTCCCCTTTCCCCCTCCGGGGTACTCAGCACGAAGGATTAATATTCGTTGTGAGTAGCTCGGGTCGGGACTGAGGAGTTATCTTCTGCTTCTGAGGAAATCGAATTCAAGTATCCTTACACGGTGGCGTCCCGACCGCCGGGAAGGATGCCGCCCTTCTCCCCCGTGCTGCTCACACTAGGCTGTGCAGACTTCCTCTGGCCCTTCCCCACCTTTGGAGGAGTCACAGCTGACTCTGCAATCCCCCTGGAACCCCTGTGAGTTGTTTTGCCTCCAGGAGTCTTCACAGGGTCCCGTCGGCCACTTTCCAATTTCAGAGCCTTTACAGGGGGTGGGCTGCCAGTGCCTTGGCTCCGGGTCACACTGCCTGCCCTGGTGGCCGGTGCACTCCACACACCTTGAACAGGCACCACTGGTTTTGGAGGCTTTTTGGCTGAGGCGCTACGACGGGACTGATGAATTGGAGAGGGGGGGGCTAAAAGGTCAACTTTACACAAGGACAGTTTCTGACGAACACTGGGGTGGGTAGTTGGAGGGGGTCTGGGAGTGGAGGAAGAGGAGGTGGTTGTAGGAGGTGTCACTTTAGGTGTTTTGGGTGCAGGTGCAGGTACTGGAGGCTGTCGTGAGGTGGATGGATGTTGGGTGTGTGGGTGCCCGCGTTTGTGTACTTTGGGAGGGGGCGTCACAGACACACTGGGAGAGGACACGGGACGTGTAAATGGGAGTGGTGAGTGCAGGTGAGCGGGGTGTGGTGCTGGGTGTACTGCTGCGAGTCCTAGTGCCTGTAGATGTAGTGCATGCAGATGAGAGTGTAGATGACACTGGGAGGGAGGAGGGAGACGACGAGGAGGGGGACACAGTGGAGGCAGTGGATGTTGCTGTCTGCACGTGGGTGATGCTTGCGTGTGTGCCTGTGGGTTGTGTGGTGCCTATGTTTGCCTGAGCTACTTTTGTGTGTTGAGGTGTGTGCATGCTGGTCTGATGGTGTGCTTGGGATAGGCTGGGGTACAGGGTATTGGGTCGGGGTGGAGGAGGTTGGAGGGGGGAGGCTAGACACAGGGACAATGGCTGCCATCAGTGCTGAGGCCAGAGATTGCAGGGTTCGCTGAAGGACAGCCTGACCAGAATGAATGCCCTCCAGGAATGCATTACTGTGTTGCAACTCCCTTTCTACACCCTGGATGGCATTCACAATGGTAGACTGCCCAACAGTGAGTGACCTGAGGAGGTCAATGGCCTCCTCATTGAGGGCAGCAGGGGTGACTGGGGCAGGGCCTGAGGTGCCTGGGGCGAAGGTGATGCCCACCCTCCTGGGTGAGCGGGCACGGGGCAAACGCTGAGGGGCTGCGGGGAGGTGGCGGCTGTACCTATAGAAGTGGGGGGCACAGATGGTGCCGCCACCACAAGGTAGCTCCCATCGGAGGACGAGTCCGTGTCGCTGGTTGGTGATCCGGTGGCCGACGTGAAGCTCCCCTCGCCCTCCGTCCCACTGGTGCATTCAGAGTCCGTGGTGTGGCCCTCCATGGCCATGTGGGATGCAGCTCCCTCGTGCTCCAGTGCCACTGTACCTCCGCCTGATGATGCTGATGCACAAAAGAACAGGGAGAGCAGAAAAAAGGGGGGGGGGAGACAGAAGAAAGACAGGTTGAGTGCATGGCATTCCGCGACCGTTGGCGGACAATACAGACACAGCAGCCCCCTGCACTACGCCGTGCTCCTGGCCTCTACAGATGCAATTCCTGGGATCTGGCCTACATGGCTATGGTGGACATCTGCACACATGGATGCCACAGGGGCATCTATACCTGTACATGGCACTCTACTGCGGTGGGGTAGGGTGCCACATGGCCTGCATTACGGAGGGGCCTAGTCTACCTATTTCTGCCTGGCCTAGGTACACCCACAGGCCTCCTCCCCCACCCAGACCCCTCCACTGCGCGCAAAGTCTGCAGAATGATGTTGTACTCACTGTGTCTGCTGTGATGCCCTCAAGCGCCCATCCAACTCAGGGTAGGCCACCGCCAGGATCCTGAACATCAGGGGGGTCATGGGGCGGCGGGCACCCCTCCCATGTTGGGAGGCCATCCCCAGCTGAGCCTCCGCCATCTTCTTGCGAATGTCCTCCCATATTTTCCAGCAGTGGGTGCCCCGTCTCTGGTGGACCCCCAGGGTCTGCAATTCCTTGGCGATGGCACGCCAAATGTCCTTCTTCTGGTGGGCGCTGAACTACATGACATGCACAAGGTAAGAAGTGAAGTCATTAACAACCGCACCGTCAATGTGCATTGCCCCCCTCCCTACCCTAGCCATGTGGCACATTCATTCACATGCATTAATGTTCCCTGAACTCTGCCCCCTTCCCTCTTCCAACCAGCCCTCTCCACCCAGGCCTAGCCCATACAACGTGCTAGCTGTGTACTAACCTGTTGGTCTGGAGGACCGTAGAGTAGCGTGTACTGGGGGAGGACCCCGTCTACTAGTTTCTCCAACTCCTGAGCAGTGAAGGCAGGGGCCCTTTCCCCAGACGCAGCAGCCATCGTCGCTTCCAGACCGAGGTCACAGCAGCACTTGCAGTGTAGGTCCTCTCCTGTCGAAGATCAGGTATCTAGTGATTGAACAGATAGAAAATGGCGGTGACGTCCGCGGCGGTGCATATCATCACCGCCGGCGCACTTCCTCAGTGGCTCCTGGGACCCATAGGGTCCAATGTTAACCAATGCAGCATTGCGCAGCGGTCTACGACCGCCTACCGCGACGGTGTGAAACGGCAATGCAGTTACCCCACAATCCCATTGTCCCAGTTTAGAGGTCAGGCAGCCGCCATTTCAGGGGCCCACATGGCTCCATTTACTTCTGCGTCACACATAGCTAGGCCTACACTCAACACACATACAGGAAGGGTTTTGTGTTTGGTGTCGTGTTCTGTGTAACTGTGGGTACATACCTGGAAAAAAGTTGACTCGATCCTCGCTGTTGTCCTTCCTAGGCGCCGTCAGCTGGGACAATTGAGAAGATGGCGGAATCCTCCGGTGTACCGACCGCTGGTGGACCTGTTGACAATGGAGGAGCGACATTTAATCGTCACCTACAGGTTTGACCGTGCCACAATCCAGGAACTATGTACCCAGTTGGAGCCAGACCGGATGTCACCAATCTGCCATCCCACTGGAATCCCCCCTGACGTGCAGGTGCTGTCAGTGCTCCATTTCCTTGCTAGTGGGTCTTTTCAGACAACAGTGGCCATGGCATCAGGGATGTCCCAGCCTATGTTTTCCAACGTGCTGTCCAGATTGTTGTCTGCCCTGCGTAAGGAGATACATCATTTTCCCTGAGGTGGAAGATTTGGCTACAGTGAAAGGTGACTTCTATGCTCTTGGACATATCCCCAACATCATAGGTGCTATTGATGGGACCCATGTAGCTCTGCCCCCCCCCCCCCCCCCCACAGGAGTGAACAGGTGTACAGGAACCGGAAGAGTTATCATTCCATGAATGTACAGATGGTCTGTTTGGCAGACCAGTACATCTCCCTGGTAAATGCTATGTTCCCTGGCTCAGTGCATGACGCCTACATCCTGCGGAATAGCAGCATCCCTGATATGATGGGTCATCTCCAGAGGCACCGTGTGTGGCTATTAGGGGACTCTGGTTACCCCAACCTTTCCTGGCTATTGACCCCAGTGAGGAATCCCAGGACCAGGGCAGAGGAACGCTACAATGAGGCCCATGGGCGGACTATGAGGGTGATCGAACGCACCTTCGGCCTCCTGAAGGCCAGGTTCAGGTGCCTCCATATGACAGGTGGTTCCCTATTCTACTCACCGAAGAAGGTGTGCCAGATCATCATCGCCTGATCGATGCTTCACAATCTTGCTTTGCGACGCCAGGTGCCTTTTCTGCAGGAGGATGGTGCAGATGGCGGTGTTGTGCCAGCTGTGGAGCCTGTGGACAGTGATGAGGAGGAAGCTGAGGAAGAAGACAACGACAACAGGGAGTCAGTCATACAGCAATATTTCCAGTGACACACAGGTGAGAACATTTTCATTTTTTACATTACATTCACTGTCACACGTCTTACTCTATCCTGTGTGTAATTTAATGGGATTATTTGGTAACTGAGTTGTTCCTTTCCATTACGGTTTCACAGGTGTGGTTACCAACGTGTGTCATCTGCATGCATCCTTCAAGGACTTGTGATGTGTGACATTGGTATGTTGCCTTAACAACTAAAAAAGCATTTTGACACTGTCATTAATAATACATTTTACAAAATCATAGACTGACTCCAGAATGTTTTGTGGTTCAAGGGTGTTTATTTAAGTGCTAAAAAATGGAGGGGGGTTGTAAAATGGAGATGGGTGATGGTGGAGGAATGTCCATGGCAGAGTCCAGTCTATTAGTCTCACAGGTGCACTGCCCATCTGGGCATAGGAAGTGGAGCTGGGCCAGTTAAAGTATGGACAGGGTAACAAAGTGGGACGGTGGGGGGACAATCAGGGTGGTCTCATTTCCTGGCGGGTGTCTTGCCATCTTGCTCTGTCCTGTTCCTGGATCTCAGGGACCGCTTGCGTGGTGGTTGTCCGTCTGCAGGGGGTGGGGTGCTGGTGTGGTGGTCCTGTGGCAGGGTGTCCTGTCCACTAGCGCCGGCGGAGGTGGTGGGCAGTTCATCGTCCTGGCTAGTGTCAGGGGCCCCTTGGAGTGCCACGGTGTCCCTCAAGGTCTGCTGTATGTCCTTCGGCACCCCTACGATGGTGCCCAAGGCGGAGCTGATGGTCCTGAGCTCCTCCCTGAACCCCAAATACTGTTCCTCCTGCAGGCGCTGGGTCTCCTGAAACTTGACCAGGACCGTCGCCATCGTCTCCTGGGAGTGGTGGTATGCTCCCATGATGGAGGAGAGGGCCTCGTGGAGAGTGGGTTCCCTTGGCCTGTCCGCCCCCTGTCACACAGCAACCCTCCCAGTTCCTCTGTGTTCCTGTGCCTCCGTCCCCTGGACCGTGTGCCCACTACCACTGCCCCCAGGTCCCTGTTGTTGTTGGGGTGGTGGGTTATCCTGGGTTCCCTGTAGTGGTGGACACACAGCTGATTGACCTGTCCTGGGTACGGAGGTTTGGGCCCGCTGGGTGGGTGCTGTGCTGGTGTTACCAGAGGGTGGAAGGTCAGTGTTGGGCTGTGCCTGTGCAAGGGGAACCGACTGTCCCGAGGCCCACGATGGTCCGGGCTGGTCATCAGGCTCCGGTAGGGCAGAGCTGCTATCGTCACTGTGGGCCTCTTCTGTGGGTGGAGTGGAGATGTCTGGACCCTCCGGTGTGGTGACGGTCCTTCGTGTTCCTGCAGGGGCATAAGAGCATGATTATTGCATGTGTGTGTGTCATGGTGTGAAATGAGTGGGTGTTTGTGTACCCCAGTGCTAGCATTCCTGTGTGGGGGCTTGTATGATGATGGTTAGGGGGTTGTTCTGGGTATGTGCAGTGAGCATGCTTTGGTGAGGGGTGACCATGCTTAGTTGTGTCATGCAGGGCTTGGTGTTGGGATGAGTGGTTTGTGTTATTAGTACATTAGTGAGGATTTGGGGTGATAGGGGAGGGGGTGTGTGATATCATGCAGGTAGGGTGGGGGATATGATAGTTAAGATTTGACTTACCAGTGTCCATTCCTCCACCGACTCCTCAGAGGCCCTCTAGATGCATGATGGTCAAGACTTGCTCCTCCCATGTTGTTAGTTGTGGAGGAGGAGGTGGGGGTCCGCCGCCAGTCCGCTGTACCGCAATGTTGTGCCTGGAGACCGCTGAACGCACCTTCCCCGTAGGTCGTTCCACCTCTTCCTGATGTCCTCCCTATTTCTTGTGTGCTGTCCCACAGCGTTGACCCTGTCGACTATTCTGCGCCATAGCTCCATCTTCCTGGCTATGGATGTGTCCTGCACCTGTGAGCCAAATAGCTGTGGCTCTACACGTACAATTTCCTCCACCATGACGCTGAGATCCTCCTCGGAAAAGCGGGGGTGTCTTTGGCGTGCCATGGGGTGGTGTGTGTGATGTGTGGGGTGGTGTATGTGGTGATGAGTGTAGTGGTGTGTGGTGTTTTGTGCGTGGATGGTGTGTGGTTGATGGTGTTGTGTGCCTCTGTGTGGTGGGATTGTCTAATCAGTGCTGTCTCTCTGGCCTTCGTCTAAATTTTTGGTAGTAAGGGTTTGTGGGTGATGTGGGTGTGTGTTTTATATTGTATTGGGTGTGTGGGAGTGTTGTTTGTATGTGTATCAGGTGTGTGTATTTCGAATTGTCCAATGTGGTGGTGTTTTAGAGATGTGTGTGTATTTTGAGCGCGGCAGTGTGTACCGCCAATGGAATACCGCGGTTGAAAGACCGCCGTGTGGATTCGTGGGTCGTAATAGCATGGGCGTGTTTCTGTTGGCGTGGAGGTTTTGTTTTCGCCAGTTTAACACTGACCTTTGGTGTGGCGGACTTGTGTGGGTGACTGAATTTCGGCGGGTTTCGAGATGTGTGTCATAATAACTGTGGCGGAATTCCGCGGCGGTGTATTGGCGGTCTTCTGCACGGCGGTAAGCGGCTTTTACCGCCAATGTTGTAATGACCCCCTATGTGCTTTATCAAAATATGATTTGCTTCTGTCTTGTGTTCTTTCCATTCTTTTACGTACACTACTCAAAGACCAAAAATCCATTCCACATTTGTATAACCATGCAGTAATAAATTTGCATCTAGGTTTCCTACCTCTCATGGCAACAAATGGGCTAATACCAGTAGCCTCATTCTCTGTCACTCTATACGCCCAAACAGCCTTCCACACTGCAGTATGCCAATCATACTGTTTCCTCATTGTGGCTTGAATAACTCCCTTTAACACCCTGTTAAATCTTTCAACACAACAGTTCCCACTAGGATTGTACAATAAAGTGGTCTTTTGCGATAAACTAACTCTTTCAAAATATACTTTAGCGCTGTTGGAAACAAACTGTACTCCATTGTCACTTAAAAGCGAAGCCGGAATACCTTCAGAACAAAATGTTTTAGTCCAAACATTCCAATACAGATGCGGTATCAGCCTTCTTAACTACCCAGACCGCCTGCCATTTTGAAAAAAGATCCATGATGACCACCAAGTACTCCTGCTGGTCTCCAATAGGTCCCATTAAGTCTATGGTCACACATTCCCAAGGTACTACTGGAAATAATTTCTGATCCATAGGTGGTCTCAAAGTGTGAAAAAACTTGTCGGTTGACGAACACACATGACGATTACGCACAAATCTCTCCACAGCCCTGTCAACTCCTGGCCACCAAAAATATTCTTTGACAATTGTTTTAGTTCGCACTATCCCAAAATGACCCTCATGGCACAGTTCTATAATGCTTTCACGTAGGTTTTTGGGAGGAACAAACCTAATGCCCCTCAAAACCAAATGCTTCTCTATAGATAACTCTGATCTAATCTCCCAAAAATGCCTACTCCCTTCTGACAATACATCCTTCTTGGGCCACCCTTCCAACATATATATTTTAGTACATTCTGCAATTCCACATCTTTTTTTCCATTTCCCACCTGTCCTTACTTAAAGCTGGTTTGCCTGAATCAAAAACAAATGCTAATTTAAATTAATCCCAGGGATCCTCCACACACTCTCCTAGAGGACACGGCATTCTAGATAAAAAAATCAGCTATCACATTCTTCTTCCCTGGTACATACACCATCTTGTAAATATACTCTCTCATCCTCATAGAAATCCTTGTAATTCCAGCTGACGCCACAACACTGCCCTCAGAACATAAACGTTTCATCAATGGTTTATGATCACACTGGATGATAACATTCCTTCCCCACACAAAGGAGCGAAAATGGTCCAACCCCCATGCACACACAATACTAGGGTATTTTTCTTCTGCTGAAGTCAAGGAGCTAGATGCAAATACAATAATGTTCTCTTTGCCACTATCATCCCCTTGTGATAACACCGCACCTAGGACTTTATCACTTGCATCTGTAGTTAAGTAGCACTAAAGTTGAGGATCAAAACTGCTCAAATTAGGAACCTTACACAAATACTCTTTGATATTCCTGAATTCCATATCACACTTCGAGTTCCATTCAAATTTTTCATTTTTTTTTAAGGAGTTGTCTTATATACCTTTTCTGCAAAATTTAAAATGAACTTTGCACAAAATTCTGCCATGCCTATCTCACATCATCTTTACTGTATGGTGGTGACGTCTCCCTGTTTGCTCTCACTAAGGATGGTTTAGGCCTTACCCCCTCACCACTGATAACGTCCCAAATATGTTACACTCCTTTCTGCAAACTTACATTTGCTCATTTCAACAGTCAATCCCTTGTTTTCCAAAACACTTAACACATGTTGCACCCTTTCATCATGACAACCTCTATTGTTTCCAAATAAGAGAATGTCATCTCGGAAAAATATAACACCTTTTTCTTTCTCAAACAGTTTATGCATCAAACGCTGGAAAACAGCTGCGGCTGATGCTAAACCAAAAAGCATTCTTTTAAATTGAAAACAACCCACATGGGTGATAAAAGCTGATAATTTCCTTGATTGTGGTGACAACAGAATTTGGTGAGATGCCGCAAGATAAGTCAATGTTAGAAAACCAAGTAGCGCCATTCAAACTTGACACCATTTCAGTAATTTTCAGCAAAGGAAATTGGTCTATGACAGTGTTGTTGTTAAGTTGATGCAAAAGCCACACAAAGACAGATTTTCCCATTGCTGCGTCGTGCTGGCAACTAGTGAGATCCATTCCAAATTCTCAGTTGGCTCAATAACATCCTTTTGCACCAATTTCTCCAATTCATTCGACACCTCTTCTCTTACCATTATAGGTACAGGTCTTAATGATTTAGATTGTGCATGTTTTTCAGTATAATTTAATGCTCAAACCCCTTTAGTTTTCCAAGCTGTTTGCAAAAAGCTTTCAGAAAATTCCTTTCTAGTTCCACTTCCATTGAGCTTCCAATAACCGCTAAGAGTACTTTATCCTTGCTGTTAGGATCTAATATCATATGTGACTTCCCTTGATCTTGCCAGCCCAAAACTGAAGGTCCTTTTTCTGCCACGTATAGTTTGCTTTTAGTACTCCTGCCTTTGAATTGAAAAACTAGCCACCTGTAACCAAAGATATTGATTTTTTTCACCCGTATAACTCTCTGGTTCAATGTCAGAAGGTAACAAATATTCTCCCATCTTAGGTACAAATTTACTCTTCCATACACCTTTGTAAATTATGGTAAATGGTGACCCTGAATCTGCATAAATGTTGATATATACTCCCCCAATCTTCATTTCGCACACTGTTTTTTTAGCATGTTACTCTCATTAATATTTAATATAAATTTGTCCTGTAAGTTCTTAACCCCATTTGTATTTTCACTATTATCCTCTGAATCGCTATTCCTGCCGTCTTTTTCCTCGTACACACATTTAACACTACTCCTCTTCCTTTGACACACTTTTCCAAAATGACCAAACATGCCACAGTTAGTACACTTGTTTCACAGCAGGACAAGATTTTGAAAACGTCAAATGCTCTTTACTACCACAACGATAACACCCTTTATCTTTATATCCTGCTTTCTCTTTATAGTTAGATATAGGGGTTTTCTCCAACTTCCGGTTGTTTACTTTGTAAACAGCACCCTCATCTCTATCTAGTGGTTTCAATTCTGTCGCACATCCTCCTGAAATCTCAGCTTTACGTATAATAGCTAGAACATCCTCCAGCAGGGCGTTGCCATTTATCCATAATCACATATAGTCTGATTATGAGCATGCATGACCAATTGATCTCTGAGATCATCATGTAGTACGCCAAATTTACTATCAATGGCTAACTTTTTAAATTCTGCTATATAATCATCCACATCTTCCCCTTTATGCTGTTTACGTTGAAAAATGTAAATCTTGTAATGCCAGTACACATTTTTGGCGCAAAATACTTGTTGAGATCCTGTAAAGCTGCTGAGAAAATGTTCCCGTCTCCACTTGGTAAATTCTTCTGCATTCTACTATATGTCTTTAAACCAACAGGACCCAAAGAATGCAATAGAATTCTTTTTTTCTGTTCCACAGACATTTTTCCGTGTTCATCAATAGCCTCAATATAATTTGTCAAATAATCCTTCCATTCTGTCCATTTCATTAAAGGTTCTGTTCCTCAGACCCAAAACGCATGTGGGGGACTTATACTAAAGTTCTGTTGTGCCATTATAACAATAGAAACACTCAGGTACTTGTGTAAGAGCAACAATAGGAGTATGACCTGTTCCAGCACTTAAAATGTAATGCAAGTTTAAACAACAGTTCCCCAAATTTATATATTCCGTTTTCAAATTGACATTTTATTAAAAAGTAATTCTCCTTAGTTCGTGTCCTCCAAAACAACACTGCCTTGGTGATTTACTAGATAGAAACTCCGGGACAGACCACACAACAGTGTTGCCTTGACAACAGCTGAACTGAACACTGATATGCAGCCTCACGTGCTTAACGAATCGACCAGAAAAGGTTACGCGCTGCCACTCACAGTAAGTACTTAACACTTCCAATAACTTTTCCTCCAGACGACGCAGTAGCTCCACTTACTGTGTACACGGTGTGTGTGTGTGCATATCCGTTCTTTTCCCAGTAAATTTCTGGCGAGGTTACAATCCGTCCCTCGTCGCCAAGTTTTGTTGAGTTGATTCTTCCTCAGAATAAGTTGTAGCCAAACACCATCACATGTATCTTTCCTTTTATTAACTTGCCAACTATATTAAGAACAGGTCATTTCCCGTCCTTCTGCATCAACCGCCTCCGTCTCTCCCCACACAGAACATTGAACCCTCTTTTTGCCACCATTCTAGTGTCATGGCAATTGCCATGACGCAATAAATCCCAACACAACAATATAGGTCACACTTTTTTTTTTTTTTTTTTTTTTTTTTGGAAGGCCTGCATAAACAACATTGCAATAATTCATTCTTTAGAGGACAAATCTCTTGTCAAACGAGACGAAATTACTTTTAGGAGAGGGTGAACTTTTCTCATCATGGATAGTTGAAGAGTTGTGTTTTTCACCATGAAGTATATCAGAAGGACAGAGACGTCTCAGTGTCAAAAAGGATTAGATGATTGTTTGCTTTATTTTCTGGGATTAGAGCTTGTCAATACACAGGAGGCCATGTGAAAGTTAGGGTTGGGTTTGCATTAGGTCTCCTCTCAAAGATGACAACCTCAGTTTTTCTCTGTTCAAACAACGGAAAATGTCTTTGTCCAGGAAATATATGTTCCATTCACTTATTGATGTTTCTTTGGCAAATCTCTCACCAGTGGACAGAGGATCTAGGTTTTGTCAGCATACTTATTGAAATGAAGATGGTAGAGATTAATGGCTTGGGTGAGATGGAACACACATATATACAATTTATAGGAGCAAACCCCTCTCCCAAAAGAACTGCTATCCAGTTGGATTTAGATTAACTGATCCTAACTTGTTGTTTTCTAGTTGATGGGAAAGAGACGACTGAGTAATAAAGGAGGATCAAAACCTAAAGAATGATTCTGTGTTCTTTCCTTTCTTGTTTTTTTTGGTAGAAATTGTCTGCATGTTAATTGGACAAAAAACAAAATTAGTTTTGTGGTCACTTTTATTGATTAATTTTTGTGTGTGTTTATGCCTGTGTTAGTTGATTCATTTGCTCATTCTGTGAGCTTGAATGCACTTAGCCGTACTCTGTTACAACCAATTCGGTCCTCTTCATGGGATTCCCCTCTGCCCCTCTACTATCCTATCGGCCACAGCCCCACTACATCTTTTATTACAATTTACCCCCACCTCAGGGATTGTGCCTTGGAAGCCTTAGAATCTATCTGCACTAAGAAGGCAAAGCATAGTGCAATATATACCAATATTTTTGAAATTTGGTGAAAACTCACAGTAACCATATTGTTCAGATGTGATTTGATTGCAAGTGTAGTTTCACTGAGCTGGCACTGATAACCATTTTTTTTGTTACCCAGGGATCGAACCACCACTGTTGTGAATGTAGAAGGGGATGCCCTGGGAGCAGGCATCCTTCATTATCTGAATCAAAAGGAAATGGCACGGAACCAGTCAGAGTTGACAGAGGTACAAACAGAGGCTGTGCCAAACTCCAAGTCTGAGGCCGAAACTTCCCCGTTGGTCACACACAGGAATCCAGCCTTCAGCCTGCCAAGCCCTGCAGACCCGGATAACAAGGAATCAATATTATGAGGAGCAGTGGAACTCCTAATATGGCAGCACACTGAGAAAAAGGCGGAGCCAAGTTGATTTAACTAGACTGGTTTTCTGTTCTGCACAGGAACACTACCGACAAATATAGCGGCATTATTAGTTTCTGTTTTACTCATAAGAATTTTCTGTACCTTTTCCCACCACTATGAATTTTAGACCCCTCTTTCTGTCTTTTGATTCTCTTGCAAGCGTGAATGACTTGATTTTCTAAACACTTATGACTTTTGGCTTCAAAGGCATCTGACCAATCACATTAATCATAATACATCTCCCTACCGCAAGTAGTTCCCAATTGTCAGTGCATAGGAGTCCCCAGTGAACACAACCGTCGTCAAACTTTCCATTATAATTGTGAGGCGGAAGACTCAAGAAGTAACAAGCATGAAATAAATGATGAGGTGAAAACGTTAAGGTTAGCTAAAGACCTCAAAATAGAAAACAATAGCGAGGGTTACCTATAACAAAAAAGTCAGGGTTTAGGAGTAAAATAGGGGAATTAAGCTGGCCAGAAATAAAAAAAGAAAGTTGAAGTGGGAAAAAATATTGTTATGTAAATAAGAAGTGGAGACGTCACCGCCATAATGAAACAGCATTGTTGTAAAAAAAAAAAAAAAAAAGAACACAGTATAAAACATGCAGCAAATGTGGAAGAACCTTGTTCAAGCAGCACAGGGACAGAATCTTTTCATTCGAAGGTGACCACTTTATATGGTTCATTAGGTGAAGGTACGAATATGATGAAGTTGGAAAGTGAGGCTGCATGCAGAGAGAAAGCACGCGAGAGAGGGACAGTTTATGTGTGTCTGTCTGTGTGTGTGTGTGTGTTTTTTTTTTTTTTTTTTTTTGAGAAAATAGGGTAGTGCTGGGCAGATTTGAGATCCTGTCCCCTTCCTTCTCCAAAAGTTCATAAAAAGTATAAAAAGTGTGTTTTGTGGCTACATCTTTTCTGTTTACACCTATCCTTTTGTTATCCCCCCTGTCCAGGGCTTGCTTGCTCTACAGTCTTTTTATGTCTTGATGATGTCACATAATTAAAAATGCAACTTTAATTACAAAATTGTACTATTTGATACAGTTCAGAGACAATTCATTTTATGGTTCAAATATGTTTTTATTCAGTTTTCAGTAACAAAAACACACACCTACCTCTAAAGGGTGATGAGGCAAAGAGGGAGTCAAAACTTTGGGGATGTTGAAAAGGAAGGGGAAGATCGTGTGGGAGGGATGGAGAATGGCAATGTAGATGGGAAGGGAGATTGGAGGAGTAGGGTGGGGAGTGGGAGAGGTTGTATCCAGGGAGCCTTGCTGTCCTCACCAGTGTTGAATCTGCTGCTTGGTATAGAGTGTCCTGGGCTGTGTGCCCTGGAGCAACATCCCACTGTGATTAGTCCCTATCCAGCGAGCCTATGAACTACAGTATTCGTAGCTACAGAGGACATGTGAGTTCCAGAAGTCTTGTGCCAAGAAACGGAGGAACGGAACCCACATTTTGTAAAATTGCAGCAACTTGTGTTCCAAGGCGACTGAATTTTTCCACCCCAATAAGATTCCATAGTTTGCGCAGCAAGTCAGAGTGTGTCATCAGTGAATCGGTGTCTCATTTGGCTGTGACAACCTGTTTAGCTGCACATTTCCATTTGTGGGAGCGCATAAGGTAGGTCAATGTGTTAGGAAGCCCCATGAGCACGTAGCTGGCGAGGGGTGAGACCTCTGTGACAAAGATTTCATTGATGTCTTTTAATACTTCGTCCCAATATTGTTTGAGTTTTGGGCAGTGCCAAAGGAGGTGTTCCACAGTGTGACTGGCTTCAGTTGCGCTAGCAGCCATCCGAACTGTTAGCTTTCTATTTTGCCAATCTAGCTGGTGTGTATTACCAATAGTGGGGCTACTTCTTTTCGAGAGGCAGAGATAGAGGGCAGGCATGTTCTATGGAGTATGTCAGGCCATTCTTTGACTGCGAAGTAGCGATTATGCTGTTTCCCATCTCTGTTGCACCAGAGAATTCTCTGTCTGTGGCCTTATTGAGGAAACAATATATGTCTGAGAGCAGGCCATTGTTATCGTTCGGAGTGAATAGCCATTTTTCAAAAGCTGTGCGTTTTCTGCTATCTTGTGGCCGGATCATGGGTTGCATGACCCATTGTTTGATCATCATTTATCGCTAGTGTTCCACTGCTGTGATTCCACATTCTGATTGGAGGCGTGGAAAGTCTATGATGCCTGCATAGTGCAAGAGATTGCCAGATCGTTTACAGTTTAACTCCTGCCAGTTGTGGAACTCGGCTGTGGACACCATTGGAGGCAAAAGTAGGATTGCCATTGACGGCCGTGAGGGCATAGGGGTAAGACAATAAGTGCTTAATGACTGCAACCCTATCCCAGGCCTCGACCTTTGCCCTTACTACCGGTGGGATGTAAGGAGCTAAGGGATTTCCCCATATTTGTATCCCTGCTGTGGCCTGATCGATGAAGCACCAGTGTGTCTCTGTCTTTGGCCTGTTCCATTCCAGTAAGTACCAAAATTGACTGCTAAATAGTAATGGTAATTGTAGTAGGCCTTCCTCTGCTACTGAGAGGTAGGCCCGCTTCTTCCACGTGCGCAGCTTTTTACCGTCCGAAATAAAGGTCTCAAGTAGGTGCTGCAATTTACTTAGGAAGGGGGGTGGGCAGAGTGGAAGTGTGTTATGAATTAATGTCTGCATTCATTGAGGTGTCTTTCCTAAGTTTAATAGAGAAACACACAACCTGGCATCTGTCTCCTCTAAGGCCCCAGAGTCAACTGGCACCCTCGGAATGGCCCGCGCCTAACAATCTAGAACTTCCTCAAGTTTACATCATAACACATCCTCCCCTGTTCACTAACGATACACTATTACAAAATACACAGTAAAGATAAAATAAGTGCCAAACCTACTATATATAAATGAAACAAACCACCATACAAAACAATAACTACTCTATATATACAAGAATGTATATTTCATTTATTAGTTATCAAAAACGAAGTTGTCTTCATGTGAAAGCGCACTCCCAACAGGTTATATAAACGGGAAGAAAAAGCAAAGCCAGCAACTCAGTGAATTCTTTAAGCAGTTTCATTATTCCAGGCCTTAAGTTATAAAATCATCTCTGGACACGTGTTTCAAGGTCAATCCTTTCTTCAGCAGAGAAAAATATAAAAGTGTTTCACCCTCGTACGTGCAGCCAGTGCTGGAGGTGTTCCAGGCATCTCTTTCTTACTGAAAAGACCGGCATGGCTTCAGCTTGTCTAATTACAGGCACCTGATTAGTCTCTTTAAATACTAGTCCGCCCCAGTGGGCCTCTCAAGTGAGCAGTGCATGCTGGTTGTGGTGGTCCTGCAATTTTTTCATTTTGCCCCAAGTGGGTTGCTGGAGCCAAACGAAATAATGACCCAAAGTGCAAAACCTTTGTAGGCAAATCCAAAGTAAAATTGTCAGATTTGCTGTGAATAACCCAACCTGATTGCTCTTATGTGACAATCCATTTTTAGTCACACAGACCTGCTTCGATGTGCAGTGGTGCTGCCTTCCCGGCTGGACAGGCCGGTTAATTATCAAAAACGAAGTTGTCCTCATGTGAAAGCGCACTCCCAACTGGTTATATAAACGGGGAAAAAAAAGCAAAGCCAGCAACTCATAGTGAATTCTTTAAGCAGTTTCATTATTCCAGGCCTTAAGTTATAAAATCATCTCTGGACACGTGTTTCAAGGTCAATCCTTTCTTCAGCAGAGAAAAATATAAAAGTGTTTCACCCTCGTAGGTGCAGCCAGTGCTGGAGGTGTTCCAGGCATCTCTTTCTTACTGAAAAGACCGGCATGGCTTCAGCTTGTCTAATTACAGGCACCTGATTAGTCTCTTTAAATACTAGTCCGCCCCAGTGGGCCTCTCAAGTGAACAGTGCATGCTGGTTGTGGTGGTCCTGCAATTTTTTCATTTTGCCCCAAGTGGGTTGCTGGAGCCAAACGAAATAATGACCCAAAGTGCAAAACCTTTGTAGGCGAATCCAAAGTAAAATTGTCAGATTTGCTATGAATAACCCAACCTGATTGCTCTTATGTGACAATCCATTTTTAGTCACACAGACCTGCTTCGATGTGCAGTGGTGCTGCCTTCCCGGCTGGACAGGCCGGTTAATTATCAAAAACGAAGTTGTCCTCATGTGAAAGCGCACTCCCAACAGGTTATATAAACGGGAAAAAAAAGCAAAGCCAGCAACTCACAGTGAATTCTTTAAGCAGTTTCATTATTCCAGGCCTTAAATTATAAAATCATCTCTGGACACGTGTTTCAAGGTCAATCCTTTCTTCAGCAGAGAAAAATATAAAAGTGTTTCACCCTCGTAGGTGCAGCCAGTGCTGGAGGTGTTCCAGGCATCTCTTTCTTACTGAAAAGACCGGCATGGCTTCAGCTTGTCTAATTACAGGCACCTGATTAGTCTCTTTAAATACTAGTCCGCCCCAGTGGGCCTCTCAAGTGAACAGTGCATGCTGGTTGTGGTGGTCCTGCAATTTTTTCATTTTGCCCCAAGTGGGTTGCTGGAGCCAAACGAAATAATGACCCAAAGTGCAAAACCTTTGTAGGCGAATCCAAAGTAAAATTGTCAGATTTGCTATGAATAACCCAACCTGATTGCTCTTATGTGACAATCCATTTTTAGTCACACAGACCTGCTTCGATGTGCAGTGGTGCTGCCTTCCCGGCTGGACAGGCCGGTTAATTATCAAAAACGAAGTTGTCCTCATGTGAAAGCGCACTCCCAACAGGTTATATAAACGGGGAAAAAAAGCAAAGCCAGCAACTCACAGTGAATTCTTTAAGCAGTTTCATTATTCCAGGCCTTAAATTATAAAATCATCTCTGGACACGTGTTTCAAGGTCAATCCTTTCTTCAGCAGAGAAAAATATAAAAGTGTTTCACCCTCGTAGGTGCAGCCAGTGCTGGAGGTGTTCCAGGCATCTCTTTCTTACTGAAAAGACCGGCATGGCTTCAGCTTGTCTAATTACAGGCACCTGATTAGTCTCTTTAAATACTAGTCCGCCCCAGTGGGCCTCTCAAGTGAACAGTGCATGCTGGTTGTGGTGGTCCTGCAATTTTTTCATTTTGCCCTAAGTGGGTTGCTGGAGCCAAACGAAATAATGACCCAAAGTGCAAAACCTTTGTAGGCGAATCCAAAGTAAAATTGTCAGATTTGCTATGAATAACCCAACCTGATTGCTCTTATGTGACAATCCATTTTTAGTCACACAGACCTGCTTCGATGTGCAGTGGTGCTGCCTTCCCGGCTGGACAGGCCGGTTAATTATCAAAAACGAAGTTGTCCTCATGTGAAAGCGCACTCCCAACAGGTTATATAAACGGGGAAAAAAAGCAAAGCCAGCAACTCACAGTGAATTCTTTAAGCAGTTTCATTATTCCAGGCCTTAAATTATAAAATCATCTCTGGACACGTGTTTCAAGGTCAATCCTTTCTTCAGCAGAGAAAAATATAAAAGTGTTTCACCCTCGTAGGTGCAGCCAGTGCTGGAGGTGTTCCAGGCATCTCTTTCTTACTGAAAAGACCGGCATGGCTTCAGCTTGTCTAATTACAGGCACCTGATTAGTCTCTTTAAATACTAGTCCGCCCCAGTGGGCCTCTCAAGTGAGCAGTGCATGCTGGTTGTGGTGGTCCTGCAATTATTTCATTTTGCCCCAAGTGGGTTGCTGGAGCCAAACGAAATAATGACCCAAAGTGCAAAACCTTTGTAGGCGAATCCAAAGTAAAATTGTCAGATTTGCTGTGAATAACCCAACCTGATTGCTCTTATGTGACAATCCATTTTTAGTCACACAGACCTGCTTCGATGTGCAGTGGTGCTGCCTTCCCGGCTAAAAATGGATTGTCACATAAGAGCAATCAGGTTGGGATATTCACAGCAAATCTGACAATTTTACTTTGGATTCGCCGACAAAGGTTTTGCACTTTGGGTCATTATTTCGTTTGGCTCCAGCAACCCACTTGGGGCAAAATGAAATAATTGCAGGACCACCACAACCAGCATGCACTGCTCACTTGAGAAGCCCACTGGGGCGGACTAGTATTTAAAGAGACTAATCAGGTGCCTGTAATTAGACAAGCTGAAGCCATGCCGGTCTTTTCAGTAAGAAAGAGATGCCTGGAACACCTCCAGCACTGGCTGCACCTACGAGGGTGAAACACTTTTATATTTTTCTCTGCTGAAGAAAGGATTGACCTTGAAACACGTGTCCAGAGATGATTTTATAATTTAAGGCCTGGAATAATGAAACTGCTTAAAGAATTCACTGTGAGTTGCTGGCTTTGCTTTTTTTTCCCGTTTATATAACCTGTTGGGAGTGCGCTTTCACATGAGGACAACTTCGTTTTTGATAATTAACCGGCCTGTCCAGCCGGGAAGGCAGCACCACTGCACATCGAAGCAGGTCTGTGTGACTAAAAATGGATTGTCACATAAGAGCAATCAGGTTGGGTTATTCATAGCAAATCTGACAATTTTACTTTGGATTCGCCTACAAAGGTTTTGCACTTTGGGTCATTATTTCGTTTGGCTCCAGCAACCCACTTGGGGCAAAATGAAAAAATTGCAGGACCACCACAACCAGCATGCACTGTTCACTTGAGAGGCCCACTGGGGCGGACTAGTATTTAAATAGACTAATCAGGTGCCTGTAATTAGACAAGCTGAAGCCATGCCGGTCTTTTCAGTAAGAAAGAGATGCCTGGAACACCTCCAGCACTGGCTGCACCTACGAGGGTGAAACACTTTTATATTTTTCTCTGCTGAAGAAAGGATTGACCTTGAAACATGTGTCCAGAGATGATTTTATAACTTAAGGCCTGGAATAATGAAACTGCTTAAAGAATTCACTATGAGTTGCTGGCTTTGCTTTTTTTTCCCCGTTTATATAACCTGTTGGGAGTGCGCTTTCACATGAGGACAACTTCGTTTTTGATAATTAACCGGCCTGTCCAGCCGGGAAGGCAGCACCACTGCACATCGAAGCAGGTCTGTGTGACTAAAAATGGATTGTCACATAAGAGCAATCAGGTTGGGTTATTCATAGCAAATCTGACAATTTTACTTTGGATTCGCCTACTTTGCACTTTGGGTCATTATTTCGTTTGGCTCCAGCAACCCACTTGGGGCAAATTGAAAAAATTGCAGGACCACCACAACCAGCATGCACTGTTCACTTGAGAGGCCCACTGGGGCGGACTAGTATTTAAAGAGACTAATCAGGTGCCTGTAATTAGACAAGCTGAAGCAATGCCGGTCTTTTCAGTAAGAAAGAGATGCCTGGAACACCTCCAGCACTGGCTGCACCTACGAGGGTGAAACACTTATATTTTTCTCTGCTGAAGAAAGGATTGACCTTGAAACACGTGTCCAGAGATGATTTTATAACTTAAGGCCTGGAATAATGAAACTGCTTAAAGAATTCACTGTGAGTTGCTGGCTTTGCTTTTTTTCCCCCGTTTATATAACCTTTTGGGAGTGCGCTTTCACTTGAGGACAACTTCGTTTTTCATTTATTAGTTATGCGAAATAAAAATTTGATACCACCCTATTTACTGTCTCACGAAGTCCTTCAAATAAGATGGTGGCTTACAAACTCTTTTTCCCAATGCTGAGTCACTCCTGTCATACATACTCATCCCTTCTACTTCATTCCCACATTCATCAGTACTGCATGAAGCGCTCACCCTACTCCTTTTGATCACTTCATCATCTCTCATGAACATCAGTCCTGAAAAGTCTTCATCAGCGTTCCCCATACAGTCTCCATTCTTTTGATACAATGCCACATTCCTAAAGTTGCACTTCTCACCATTATCCAAAATTACAAAGAATGTGCCTTCTCGATGAACCCGAAAAGGTCCTCTGAACTTGGACAAGCCTCTGTGAATTCTGCCTGACTTCACTTTGACCCAGTCCCCTACTTCCACTCGTTGCTTGGCCTCAACACTATGGGCCAGATGTAGGTAGCTAAAAAATTGCGAGTCGGAAATTGCGAGTTGTTGCGACTCGCAATATGGTATCCAACAAGAAAAAGCGACTTCATTTTGCGACTCGCAAATGAAGTCGCACCGCAGATTGCGAGTCCGCTGTTTGCGAGGTTGCTTTTTGCGACCTCGCTAAAAACGAACACGCAAATTGCGAGTGGGTGTCGCAAATTGCGACTGTGCCACAAATTGAATGCAGGTGCAGCAGGACACTCTGGAAAACACTTCCTGGCTCTTGATGATGACATCACAGCCAGGAAGTTTACTAATACACCTGGGAGGAGGGAGGACCACACCCATTTCCAACTGCTGAACAGCCAACAGGAGGAACAGCAGCTACAATGGAGGAAACAGCCAGAAAGAGAAAGCTAAAATTTGCAGAAAAAGAACTGGAGGTGCTGACGGATGAATGCTGCCAGCACCATGATCAACTCTTTGGGAGATCAGCCCTCAGTGTGCCAGAGCAGGAAAAAAGGAGGATTTGGAGTGAAATCTAAGACAAAGTAAATTCAATGGGTGTGAGCCACAGGAGCATTGATGAACTTAAAAAAAGGTGGTATGACCTGTGCTCCCGGACCAAGGAGAGGGTGGCAGAGCGCCTCCGGGAGATGAGGGGCACTGGAGGAGGACCATCTACCATACCACCACCCACACCCTTGGAGGAAAGAGTGGAAGAGACCCTGGAGCCAGAGGCAGTGTCCAGAATAGGAGAGCTGGACACGTCAGTGCCAGGACCATCAACCAGTGAGTACCATGAGACATGCATTTACACCCATATCTGCCATACCCCCACCCACCTAGTACACAGCAGCATGCACAACCAAAATTGCTCCATTTCAGAGTAGCAACCACCTGAATGGTGCATTATGGGCAATGTAGTCAAGTAGGCAGCTGATAGGCAACAGTTTATTAGGAAGCATATAACAGATGGTAGATAATGACAGTGTGTTCCCTATGTCCCACAGGTCTTCCACAAGACACCACCTCCAGCCACACCGTCCAGGAGCCACAGGTCAGCCACCAGGCAGCACAGGACCCAGGAGCAGCCACCACAGGGACCTGCACCACCCAACCACAGTCCCCTCCAGATGCACTAGTGGCCATACTGGAGATTGAGGCAGCACCCGGTCCCAGCCACAGTGCCAGCGTACAGGACACAGAACCACCACTGCGTCGCAGGCGACGTGTCAATGTCCCTACAGTGTCACAGGGAGAAGTAGGGGACGCCTCAATTTCCGCCGCCGAGGCTGCACTCATCCATGGTCAGCGCCTGCAGACAAGGCAAATGAGACTGATTTCAGGGGCCATGCGGCGCATGGAAGGAAACCAAACAACAGGGCTGCAACAGGTCCACACAGAGCTACAACACCTAAACAGCAATGTAGGTGACCTTGCGCTCTCAATCAGACAACTGCTGGCTGAACTTGTCATGGAGAGAGAGGGTGCAAGGCGCCGTGACCAGCAGCTCATCCACCGCCTAGACCGCGTGGCTGCTTCCATCGTCCGGCTGGCTGTAAATACCACAGGGCTGTCACTCCGCACAGTCAGCCTACAGGTGGACATGGGCCACTTTGCCAGCGATGTGGCTCGTGGGCTGGGACGCATAAGCCACACAGTCAACAGGATGGAGGCACGACAGGTGGCTAGGGGCGCGGCAGACACGCCGCAAGACAGTGAGGAGGGCTCTACTATAAGTAGTGCATCTGCCACAGACACCAGGGTGTTGCGTAGTGGAAGTGCACGGCAGGGCACTGCAGACGCTCCAGGAACCAGCCATGCTGGGCGTCCCAGGCGTAGGGTGTGAGCTACGCACTGACATACAATGGAGGCACATGAGGTTAATGTGTCCTCATAGCAGGTGGACTTTTACAGCCCCTGATCAGTAGTTTCTGTAAATAGTTTATTGGTTCACATCATTAAAGTTCTTGTTTGTTCCACTTCACTCCTGGGCTCTTTGTGTGTGACATTCGTGTGTGTGGTGACAGTTAGCACGTACCTTCCAAAGTATTGGTTTGCAATGTGGTCCCGTCTCTGTCTACCTTGATTTGCAATGCTTCTATCCCCATGATGGCGATGTGGTAGCTCTTGCTCGTCATCCTCCGAATCTGGGTCTTCTGGGGTGAGATGTAGCCCACGTCTGGTGGCAATGTTGTGCAGTATAGCGCATGCGCCAACGATCTTGAATGCTGTTAATGAGGCATACTGGAGGGCACTTCCACTTCTGTGGAGGCATCTGAATCTTGCCTTCAACAGTCCAAAGGTCCTCTCTATAATATTTTGGGTCCTCCTATGTGCACTGTTGTATCGCCTCTCTGTCTCATTGCTGGGTGTTAAGTATTGGGTAAGTATCCATGGTCGTAGTGCATATGCACTGTCACCTGTTTGGCACAAAATGTACAATGTTAGCTGGGCATAGATGGGTTCCACATTGACCTGTGTGTATGGCTTCAGGGTGTCTGCAGCAATACCTAATAGATATCTGTCTCCAAACTCCCCACGTTCTAGGCGTTGGTGTATCCCACTGTGCCTGAAAATGTAGGAGTCATGTGTACTCCCTGGAAATTTGGCAACCATGTCAGTTATAACATAATGGGCGTCACATACCACCTGGATGTTCAGTGAGTGGGTACACTTCCGGTTGCGGAACAGATATTCCAGATTTGCAGGAGGGCATATTTGTATATGTCTCCCGTCTACACACCCTATTACATGCGGGAAGTTGGCAATCCTGTAGAATTCCAACTTGGTGCTATTGATTTCTGCCTCATTCCTGGGTAGGTATATGTATCCGGACATGTGTGTGTGAGTATGGCATCTAGGAATGACCTGAAGAACCGTGAGAGTGCACTTTGAGATACCCCACCTGCCACGGCAATGACCCCCTGATAGCTACCCGAGGCCAAGAGGTGCAGTGAGCATAGCACTTGCACATGTGTGGGGATGGCGCTGCCGCGCACAGTCTGGCGTTGAAGCTGCAGATTGAGTAGATCTATTAAATCTAGTATTGCTGCACTGCTAAGTCTGTATTTATCATATATCTCCTCCTCAGTTTGTTGTAAAAGTGTCTGGCTGGTTCTGTATGTCTTCTCCTGTCTCTGGCTCCTCCTCATCTGCTGTGCGGCGTGGGCTCTCCTCCTCCTTGCTATCACATATATCTCCGCCATCTTGAGTGACCCAGGTGCCTTCTGGGTCCCCTTTTATACTTTGGTTATGGTTACCACCTGCTCTGAGTTAGTGGTAAATTAGAAGTGCAAAAAGGCCTTTTTGCGACAAGTCGCAATTTGCGAGTGGCTATTTCATATGGTTTGCAACTCGCAAATTGCGATTTCGTATTTCCGGGTCGCAAAATGGGGTCTCTATTTTTGCGAGTCGGTAATGGCTCGCGTCGCAATTTGCGATTCGGAAATGGGATTTTTGCATCCCATTTCTGATTTTGCGGGGTCACAAATTGCGATTCGGCCATTTGCGACTCGCAAATGTTTGCTACATCTGGCCCTATGCTCTTTAAAAGATCTGACACTGGTGTGACCTCCAACATTGCCCCACCACCCTTCTTTCAGCCAAGCTGGAACTAACCTTGTACCTGGCAACCACCCTCGCATAGACACAAAAGGAATTTTCTGCATAACACTATGAGGTGTGGTGCGATACGCCCATACCATATCAGAGATAGTTACACTGACATCGTACCGATTGGCAAGTGCTAATTGAATAGTACCTTTTACCAGCCTAATAGCTCCCTCTACTGTGCCTTTTCCCAGAGGAACTCTCTTCCACCACCATCACTTGTTTAGGAGCTCTGGGATTCAATATGATGTTTAAGTCAAATTCGTGCATCCACCCCGAAATTGGGGGTCCTTCAACTGACACATAGACTTTCCCCCCTCATAATCCTCGAACCATACTGTATATCGCCCTCCATGACATTTTTTCACCTCAATAACCTCCCAGGTTGATATATTTAGGCTTAAGTTTGAAACCTTCCCAATGCGTTTTGAAAAGATGTTCCGGGAAGATAGTATACATGTATCCAAAATAAACCAGAAGTTCATCATTCTCACCACACACAATAAAGGTAGTAGTGGGTCTAGACATCCTCCCTTTGTCATTTTTTCCCATGACAGCAGTATTTGCACTCTCATCATTCCCTAACTTGAGATTAATATTTACCATAAGTACTCAGTCTGTGACCATGCTTTGCTTGGAGTCTGAATCATGGTAGATAATACCACAACGAGCATAGTCTCCTTTGTTTCTAGGCGCTGGAAACACATGTTCTCTCTTCTCCTTTCTCCTAACTATGCTGACTTCACCTTCGTTACTGCTCTGAACATCTGCACTGACCAGGGATACATCACTAATTTTATCACTCTTGTTCAGTTCTCTCATGCATCGTTGAGATTCTTCTATCACTTTAGCCATCTTAATGGCTTCCATGAGTGTGGGATCCTTCGCCGCCCATAGTCTCTCTTGTATTGTCTTCTTAAATTGGACTGGTCACAAATTAATTCTTCAGTCATGTTGCCAAAACAACACTTAATTGAGAGTTCTCTTAGTTTAGCAATAAATGTGTCTATGGATTCATGTTCAGCTTGAGGTTGAGTATAAAATTTGTATCTGGCCATCACTAAATTCGATTTCGCAAATCTGTTTTCCAATCTCTTAATTGCCTCCTAGTAGACATCGTCCATGGGTTGACCATTCGGGCCCAGAGCCACAAGTAAGTATTTGAAAATCCTTTGACATTCATTACCTAGAACGCTTAGTAAAAGTGCTTTTTTTCTGGCTTGCGAAAAGTTCTGACCATCAAGAGCAATTATATAACTCTCCAAAATCTCTACCCAATCCTCCCCAACAGATTTCAGGTTGGCCTACCTGTGACAAAAATATGGTGGTGTAATAATATTTCCTTGCGATGCCATAATATTAATGACACTCAATAAGGGTTTTGGGCAAAAATAGTACCACTTTGTATGCAATGGGAAAACAGACTAACCCCAAAGTCAAAATGAATGGTGTGCAGGTCACACTTGATATGAGGCCTTGATGGAGTCCGTAGTCACATTAGATTCCTTTTTTTTTTTTTTAAGAGTTCTCACGAAGTCCTTCAAATAACACGAACTGCCTGTATAGAAAAATGGTCGTCGCTCTATCCCTCACAGAAAAATGGTCGTCGCTATAGTTTTCCCACACTGAATCAGGTATCTGTATCTGCACTCCAGTTGAGTTTCCTAGACGCGCACGGCAGCACATGCGCACGTGCACAAGTTTCAATATAGATCGCTGGTGTGCTCGAGAACTAGCACGTGAGGGACTCACGCCCCACAAGACTCCGTCAATGATGAGCGTACAATGCTCCATCGCTGATCGATACGGGTGCACAAAGAGGCTAGTTCAGTGCCCCACACAGCACCCAGAATCCAAGGTAAAGAGCCGCACATGTTCCCTCCATAATCTTCCTAATGCCTGGAGCTGTGTCCCTTGATCGCACCGCCGGGAGGACCGTGTCGAACACCAGGTTGTGTTTGAAGGTAACACTGCACCACACCTCAGTCTCCTCAAACTCTCGTCGCCAAATATGTTATGAATCATTGAGGTGTCTTTCACACGTTTAAACAAGAAACACACAACCTGGAGTCAGTCTCCTCCAAGGTCCCAGAGTCAACTGGCACCCTCGGAATGCCTGGCGCCTAACAATCTAGAACTTCCTCAAGTTTACATCATAACAAAGTGCCTGCATTACATTGAGTATTTTAAGAAGTAAAATCATTTTTACCACTGCTATCTTACCGACCCACGAGAGGCCTCCCGTTATCCAAGTAAGATTGTAGCTTGTGCTTATTGTGTCTATTACATTAGAGTAATTGGTGTGAACCGTTTTCTCTAATGAGGGGTACATTTTTAGCACGAGGAATGATACCCACTAGGTTGCCCAGGGGATGGAGTAGAGCTGTTCCAGCTGTGCCTTTTCCACCCACAGATGGAAAGATTAGAAGCTTGTGATTTCTGTATGTTGGCTTTGAAGCCTGAGACTCTGCCGAATGCATCCATCTCTTGTAGGAGGGCTGACAAAGAGGATAGGGGCTGCTGTGAGTGCCATCAGGACATTGGCTGCATACATAGCTAGTTTGTGTTGATGTATTCCATTAAATTGCCAGATCGGCCTATATGCGCTCAGAGAGGGGCTCCATATTGAAAGCAAAGAGGAGCGGTGACAAAGGGCATCCATGAACGATGGTTCTGGCAACAGTGAAGCCCTGTGAGGAGGAATTAATGCACACTGTGGGGTTGACATAGCTACATCATAAAGTTTAATTGCACTATTCCTCCCCTAGGATAGTGTCACCCTCCAGCACTACTTGTTTCATCTTTGTCTCCCACTTTTTTGTTTGTTTTAATCTTCAGTTGTACGGTTTTATAATTTATTAATCATAAATGATCGAAAATTGTGCTATTTCATGTTTTATTGTATATCTAAATCCAACCTAAACTTTTTAAGTATACCCCTCTTGATAAATATGCAGATCCCCAATACATTTTGGATTGATCGCCCACCCATTCCAGTGTGTATAGAAAGGGACAATGACTCTAATCAAATGCCTTTTCCGCGCCTATTGACATAATGAGTGCTGGGTTTTGTGAGTGGATGGCCTTGTCTGTGAGGTGCAGTAGGTGCTTAGTGTTATCATTGCAGCTTCTCTCCAGGATGAATCCCAATTGAGGATTGAGGTGAGAGGCCATAATGCCAGTGAAGAGCCTGGCATTGACATTAAGCAGTGGTCTATAGGAAGAGCACAGCGTGGGGTCCTTTCTAGATTTGTTGAGCACTGTAGTTACTGCATCCCACATACTCTCAGTGAGTCTCCCTATCTGGCTAAATGAGTTATGGAGGCAGATGGGGAATGGGGTGAGCTGGGCGTCATTCACCTTATAGAATCCAGAGGTGAACCCATCCTGCTCCGGGGTTTTCCAATTTGTAGGCACACAATGAGTGATAAAACCTCCTCTGGGCAGATGTCGGACTCCAAGAGAAGTGCCTCCCTTGCCGGGAGGAGTGTGGTGTATGTTATTGTTGGGTAAGCCAGGGATTCCTGTGGGTCTGCCACCTCTGCCTTGTGTAGGTCTACACAGACGTGCTCAAATACCCTAGGTATTTCTGTGTCATTGGAGGTTCTGTGGCCATCTCTCATCAAGATCTCCAGGATCCTGTCCTTGTGAGTCTGGGCTCTCAGCTAATAGGCAAGGTGCCTTCCTGCCTTATTACCGGTTGCATAGTGTTTCTCCTTGGTGTAGGGGTCATACTCAACCCAGTCTAGGTCCAGGGCTTTGAGTTTTTTCTAGCAATGGTTAGTTGTCTGTGCAGCCTGTGTGCCCTGGTACGCGCACGTCTCTTCCAGGTCTTTCACTTGTTCCCTTAGGGCAGGGCGTTTGTATCTCCTATTTTTATTAAGTTTGTCTAAACCAATAGGGTTTGTAAATGTTAATTACCAATACAATCTAAAATAACTTACCACTAATGCAAGTAGGTCACGCTTGACAATGCTCCCTGTGTTTCTTAGAGTGATGCACAAGAAAACCAATTTCTGGTGCTACAGGCACTTGCACCATCATATACAATATTCAGACTTCCTATATTTCAACAAACTGTGAAAAAATAATATGGGTTTCATAAATAAACCACCCATACAGAGGCCCGTAACCTGTGGTGCATTAGACTAGGCATCAATCTAAACTTTGTGTCATGAGCCTATCTATCGAGAAACTTTGGGAGGAATACCCCAAATAAGTGGATGGTTCATGACTAAACACCAAATTTGACTAGAATAGTAGCACACACTGCTGTGTGGTATTAGAAATGAGTAGCAGTAAAGACTATAGAGCACTGTCAACCTTCTACACAGACGCCAAAAAGGATGTTGTGGCACTAGCAGTGAGGGCCATGCCAGAGGATACAAATTAACAACTCAACTAATTAGCCGCAATAAAAAAGCCACTTTCACCTAAAAGTATAGGTGGCTCTCTCAAGTTAAATTAGGGGGCTGTGGCATGGTGCATATACCAAAAAGCGAATGTAAGCAGTAAATGCAAACAAGGCGTATATATCTAAAAAGCTGCCACAAACAGTAAATGCAACCATGCTAAAAGCAGTGCTATTGGAAAAAAGTAGTTATAAGGACTACAGAGCGCTATCAATCTTCTTTACAGATGCCAAAAAAGGCTGTTGCAGCGCTAGCGGTGAATGCCTATACCCAAGGATACAAAGTAACAACTAAGCTAATTAGCAGCAATGAAAAAGCGAGGGCTCGTGGCAAGGGTGTATGTTGAACACAATTGCGGCGGTGAAAGAAAAACGACTCTTCCAGTAAAGTGAAATTAAAATTGAGTTAGGTGGCTCTTTCAAGATAAATTATGGAGATTTGGCAAGGCGCATATTACCTAAAAATGACTGTAAGCAGTAAAAGCGAGCAAGGCACATATATACAAAAAAAAAGCCGCCATCGACTGTAACTGTGAGGATGCTTAAAGTGGCACAAGAAACTGTACCGCTTGAACCAATTAGAGCAGTGGTTCCCAACCTATGGTCCGGGGACCCCTAGGGGTCGATGAATCCTCCTCAGGGGGTCGGTGACTGCTGAGAAAATTAAATAATATTAACCGATTAGACCCCAGCTTTCAGTAATGACTCAGTGGAGGTCCCCGGATTCCAATAATGATACAGTGGGGGTCCTTTGGTTCCAGTATTGAAAAAGTGTGGGTCCACAGAAGTCAAAAGGTTGGGAACCACTAAATTAGAGTGGACAGTGACAGTGACCTGGTAGAAGGCTCACCTCCCTGGGTCAGAGTGAGAGTATCGCTTGACCACATTGAGATCAATGTCCCACGCCACCGTCAGGAGTGAGAGACATGATTAGAAAACCGCAAATGCCTGAAGACACAATTTAAATTTCCTAGCTTATGCAATGACGTGTACAGGAGACGGGAACCCATGGGATCACCTCAATTTACATAGGACCCTCTGATTGTAATGAATTTTGAGTTATCATTAAGTAATGCAAACTTGCGCGCTGCCAAATAGGAAACCTAAGAGTATAGCTCTATGAGCTTGTGTAAAATTATTGCAGTGCGCAAACACGTGCAATGACTAGAGGGTATCTCTCAGGTGGCTTGTCTCTTTATGGTGCCAGTGAAGAAGGTCTAAGGTCCACCAATTTACAAAGAACCAATTGTAATTAAGAACCCCTTCATAGAGGTTGCTTAGCTCGGTGAAATTAGATCATGTGGAGTAGAGCAACAGACAACCTCATGGATGGGGGGGCTGGTTAAGAAGATAGTACAGAGTGGAAAGGGTGGCGAAGTCAAATGAAAAAACAACATCAAGGGTGTCAAAAAGCTCAGCAAATTAACCCCATGTTTTCAGTGTTTAAAGGGTGTGGTATGTTTGATAAATAAATATTAAATATGAGTATTAGCCAGAACATAACAACCTCCCACAGCTGTCGCAATCAACGGTCTTTATAAATTGGGATAACATACATGTTTTGAAGGATACCATGAAGACACCACATATGATCTATCTAAAAAGTAACAGATCTTGGAGACAGAAATGAATTTTTCGATTAGAAAATAGCTACTTGCCTCCAATCCTCAACTGTATTCAAGCCGTCAGTCATTGATTTCAGTTTATCCATCCAAAACAGTTCTTTTCTTGATAGTGCTGCTGCTTTGTCCGTGCCTCGTGGACCAACTGAAATCTATTCAATGACCTGCCATCTTATGCCTTCACAGGTATGGTTCTGTTGTTGAAAATGTTCAACCAGTGGTGGTCAAGTTGTTCTGCACTTAATCTGACTTCTGTGCTGCACAATTATACATTTCACTTTCTTGGTGGTTTGTTCCACATAGATACAAACGCAGGGGTACCAAACAACATAAATAACAATGACAATTTGAAAAACACAATCAGTGAAATCTTTATGTTCTTATGCACTGTTAGAAATGGGGTCCCTTGTTGGCAGTGGTTGCACCCTGTCCAAGTAGGAACCCTCACTCTAGTCAGAGTAAGGGAGTCACACAGCTAAGATAACCCCTGCTCACCCACTTGGTAGCTTAGCTCAAGTAGTCAGGCTTATCTCAGAGGCAATCTGTAGAGTATTTGTTTACACACACAGAGTAACAAAGTGAAAAACACCACAAAACTATTCCACACCAGTTTCGATTTTTTTTTCAAAGATTAAATGTTAGTATAGCACTTAGAAACACAATAGCTCCAACTGGGGCTATCATTTTGTCTTGACTGAGTCGTTTCCAACAGTCCGATGCCACTCATGAGGGAGTGCAAGCTGGTCATGTGGTCGCCTAGACTCTAGGTACAGGACCTTGTAACACGATAAGGAAACAAAGATGTTGCACGGAGTCGGGGAGGTGAGGTGTTGCTGGAGCTTGTGTGGCATCAGTTCCTTACTGCCACCAAGAAATGAGGCGTTGGTTCCTTTCTGCTAGGCAGAGGAGGTGAGTTGTTGATTCTTTACGATTGTAGGGGAGGTGATGCAGTGTTTGGCAGTGAGGTCTTGGTTCCTTACGATAAGACAGGATCGATGGATCCAGCAGGTCAAGACGCGAGGCAGCAGTGTCACGATCACACCATGGGGCCACAGGTCCGAGCTGGGTGCCATGGACGTCTGTGACATGGTGCGTGGTGCTCATGCTGTGGCGGGATTTTGGAGGTGCTGCAGCAGCACCGGGCCTGCAGTGTCAGTCGTGGTCATTGCACTCAGTGGGGACCACAGCTCCAGCGCAGTCAGCGGCACGGGGTGGGACAGCGGCACTGGTTCTGAGGTTCTTCTGGAGATTGATGCACTAGTTTCTTCCTTGTTACATCAGAGCTCATTCCCATGGACTCAGGAACTGGATATGGCACCACTTGGCAAGTCAGGACTCTCAGCAAGAGAACCCAGGTGCTGGCAGATGAAGTCTTTGACGACCCTGAGACTTCTTAACAGGTGGCAAGCTCAGTCCAAGCCCTTGGAGAACCTATGGAAGCAAGATGTAGAAAGCAAAGTCCAGTCCATTCACTCCCAGGACAGAAGCAGCAAGCAGCAGGCCAGCACAGCAAAGCAACATGCAGAGTGGCAGACCCTCCTACAGCATACAGCTCTTCTTCCTGGCAGAATGTCCTCAATTCAGAAGGATTCTAACTATGTGGTGTCAGTTGCCCAGTACTTATACTAATTTCTGTCTTTGAAGTAGGCAAACTTCAAAGAAAAGCCTTTGTAGTGCACAAGACCCTGCCTTACCCTGCCCTGGTCCCAGACACACTCCAGAGGGTTGGAGACTGTGTTGTGTGAGGGCAGACATAACCCTTTTCAGGTGCAATTGTCAGCTCGTCCCACCACTCTAGCTCAGGGACACCTATCAGCCTGATGATAGGCCATCAGGATATGCAAGGCACACCTCAGCTTCCTTTGTGTAACTGTCTAGAGTGAATGCATAAACTGCCCAACTGTCATCCTGACCCAGACGCTTATTCAGCAGACAGGCAAAGGCAAAGAATGGTTAAGCAAGAAGAGTCCCACTTTTTAAAAGTGCCATTTTCACACTTTTAATTCAAAAACCAACTTCACCAAAAGATGTATTTTAAAATTGTGAGTTCAGAGACCCCAAACTCCACATCTCTACTCTCAATGGGAAATTACACTTAAAATATATTTCAAGGCAATCCCCAGGTTACCTTATGGAAGACATAGGCCTTACAATAGTTAAAAACAAATTTAGCAGGATTTCACTATCAGGACATGTAAAACATACCTGTATGTGTCCTACCTTTTAACATATATACTGCACCCTGCCCATCGGGCTGCCTTGGGCCTACTTTAGGGGTAACTTACATGTAGTAAAAGGGAAGGTTTGAGCCTGGTAAGTGGGTGCACTTACCAGGTTGAAATGGCAGTTTAAAACGACCCCCACAGACACTTCAGTGGCAGGTCTGAGACATGTTTACAGGGCTACTCGTGGGTGGCACATTAATTGCTGCAGGTCCACTAGTAGCATTTGATTTTCAAGCCCTGGGAACACATAGTGCACTTTACTAGGGACTTACTAGTAAATCAAATATACATCAAAGTGCAGTACCCCTCATGTAACAATTAAATGGATTGTAATCTGAATAAAAATCACTTCCCCACAGAAAAAACAATTCGGAAAGTTGAGATTTAGCCAAAAAAGTCAAAAAACATTAATTGTTGCTCTTGAAAATTACACTTCGGTATGATTACAATTTCCAAAATCACTTTGGACACACAGTGTAACTTGTCCAACAAATTTTATAATTCAAGTCAATTTATAACAATTCATTCATTGTAATACACAATATTTATAACAATTCATTCATTGTAATACAAATTTTTCATGCAATTCACGCCACAATTCATTTAAGAATTCGAGCCCGCCAACACGTGTTTCGTCTCAGGACAGTGTTGTCTCTTGTCCCAAACGACTTCTTCAGGGCTGAAAAGACGTATTAGATAAATTAAACCTGTGCACTTAAACAGATTTATTAAAAAGCTACAAACACTCGTATGAACCAAAATGCTCCAATTTGAAAAATCAAAAGATCCTCAAACTCCCCTAAGGAAATATGAACATGAAATGGCTCTGGTAGACGTGCGAAAACGTGATAAAGGGTGAAGGAAAACAGCGATGGGGAACCCCCATCCCCAAATAACCTAAGTATACCTTGTGCTGACATCATGCAATACTCAAGCAACGTGAAATAAACCAACCAGTGTAAACCTTTAAGTACTACGCAAGAAACCTTCCTGTGTCATTCGCTGCACCAATGTATATGTGCCCTAAAAAAACTTTTTTTAAATTTATTTTTATATATACTGCACTAAAGTAATCCAAATTCCTATAAGAATATTGGTGGCATAGATTAAGGTCCAAGAAATACTATAACTGAACTTATCTTTTTTTACGAATACTCACCACTTGACTCTGATAATTCGTTCCCACTAATCGAAACAACAACAAAAACAAATCTCAATATGCTGACTGCATGTAATTCATCAAAACATGTTATTATCCAATGGAAGTAATTAATCATATGATACCTTATTTACAAGTCCTACTACTTCCAATTTTCCATCACAACTTTGTATGTGACCTAATCCAATGCGAATCTAAATGCAAAATAATACATCATGAAAATTATTCCTCAAGTTATACATAAATTAATATGCTAAAAATCATTGCCCTCGCTAAATTGCTCACCTTGCTCAAACAGGCGATTGTTTGTCAGTAATCGGCACTGAAACACGCAATGTAGTGAATATATACAATGCGTGAGTTCAATAACTCCAGGGCATATCTAGGTGAACAATTGTCGTAACGTTAGTGCTCATGTCAAGCGACAAAACATAAATAATGGTGCTGCCCTGTCTTCATAGATATTGTACCTGAGTGCCTCCGACGGGAATCAAAAGCCGACGTTCAGAACAGTAAGACCGCTGTGTTGCGAGTACGCACAGCGTGTCAAACTAACCCGGAAGTTAAAAACGCTTCCGAGGTGAGTTACGAGTCTACAAACATGGAAAAAGAAAGCGGACCAACGGAACAATCGTTACGCTTAAACCACCCATATTCCATGCCACCATAGTTACGAGTCTACAAATATGCAAACAAACAACGAACTACCGGACATATTCGTTACCATATTTAATCCAACGAAAGTCAATACGACCGTAATCCACACAAACCTCCAATCTGGCAAATTCATTCTACTACAATCATGTGTGAACACAATCAATGTAGCAAATACACGGATACTACTCCTCACTATTGTGTCATCTATAACTGCAACTGAATTCTATCATATCAGACCTAAAAAAGAGCCAAAACATGCCTGCCATATACCAGTATCATGTCTTATTCCATCTATTATTAGAGATCCCATAGTTATATCAATCTATATCCAAATTTGTCAACTAATAAATGTGTCCCCATAAACTGAACTCATGATTAGTCAGTTCAAAAGCGAAATGAACTCGCCAACCTTGTGAACTACAGAATAATTTTATGTTCATGTTCCACTACTAAAAATAGTTAAAAACTGTTGGAGAATTTTGGTTGCTATGAAGTTCACGATAAATAATATACCATCACAATGCAAAAAAAAATATCATTTCAGTCCTTACTTCATTTTCCAAGGAAAATTATAATTCTAGTTTGTCTAAAAATTGTTGGAGAAATTTTTAGTTGTTACAGACAGTATAATATGCAGTGTACCAATATAATACAACAAGGTCATTTCAGTCTCCTCTTCATTTTCTCAAGAAAAATTCTAATTGTTACAGACATCACAATATACAGTGTACCAATGTGATACAAACGGGTCATTTCAGTCCTCTCTTCATTTTCCCAAGAAAAACTCTAGTTCCCTATCCGTGTTAAGACCACACTCAACTGTCCTAAGTCTCATAATCCATAATGCCTCTTTTTGCCGAAGGGCCAATTCTCTATTACCACCTCTTGGGTCTCTATGAACGTGTTCAAGTCCAAAAAACTCAAAGCTTTTATGGGTCATCTGTGACTCACATTCCATAATATGTGAAACAATTGGGTATCTAATATCCAAATTCTTCAGAGCCCGAGCATGTTCGCCTATTCTCACTTTGAGTGCACGTATTGTACTTCCCACCTACATTTTAGAACATTTACATCGTATTATGTATATCACAAAGGTAGTGTTACAATTTATCAATGATTTTATTATGTAGTGTTTGCCACCGTGTGCCAGATCTTTAATATTATGGCATGCCCAACGACACACCCCACAGTTACCGCACTTATAGAAACCTACTATTCCAGTGGATAACCATGATTTGTCCACTGCATTGGTGGTAAAACTAGGACTCAAAAGATTCTTCAAGCTTCTGCCTTTCCTATATGTCGTTAGGATTCTTTCAGATATGAAGTCTTTCAGTGAAGGTTCCTGTGATAAAATACCCCAATGTTTGGACATAGATTTCACCATTAACAAAGAAGCGTCATTATAATCTGTAATAAATCGTACTTTGGAATCATGATCCATCCTTTTAATGGGGCCCTTGTTTTTCAAAGTATCCCCTCTGTCAAGGTTTTTAGCTCTGATCTGAGCTTTCCTTACCACCTTCTTAGAGTACCCTCGTGTTAAAAATCTCGTACTCATATCTTCCACCTGATTTAAGAATTCCTCTTTCACACTACAATTACGTCGGGCCCTTACCAATTCGGCATAAGGGATTGATGCTATTTGGTGTCTGGGGTGAGCACTCTCAGCATGTAATAAAGAGTTACAGGAGGTCGCTTTGCGGAAAAGTCTACTCTGGATTTTACCCTCAGCAATGTAAACTTCTACGTCCAGAAATTCAATACTATCTGCGCTAAAGCGGTACGTGAATTGTACATTCATAGTATTTGAGTTTAAAAAGGTACAAAATTCAATTAACTTCTGTTCACCGCCAGTCCATATTAAAAAACAATCATCAATATATCGTCCCCAAAATAATATATATGTTTGCCATTGAGTGGACAACGGGCCCCAAATCCATTTCTGCTCGAACCACCCCATGAATAAGTTCGCATATGAGGGGGAAAATTTGGAACCCATTGCCACACCCTGTTTTTGTCTATACCAATCCTTGTTGAACACAAAAACATTGTTAGTTAGGATCACATTAATCATGTCCACTAGCATCATAGTGTGTTCCCACAAACTTGCAGATCTCTTGTTCAAGAAGAACTGAACAGCTTCTTGTCCCAATTCATGATTAATACAAGTATACAGGGCCACTACGTCCAGAGTGACCAGTAACATGTTACTGTCCCACTCCAAATCGTTTAAAATGCTCAAAATATGAGTGGTGTCCTTGATAAAAGACCGAAGGTTGCACACCAATGGTTTTAAAAAACAGTCCACAAATTCAGAGAGCTTCTCAGTAGGTCCTGATAAACCTGACACTATAGGTCTACCCGGGGGAAAGGGTAGACCCTTGTGTATTTTAGGTAAGGTATAAATACATGGATATCTAGGATGATCCACCTTCAAGTAAAGAAATTCATCTTTACTAAGTAACCCTTGATCTCTCCATCCAGATAACTTCCCATTGATAGTACGCACTAAACTCGGAATTGGATTGCCAGTAATCTTCTCATAGCACATAGTATCATTTAGTTGAGACAAAATCTCATTGTCGTAATCAGTCTTGTCCATGAGAACCACGTTGCCTCCCTTATCAGCCTGTCTAATGATGATGTCCTTCTTTTGTTTCAGTAAATTAAGTGCTGCTGTTTCTTCCAAGCTCAAGTTATGTTTGATAGATTGTCTGTATTTGTTCTTCAACAAATGTTTTTCAAAATCATGGCAGACCAAATCGAAAAATGTATCAAAGGGGTTAAAGCCCACAGACCTCGGAGTCCAGCAAGATTTGTTTTTTAAACCACTTGAGACACTCCTATTTGGATCAATTTCCAATTCCTGTAGGATTTTTGGAAACATACCTGGGTCATGGTCTCTTTCCGCAATAGATAAAATAAGTGCGGTGTCACGTATTTCCTCAATTGAAAGGGTGCTTAATGAAACAGTGGGTATGTCAAGTAAAGGATTCTCCATCGGATGTAATTGAAAATACCTTTTTAATTTTAACTTTCGAACGAATTTAAATAGGTCTATCTTTGATCTACATGGATCACCAAAATTCCTGGGACAAAAATTAAGTCCCTTAGTTAAAAGAGTAATGGTTCCTGTGTTTAACTCCATTTTAGAAAGATTGATGACACCTATAGATGAGGATGTTTCACAATCTAAGTTTTCTTGTACCTTGATCTCGTTTGGACTCCGTCCATTTCTTTTGTCCTTACTCCCTGTTCCTCTGCTACCTCTCCTTGTTTTCTTATTTCTCTGTTTTGCATAAATTTGCCCCGTTTCATCCTCATAAGTTCTTGTAAAAAAGTATTCCCATCCCTAATATCTTGACCCTGGGTTGTTGTGCTTGCTGCCCCTTCTGTTTCACTGTCACTGGTTATAGAAGTGCTGTTTGATGTCACATCAGAAATATTAGAGATACTAGACTTACTGGACACCAGATTACTGTGTATCAGATGGTCATATTTGCTAGCAAAAGTAAAAACTCTTCCTGTCATGTAATCCCTTTCATCCCTTTTAAGTTTTCGAGCTTTCCTTTGTGTGATATCTTCTTGGAATCTGAGTAAAACCTCTTCTAAAATCTTGTAGTTCTTATCAGTCGCTTCCTTTAAATTCAAATCTTCAATCTCCTTTTCTAGATCCTTAATCTCAGCTTGTAGCTTACTCACTTTCCTTTCTGCATTCGTAATTAAAATGTCCATAACTTTCATTGAACCAGTCGTGAGTTCTTCATACCATAGAGCTAGTTGGTCAGAATCTAAGTCATCATATGTTGGAAAAATCTGTGACCTTAACCCACGGGGAATACGATTAAGTTTTTTATATTGTTTGAGTGTGGTCCCATCCCACCATTTGGATAGTTCACTTTTCTTTAATTTTTCTAATCTCATAAATTTACTTTTCAAGCCTTCATTACGTACAAGTGAATTATTACGAGAGGTTCCAGGGGAAAAAACTCCTCTAGCGAGGCTATCAAACAGTTCTTCAGCTACTTTAGTTCTATCCATGCTGCAGTAACTATAAGTTATGGTCACAATCCAAGCAGCCTCCCTATACTCAAAAATACTAACTATGGGGTGAAATAACTAGGATTACCAAGGCGCTCAGGATTCAAAAGGACCAAAGATCTCAAAGTAAGAGGGAACCTGCACGAGGGTAATCACCCGACCCTCCAAAAGGTTCCAAAGAGAACCTACAACCTAAACACATCAAAGTGCGGTACCCCTCATGTAACAATTAAATGGATTGTAATCTGAATAAAAATCACTTCCCCACAGAAAAAAACAATTCGGAAAGTTGAGATTTAGCCAAAAAAGTCAAAAAACATTAATTGTTGCTCTTGAAAATTACACTTCGGTATGATTACAATTTCCAAAATCACTTTGGACACACAGTGTAACTTGTCCAACAAATTTTATAATTCAAGTCAATTTATAACAATTCATTCATTGTAATACACAATATTTATAACAATTCATTCATTGTAATACAAATTTTTCATGCAATTCACGCCACAATTCATTTAAGAATTCGAGCCCGCCAACACGTGTTTCGTCTCAGGACAGTGTTGTCTCTTGTCCCAAACGACTTCTTCAGGGCTGAAAAGTCGTATTGGATAAATTAAACCTGTGCACTTAAACAGATTTATTAAAAAGCTACAAACACTCGTATGAACCAAAATGCTCCAATTTGAAAAATCAAAAGATCCTCAAACTCCCCTAAGGAAATATGAACATGAAATGGCTCTGGTAGACGTGCGAAAACGTGATAAAGGGTGAAGGAAAACAGCGATGGGGAACCCCCATCCCCAAATAACCTAAGTATACCTTGTGCTGACATCATGCAATACTCAAGCAACGTGAAATAAACCAACCAGTGTAAACCTTTAAGTACTACGCAAGAAACCTTCCCGTGTCATTCGCTGCACCAATGTATATGTGCCCTAAAAAAACTTTTTTTTAATTTATTTTTATATATACTGCACTAAAGTAATCCAAATTCCTATAAGAATATTGGTGGCATAGATTAAGGTCCAAGAAATACTATAACTGAACTTATCTTTTTTTACGAATACTCACCACTTGACTCTGATAATTCGTTCCCACTAATCGAAACAACAAAAAAAACAAATCTCAATATGCTGACTGCATGTAATTCATCAAAACATGTTATTATCCAATGGAAGTAATTAATCATATGATACCTTATTTACAAGTCCTACTACTTCCAATTTTCCATCACAACTTTGTATGTGACCTAATCCAATGCGAATCTAAATGCAAAATAATACATCATGAAAATTATTCCTCAAGTTATACATAAATTAATATGCTAAAAATCATTGCCCTCGCTAAATTGCTCACCTGGCTCAAACAGGCGATTGTTTGTCAGTAATCGGCACTGAAACACGCAATGTAGTGAATATATACAATGCGTGAGTTCAATAACTCCAGGGCATATCTAGGTGAACAATTGTTGTAACCTTAGTGCTCATGTCAAGCGACAAAACATAAATAATGGTGCTGCCCTGTCTTCATAGATATTGTACCTGAGTGCCTCCGACGGGAATCAAAAGCCGACGTTCAGAACAGTAAGACCGCTGTGTTGCGAGTACGCACAGCGTGTCAAACTAACCCGGAAGTTAAAAACGCTTCCGAGGTGAGTTACGAGTCTACAAACATGGAAAAAGAAAGCGGACTAACGGAACAATCGTTACGCTTAAACCACCCATATTCCATGCCACCATAGTTACGAGTCTACAAATATGCAAACAAACAACGAACTACCGGACATATTCGTTACCATATTTAATCCAACGAAAGTCAATACGACCGTAATCCACACAAACCTCCAATCTGGCAAATTCATTCTACTACAATCATGTGTGAACACAATCAATGTAGCAAATACACGGATACTACTCCTCACTATTGTGTCATCTATAACTGCAACTGAATTCTATCATATCAGACCTAAAAAAGAGCCAAAACATGCCTGCCATATACCAGTATCATGTCTTATTCCATCTATTATTAGAGATCCCATAGTTATATCAATCTATATCCAAATTTGTCAACTAATAAATGTGTCCCCATAAACTGAACTCATGATTAGTCAGTTCAAAAGCGAAATGAACTCGCCAACCTTGTGAACTACAGAAATAATTTTATGTTCATGTTCCACTACTAAAAATAGTTAAAAACTGTTGGAGAATTTTGGTTGCTATGAAGTTCACGATAAATAATATACCATCACAATACAAAAAAAAATATCATTTCAGTCCTTTCTTCATTTTCCAAGGAAAATTATAATTCTAGTTTGTCTAAAAATTGTTGGAGAAATTTTTAGTTGTTACAGACAGTATAATATGCAGTGTACCAATATAATACAACAAGGTCATTTCAGTCTCCTCTTCATTTTCTCAAGAAAAATTCTAATTGTTACAGACATCACAATATACAGTGTACCAATGTGATACAAACGGGTCATTTCAGTCCTCTCTTCATTTTCCCAAGAAAAACTCTAGTTCCCTATCCGTGTTAAGACCACACTCAACAGTCCTAAGTCTCATAATCCATAATGCCTCTTTTTGCCGAAGGGCCAATTCTCTATTACCACCTCTTGGGTCTCTATGAACGTGTTCAAGTCCAAAAAACTCAAAGCTTTTATGGGTCATCTGTGACTCACATTCCATAATATGTGAAACAATTGGGTATCTAATATCCAAATTCTTCAGAGCCCGAGCATGTTCGCCTATTCTCACTTTGAGTGCACGTATTGTACTTCCCACATACATTTTAGAACATTTACATCGTATTATGTATATCACAAAGGTAGTGTTACAATTTATCAATTATTTTATTATGTAGTGTTTGCCACCGTGTGCCAGATATTTAATATTATGGCATGCCCAACGACACACCCCACAGTTACCGCACTTATAGAAACCTACTATTCCAGTGGATAACCATGATTTGTCGACTGCATTGGTGGTAAAACTAGGACTCAAAAGATTCTTCAAGCTTCTGCCTTTCCTATATGTCGTTAGGATTCTTTCAGATATGAAGTCTTTCAGTGAAGGTTCCTGTGATAAAATACCCCAATGTTTGGACATAGATTTCACCATTAACAAAGAAGCGTCATTATAATCTGTAATAAATCGTACTTTGGAATCATGATCCATCCTTTTAATGGGGCCCTTGTTTTTCAAAGCATCCCCTCTGTCAAGGTTTTTAGCTCTGATCTGAGCTTTCCTTACCACCTTCTTAGAGTACCCTCGTGTTAAAAATCTCGTACTCATATCTTCCACCTGATTTAAGAATTCCTCTTTCACACTACAATTACGTCGGGCCCTTACCAATTCGGCATAAGGGATTGATGCTATTTGGTGTCTGGGGTGAGCACTCTCAGCATGTAATAAAGAGTTACAGGAGGTCGCTTTGCGGAAAAGTCTACTCTGGATTTTACCCTCAGCAATGTAAACTTCTACGTCCAGAAATTCAATACTATCTGCGCTAAAGCGGTACGTGAATTGTACATTCATAGTATTTGAGTTTAAAAAGGTACAAAATTCAATTAACTTCTGTTCACCGCCAGTCCATATTAAAAAACAATCATCAATATATCGTCCCCAAAATAATATATATGTTTGCCATTGAGTGGACAACGGGCCCCAAATCCATTTCTGCTTGAACCACCCCATGAATAAGTTCGCATATGAGGGGGAAAATTTGGAACCCATTGCCACACCCTGTTTTTGTCTATACCAATCCTTGTTGAACACAAAAACATTGTTAGTTAGGATCACATTAATCATGTCCACTAGCATCATAGTGTGTTCCCACAAACTTGCAGATCTCTTGTTCAAGAAGAACTGAACAGCTTCTTGTCCCAATTCATGATTAATACAAGTATACAGGGCCACTACGTCCAGAGTGACCAGTAACATGTTACTGTCCCACTCCAAATCGTTTAAAATGCTCAAAATATGAGTGGTGTCCTTGATAAAAGACGGAAGGTTGCACACCAATGGTTTTAAAAAACAGTCCACAAATTCAGAGAGCTTCTCAGTAGGTCCTGATAAACCTGACACTATAGGTCTACCCGGGGGAAAGGGTAGACCCTTGTGTATTTTAGGTAAGGTATAAATACATGGATATCTAGGATGATCCACCTTCAAGTAAAGAAATTCATCTTTACTAAGTAACCCTTGATCTCTCCATCCAGATAACTTCCCATTGATAGTACGCACTAAACTCGGAATTGGATTGCCAGTAATCTTCTCATAGCACATAGTATCATTTAGTTGAGACAAAATCTCATTGTCGTAATCAGTCTTGTCCATGAGAACCACGTTGCCTCCCTTATCAGCCTGTCTAATGATGATGTCCTTCTTTTGTTTCAGTAAATTAAGTGCTGCTGTTTCTTCCAAGCTCAAGTTATGTTTGATAGATTGTCTGTATTTGTTCTTCAACAAATGTTTTTCAAAATCATGGCAGACCAAATCCAAAAATGTATCAAAGGGGTTAAAGCCCACAGACCTCGGAGTCCAGCAAGATTTGTTTTTTAAACCACTTGAGACACTCCTATTTGGATCAATTTCCAATTCCAGTAGGATTTTTGGAAACATACCTGGGTCATGGTCTCTTTCCGCAATAGATAAAATAAGTGCGGTGTCACGTATTTCCTCAATTGAAAGGGTGCTTAATGAAACAGTGGGTATGTCAAGTAAAGGATTCTCCATCGGATGTAATTGAAAATACCTTTTTAATTTTAACTTTCGAACGAATTTAAATAGGTCTATCTTTGATCTACATGGATCACCAAAATTCCTGGGACAAAAATTAAGTCCCTTAGTTAAAAGAGTAATGGTTCCTGTGTTTAACTCCATTTTAGAAAGATTGATGACACCTATAGATGAGGATGTTTCACAATCTAAGTTTTCTTGTACCTTGATCTCGTTTGGACTCCGTCCATTTCTTTTGTCCTTACTCCCTGTTCCTCTGCTACCTCTCCTTGTTTTCTTATTTCTCTGTTTTGCATAAATTTGCCCCGTTTCATCCTCATAAGTTCTTGTAAAAAAGTATTCCCATCCCTAATATCTTGACCCTGGGTTGTTGTGCTTGCTGCCCCTTCTGTTTCACTGTCACTGGTTATAGAAGTGCTGTTTGATGTCACATCAGAAATATTAGAGATACTAGACTTACTGGACACCAGATTACTGTGTATCAGATGGTCATATTTGCTAGCAAAAGTAAAAACTCTTCCTGTCATGTAATCCCTTTCATCCCTTTTAAGTTTTCGAGCTTTCCTTTGTGTGATATCTTCTTGGAATCTGAGTAAAACCTCTTCTAAAATCTTGTAGTTCTTATCAGTCGCTTCCTTTAAATTCAAATCTTCAATCTCCTTTTCTAGATCCTTAATCTCAGCTTGTAGCTTACTCACTTTCCTTTCTGCATTCGTAATTAAAATGTCCATAACTTTCATTGAACCAGTCGTGAGTTCTTCATACCATAGAGCTAGTTGGTCAGAATCTAAGTCATCATATGTTGGAAAAATCTGTGACCTTAACCCACGGGGAATACGATTAAGTTTTTTATATTGTTTGAGTGTGGTCCCATCCCACCATTTGGATAGTTCACTTTTCTTTAATTTTTCTAATCTCATAAATTTACTTTTCAAGCCTTCATTACGTACAAGTGAATTATTATGAGAGGTTCCAGGGGAAAAAACTCCTCTAGCGAGGCTATCAAACAGTTCTTCAGCTACTTTAGTTCTATCCATGCTGCAGTAACTATAAGTTATGGTCACAATCCGAGCAGCCTCCCTATACTCAAAAATACTAACTATGGGGTGAAATAACTAGGATTACCAAGGCGCTCAGGATTCAAAAGGACCAAAGATCTCAAAGTAAGAGGGAACCTGCACGAGGGTAATCACCCGACCCTCCAAAAGGTTCCAAAGAGAACCTACAACCTAAACACATCAAAGTGCGGTACCCCTCATGTAACAATTAAATGGATTGTAATCTGAATAAAAATCACTTCCCCACAGAAAAAAACAATTCGGAAAGTTGAGATTTCGCCAAAAAAGTCAAAAAACATTAATTGTTGCTCTTGAAAATTACACTTCGGTATGATTACAATTTCCAAAATCACTTTGGACACACAGTGTAACTTGTCCAACAAATTTTATAATTCAAGTCAATTTATAACAATTCATTCATTGTAATACACAATATTTATAACAATTCATTCATTGTAATACAAATTTTTCATGCAATTCACGCCACAATTCATTTAAGAATTCGAGCCCGCCAACACGTGTTTCGTCTCAGGACAGTGTTGTCTCTTGTCCCAAACGACTTCTTCAGGGCTGAAAAGACGTATTGGATAAATTAAACCTGTGCACTTAAACAGATTTATTAAAAAGCTACAAACACTCGTATGAACCAAAATGCTCCAATTTGAAAAATCAAAAGATCCTCAAACTCCCCTAAGGAAATATGAACATGAAATGGCTCTGGTAGACGTGCGAAAACGTGATAAAGGGTGAAGGAAAACAGCGATGGGGAACCCCCATCCCCAAATAACCTAAGTATACCTTGTGCTGACATCATGCAATACTCAAGCAACGTGAAATAAACCAACCAGTGTAAACCTTTAAGTACTACGCAAGAAACCTTCCCGTGTCATTCGCTGCACCAATGTATATGTGCCCTAAAAAATTTTTTTTTAATTTATTTTTATATATACTGCACTAAAGTAATCCAAATTCCTATAAGAATATTGGTGGCATAGATTAAGGTCCAAGAAATACTATAACTGAACTTATCTTTTTTTACGAATACTCACCACTTGACTCTGATAATTCGTTCCCACTAATCGAAACAACAAAAAAAACAAATCTCAATATGCTGACTGCATGTAATTCATCAAAACATGTTATTATCCAATGGAAGTAATTAATCATATGATACCTTATTTACAAGTCCTACTACTTCCAATTTTCCATCACAACTTTGTATGTGACCTAATCCAATGCGAATCTAAATGCAAAATAATACATCATGAAAATTATTCCTCAAGTTATACATAAATTAATATGCTAAAAATCATTGCCCTCGCTAAATTGCTCACCTGGCTAAAACAGGCGATTGTTTGTCAGTAATCGGCACTGAAACACGCAATGTAGTGAATATATACAATGCGTGAGTTCAATAACTCCAGGGCATATCTAGGTGAACAATTGTTGTAACCTTAGTGCTCATGTCAAGCGACAAAACATAAATAATGGTGCTGCCCTGTCTTCATAGATATTGTACCTGAGTGCCTCCGACGGGAATCAAAAGCCGACGTTCAGAACAGTAAGACCGCTGTGTTGCGAGTACGCACAGCGTGTCAAACTAACCCGGAAGTTAAAAACGCTTCCGAGGTGAGTTACGAGTCTACAAACATGGAAAAAGAAAGCGGACTAACGGAACAATCGTTACGCTTAAACCACCCATATTCCATGCCACCATAGTTACGAGTCTACAAATATGCAAACAAACAACGAACTACCGGACATATTCGTTACCATATTTAATCCAACGAAAGTCAATACGACCGTAATCCACACAAACCTCCAATCTGGCAAATTCATTCTACTACAATCATGTGTGAACACAATCAATGTAGCAAATACACGGATACTACTCCTCACTATTGTGTCATCTATAACTGCAACTGAATTCTATCATATCAGACCTAAAAAAGAGCCAAAACATGCCTGCCATATACCAGTATCATGTCTTATTCCATCTATTATTAGAGATCCCATAGTTATATCAATCTATATCCAAATTTGTCAACTAATAAATGTGTCCCCATAAACTGAACTCATGATTAGTCAGTTCAAAAGCGAAATGAACTCGCCAACCTTGTGAACTACAGAAATAATTTTATGTTCATGTTTCACTACTAAAAATAGTTAAAAACTGTTGGAGAATTTTGGTTGCTATGAAGTTCACGATAAATAATATACCATCACAATACAAAAAAAAATATCATTTCAGTCCTTTCTTCATTTTCCAAGGAAAATTATAATTCTAGTTTGTCTAAAAATTGTTGGAGAAATTTGTAGTTGTTACAGACAGTATAATATGCAGTGTACCAATATAATACAACAAGGTCATTTCAGTCTCCTCTTCATTTTCTCAAGAAAAATTCTAATTGTTACAGACATCACAATATACAGTGTACCAATGTGATACAAACGGGTCATTTCAGTCCTCTCTTCATTTTCCCAAGAAAAACTCTAGTTCCCTATCCGTGTTAAGACCACACTCAACAGTCCTAAGTCTCATAATCCATAATGCCTCTTTTTGCCGAAGGGCCAATTCTCTATTACCACCTCTTGGGTCTCTATGAACGTGTTCAAGTCCAAAAAACTCAAAGCTTTTATGGGTCATCTGTGACTCACATTCCATAATATGTGAAACAATTGGGTATCTAATATCCAAATTCTTCAGAGCCCGAGCATGTTCGCCTATTCTCACTTTGAGTGCACGTATTGTACTTCCCACATACATTTTAGAACATTTACATCGTATTATGTATATCACAAAGGTAGTGTTACAATTTATCAATGATTTTATTATGTAGTGTTTGCCACCGTGTGCCAGATATTTAATATTATGGCATGCCCAACGACACACCCCACAGTTACCGCACTTATAGAAACCTACTATTCCAGTGGATAACCATGATTTGTCGACTGCATTGGTGGTAAAACTAGGACTCAAAAGATTCTTCAAGCTTCTGCCTTTCCTATATGTCGTTAGGATTCTTTCAGATATGAAGTCTTTCAGTGAAGGTTCCTGTGATAAAATACCCCAATGTTTGGACATAGATTTCACCATTAACAAAGAAGCGTCATTATAATCTGTAATAAATCGTACTTTGGAATCATGATCCATCCTTTTAATGGGGCCCTTGTTTTTCAAAGCATCCCCTCTGTCGAGGTTTTTAGCTCTGATCTGAGCTTTCCTTACCACCTTCTTAGAGTACCCTCGTGTTAAAAATCTCGTACTCATATCTTCCACCTGATTTAAGAATTCCTCTTTCACACTACAATTACGTCGGGCCCTTACCAATTCGGCATAAGGGATTGATGCTATTTGGTGTCTGGGGTGAGCACTCTCAGCATGTAATAAAGAGTTACAGGAGGTCGCTTTGCGGAAAAGTCTACTCTGGATTTTACCCTCAGCAATGTAAACTTCTACGTCCAGAAATTCAATACTATCTGCGCTAAAGCGGTACGTGAATTGTACATTCATAGTATTTGAGTTTAAAAAGGTACAAAATTCAATTAACTTCTGTTCACCGCCAGTCCATATTAAAAAACAATCATCAATATATCGTCCCCAAAATAATATATATGTTTGCCATTGAGTGGACAACGGGCCCCAAATCCATTTCTGCTTGAACCACCCCATGAATAAGTTCGCATATGAGGGGGAAAATTTGGAACCCATTGCCACACCCTGTTTTTGTCTATACCAATCCTTGTTGAACACAAAAACATTGTTAGTTAGGATCACATTAATCATGTCCACTAGCATCATAGTGTGTTCCCACAAACTTGCAGATCTCTTGTTCAAGAAGAACTGAACAGCTTCTTGTCCCAATTCATGATTAATACAAGTATACAGGGCCACTACGTCCAGAGTGACCAGTAACATGTTACTGTCCCACTCCAAATCGTTTAAAATGCTCAAAATATGAGTGGTGTCCTTGATAAAAGACGGAAGGTTGCACACCAATGGTTTTAAAAAACAGTCCACAAATTCAGAGAGCTTCTCAGTAGGTCCTGATAAACCTGACACTATAGGTCTACCCGGGGGAAAGGGTAGACCCTTGTGTATTTTAGGTAAGGTATAAATACATGGATATCTAGGATGATCCACCTTCAAGTAAAGAAATTCATCTTTACTAAGTAACCCTTGATCTCTCCATCCAGATAACTTCCCATTGATAGTACGCACTAAACTCGGAATTGGATTGCCAGTAATCTTCTCATAGCACATAGTATCATTTAGTTGAGACAAAATCTCATTGTCGTAATCAGTCTTGTCCATGAGAACCACGTTGCCTCCCTTATCAGCCTGTCTAATGATGATGTCCTTCTTTTGTTTCAGTAAATTAAGTGCTGCTGTTTCTTCCAAGCTCAAGTTATGTTTGATAGATTGTCTGTATTTGTTCTTCAACAAATGTTTTTCAAAATCATGGCAGACCAAATCCAAAAATGTATCAAAGGGGTTAAAGCCCACAGACCTCGGAGTCCAGCAAGATTTGTTTTTTAAACCACTTGAGACACTCCTATTTGGATCAATTTCCAATTCCTGTAGGATTTTTGGAAACATACCTGGGTCATGGTCTCTTTCCGCAATAGATAAAATAAGTGCGGTGTCACGTATTTCCTCAATTGAAAGGGTGCTTAATGAAACAGTGGGTATGTCAAGTAAAGGATTCTCCATTGGATGTAATTGAAAATACCTTTTTAATTTTAACTTTCGAACAAATTTAAATAGGTCTATCTTTGATCTACATGGATCACCAAAATTCCTGGGACAAAAATTAAGTCCCTTAGTTAAAAGAGTAATGGTTCCTCTGTTTAACTCCATTTTAGAAAGATTGATGACACCTATAGATGAGGATGTTTCACAATCTAAGTTTTCTTGTACCTTGATCTCGTTTGGACTCCGTCCATTTCTTTTGTCCTTACTCCCTGTTCCTCTGCTACCTCTCCTTGTTTTCTTATTTCTCTGTTTTGCATAAATTTGCCCCGTTTCATCCTCATAAGTTCTTGTAAAAAAGTGGGCAATGGGTTCCAAATTTTCCCCCTCATATGCGAACTTATTCATGGGGTGGTTCGAGCAGAAATGGATTTGGGGCCCGTTGTCCACTCAATGGCAAACATATATATTATTTTGGGGACGATATATTGATGATTGTTTTTTAATATGGACTGGCGGTGAACAGAAGTTAATTGAATTTTGTACCTTTTTAAACTCAAATACTATGAATGTACAATTCACGTACCGCTTTAGCGCAGATAGTATTGAAGTTTACATTGCTGAGGGTAAAATCCAGAGTAGACTTTTCCGCAAAGCGACCTCCTGTAACTCTTTATTACATGCTGAGAGTGCTCACCCCAGACACCAAATAGCATCAATCCCTTATGCCGAATTGGTAAGGGCCCGACGTAATTGTAGTGTGAAAGAGGAATTCTTAAATCAGGTGGAAGATATGAGTACGAGATTTTTAACACGAGGGTACTCTAAGAAGGTGGTAAGGAAAGCTCAGATCAGAGCTAAAAACCTTGACAGAGGGGATACTTTGAAAAACAAGGGCCCCATTAAAAGGATGGATCATGATTCCAAAGTACGATTTATTACAGATTATAATGACGCTTCTTTGTTAATGGTGAAATCTATGTCCAAACATTGGGGTATTTTATCACAGGAACCTTCACTGAAAGACTTCATATCTGAAAGAATCCTAACGACATATAGGAAAGGCAGAAGCTTGAAGAATCTTTTGAGTCCTAGTTTTACCACCAATGCAGTCGACAAATCATGGTTATCCACTGGAATAGTAGGTTTCTATAAGTGCGGTAACTGTGGGGTGTGTCGTTGGGCATGCCATAATATTAAAGATCTGGCACACGGTGGCAAACACTACATAATAAAATCATTGATAAATTGTAACACTACCTTTGTGATATACATAATACGATGTAAATGTTCTAAAATGTAGGTGGGAAGTACAATACGTGCACTCAAAGTGAGAATAGGCGAACATGCTCGGGCTCTGAAGAATTTGGATATTAGATACCCAATTGTTTCACATATTATGGAATGTGAGTCACAAATGACCCATAAAAGCTTTGAGTTTTTTGGACTTGAACACGTTCATAGAGACCCAAGAGGTGGTAATAGAGAATTGGCCCTTCGGCAAAAAGAGGCATTATGGATTATGAGACTTAGGACAGTTGAGTGTGGTCTTAACACGGATAGGGAACTAGAGTTTTTCTTGGGAAAATGAAGAGAGGACTGAAATGACCCGTTTGTATCACATTGGTACACTGTATATTGTGATGTCTGTAACAATTAGAATTTTTCTTGAGAAAATGAAGAGGAGACTGAAATGACCTTGTTGTATTATATTGGTACACTGCATATTATACTGTCTGTAACAACTAAAAATGTCTCCAACAATTTTTAGACAAACTAGAATTATAATTTTCCTTGGAAAATGAAGAAAGGACTGAAATGATATTTTTTTTTTGTATTGTGATGGTATATTATTTATCGTGAACTTCATAGCAACCAATATTCTCCAACAGTTTTTAACTATTTTTAGTAGTGGAACATGAACATAAAATTATTTCTGTAGTTCACAAGGTTGGCAAATTCATTTCGCTTTTGAACTGACTAATCATGAGTTCAGTTTATGGGGACACATTTATTAGTTGACAAATTTGGATATAGATTGATATAACTATGGGATCTCTAATAATAGATGGAATAAGACATGATACTGGTATATGGCAGGCATGTTTTGGCTCTTTTTTAGGTCTGATATGATAGAATTCAGTTGCAGTTATAGATGACACAATAGTGAGGAGTAGTATCCGTGTATTTGCTACATTGATTGTGTTCACACATGATTGTAGTAGAATGAATTTGCCAGATTGGAGGTTTGTGTGGATTACGGTCGTATTGACTTTCGTTGGATTAAATATGGTAACGAATATGTCCGGTAGTTCATTGTTTGTTTGCATATTTGTAGACTCGTAACTATGGTGGCATGAAATATGGGTGGTTTAAGCGTAACGATTGTTCCGTTAGTCCGCTTTCTTTTTCCATGTTTGTAGACTCGTAACTCACCTCGGAAGCATTTTTAACTTCCGGGTTAGTTTGACACGCTGTGCGTACTCGCAACACGGCGGTCTTACTGTTCTGAACGTCGGCTTTTGATTCCCGTCGGAGGCACTCAGGTACAATATCTATGAAGACAGGGCAGCACCATTATTTATGTTTTGTCGCTTGACATGAGCACTAGGTTAAGACAATTGTTCACCTAGATATGCCCTGGAGTTATTGAACTCACGCATTGTATATATTCACTACATTGCGTGTTTCAGTGCCGATTACTGACAAACAATCGCCTGTTTGAGCCAGGTGAGCAATTTAGCGAGGGCAATGATTTTTAGCATATTAATTTATGTATAACTTGAGGAATAATTTTCATGATGTATTATTTTGCATTTAGATTCGCATTGGATTAGGTCACATACAAAGTTGTGATGGAAAATTGGAAGTAGTAGGACTTGTAAATAAGGTATCATATGATTAATTACTTCCATTGGATAATAACATGTTTTGATGAATTACATACAGTCAGCATATTGAGATTTGTTTTTTTTGTTGTTTCGATTAGTGGGAACGAATTATCAGAGTCAAGTGGTGAGTATTCGTAAAAAAAGATAAGTTCAGTTATAGTATTTCTTGGACCTTAATCTATGCCACCAATATTCTTATAGGAATTTGGATTACTTTAGTGCAGTATATATAAAAATAAATTTAAAAAAAGTTTTTTTAGGGCACATATACATTGGTGCAGCGAATGACACGGGAAGGTTTCTTGCGTAGTACTTAAAGGTTTACACTGGTTGGTTTATTTCACGTTGCTTGAGTATTGCATGATGTCAGCACAAGGTATACTTAGGTTATTTGGGGATGGGGGTTCCCCATCGCTGTTTTCCTTCACCCTTTATCACGTTTTCGCACGTCTACCAGAGCCATTTCATGTTCATATTTCCTTAGGGGAGTTTGAGGATCTTTTGATTTTTCAAATTGGAGCATTTTGGTTCATACGAGTGTTTGTAGCTTTTTAATAAATCTGTTTAAGTGCACAGGTTTAATTTATCTAATACGTCTTTTCAGCCCTGAAGAAGTCGTTCGGGACAAGAGACAACACTGTCCTGAGACGAAACACGTGTTGGCGGGCTCGAATTCTTAAATGAATTGTGGCGTGAATTGCATGAAAAATTTGTATTACAATGAATGAATTGTTATAAATATTGTGTATTACAATGAATGAATTGTTATAAATTGACTTGAATTATAAAATTTGTTGGACAAGTTACACTGTGTGTCCAAAGTGATTTTGGAAATTGTAATCATACCGAAGTGTAATTTTCAAGAGCAACAATTAATGTTTTTTGACTTTTTTGGCTAAATCTCAACTTTCCGAATTGTTTTTTTCTGTGGGGAAGTGATTTTTATTCAGATTACAATCCATTTAATTGTTACATGAGGGGTACCGCACTTTGATGTGTTTAGGTTGTAGGTTCTCTTTGGAACCTTTTGGAGGGTCGGGTGATTACCCTCGTGCAGGTTCCCTCTTACTTTGAGATCTTTGGTCCTTTTGAATCCTGAGCGCCTTGGTAATCCTAGTTATTTCACCCCATAGTTAGTATTAGTAAATCAAATATGCCAATCATGAAGAAATCGATCACCAATACAATTTACACAGGGAGCACTTGCACTTTAGCACTGGTCAGTAGTAATGTGCCCAAGGTCCTCAAGCCAGCGAAAACGAAGTTCAGCATTGGATCAAAAACAGGAGGTCAGAAGCAAAAAGACGGGAAACCACGCCAAGAGCTGACCGGTCTAACGTGCACAAACAAATTTGTGCTCAAACTATACGTGCAGGCCACACATTGGACACATATGTAATGTCTGACAATGGCTGGAAGTCCCCATAGGGTATTTAGGGTCTGCCTGGGTAGTTGCAGTAGGGCTGCTTTCACTACACCATCTTTGAGGTTTTTGCCATGTTTAAAGGAAAAGACTCTTCTCTATTGGTCACATGATCTTTTAATAATCCCCAATGTCGTTTGTCTTCTTGATTTCATTACTGGCTGGGCTAATAGTTGTAACGCATACTATACGTCCAAACTGTCCTTTCTGCTCTGGGGTTCTAAAAGATGCTCATTGTAATTGTACCAAGCGTGTTTCCCTGCCTGTCTCACTTGTCACCGTGGGTACCCCCTGTCAATCAACCTTTTAATGAGGATGTTGGATTCTCTAAAGTAGTCTTCTCTCTTGGTGTAATTCCTATACATATGTAGGAATTGGCCAAAGGGTAAGTTATCCCTTAAACTTCTAGGGTGAATGCTAGTGTAATGTAGGAGAATTTCTCTCAGTGGGTTTCCTATAAAGTGAAACAAAAATCTTGTCACGATCTATGCCCACCTTAAGATCCAGCAATGGAATACTATTCTTACTATGCGCCATAGTGAATTGAATGTCTGGAGATCTATTATTCAACCAGGCATCGAAAGACACAAGTCTTGTACTGGACCCTTCCAGAGTAAGAAAACATCGTCTATATAATGCAACCATTTGCAAATAATGCCCTGAAAGGGGTTGTCAAAATCTTGGCCATTTTGAAATTGGCCATAAAAAGTTTCACTAGATTAGGCACAAAACTTGCACCCATAGCAACTCCTTTAATTTGTAAGTAGAAGCAATGTTCAAACTGAAAAGTTTCACTAGATTAGGCACAAAACTTGCACCCATAGCAACTCCTTTAATTTGTAAGTAGAAGCAATGTTCAAACTGAAAATAATTTTTAGACAAGAGGGGCTCCCTGCCAAAGTGGGGAGCCGCTTGAGAGGCTGCAGGTGACCTTGCTCTGTGGGCGTGACAACCCAATGCTGCGGGGAGGATCGCTTGTATTGTCGCGTAGGCTCTCATATTATTCTAATGAGACTACTGGATTCCAGCAGCAGAATTGCCTGCGGTGTGGGAGACTGAGTCTTAGCCCACTACAGGTGACACCTGTCGCCCTAATCATGGTTTTGCTACGGCTAACTAGCAGTGCCTCATCTCTACCCGAGAGCAGGGATGATTGGGCAGCCGTGTGCATGACACAATTGACTCCTCAAGGAACTCGTGGTTATTCAGACCTCATCCATTTCTTTCAGTTACATTAGTCTCACATATACAATGACAAGCAGAGGCAGTATATGTTTTTAATAAAGCAACTGCATCTTTGATAATAAAGCATGTACTGCAATAACCAGCACAATAAAGATGACAGTATTAAAATTGTGACAAGGAGAGTAAAGCATAGAAATACACTACCATATTGTCACTAGAGTCAATAGACGAATTCCTACCTAGGCTACATTGGAGCACAGCATGTTAAGCTCTAGTTCTGCCCTTCAGGTTCCGCTGGGAAGACATCATCCCCCATTCCTGAGCAAATTCCTGAAGTCTGCATAAGCTGCTGTAGCGAAGTGTTCAGCAATCAGCATACAGTTGTGGTCATCTGGCTGGACTCTTTCTCCAACATGTATGGGACAGGGAAGCGTTTTTATAATAAAACAGCTGATGTTCTGAGAAAATGTTCCTACGTAAGGATACTATGAATACCAGAGACAAAACGTTCACCGGCAACCTATCTTACTGTAGCCTTGAGAGAAGCACAGAGAGCTTGTTTAAGAACACAGTGCTGACCTAAGCAAAGAACAGCTAGATAAAGAGAAATAAAATGAGACCGCAAATATGGCTATTGTTAAAATAATAAACCAAGCTGAATAAAATATATCTAGGTTAAAGTGCACAGCGGCAGGCCTAGTGTGCTAAAATAACGTGCATGGTGCTATAACTAAAATGGCTACACAACAGTATTGGTGTAGCCTTTTAGCGCAAAGAGGGGATATGTGCATATGGACCCACACCCTCCCTGCCAACACTGCTGTTTCTCGTCATGGGACAGCTATTAGGAGATCTGTGCAGTGGTCAGCAGCATTCCCTCATTGCCTGGGAAGCTTGTCCCCTAACTCTAATGCATGCGTGATAATGCAGCTCCACTGAGTTGCTGCGTTAGGGCCGGTCACTTCCTCCGTTCCAGGGGGCTCAAGGGCCTGCCACACTGGTTTCCCTCCGGTAGCGCAGTGGGCCATGGTGCCGCTCTTCACAGGTCCCTCTCCTAGTCGCCCTCATTTGAGCTGGCGCCCAGGCTGTAGGTAGTGGTGCAGGATGTGTTGGCCTCCATGGGTGTCATTCAGGGCCTGCAGGGCTTTGCCAACGTCAGCAGGGCTCCCTCACTGTGCGGTCTCTGCGGATGGCACCATGTTGAAATCCTGCGGTGGGCTACTGTGGGAGGAGACCGGCGTTATACTTCCCAGGGTTGTGAGAGCAGCTCAGTGAGGTTGTCTTCCACTGGGACTGCTTCGCCCCCTACTTACAGGCAGGGGGCCTTGGTGTAATGGCTAAGGCAGCCTGCTGGTAGTGCCAGCCAGATGAGCACCATATTGGCCATGCCTCAGAAATAATTATAGGAGCATAAGCATGTGCTATTTTGCCTTGGAAGGTCCAGTGTTTGTCATACTTTTATTTTTCCACTTACATTTATCATTATCTTACATCTTTCCTCTACTTGATTCTCAAAATATTCAAGGACAGAAAATAGATGTTGGTAGCTGGTGATTTCGCAAAAAGGCCTATGTAGCCATCCACAACAATGCCTTAATATGTCCATCCTTATGTTTCTTCTTTCTTGTTTTTTAATTACAATCTGGTATCAAAAACGCCAACCTTTCTCAAAATTCCAAAAATCTAGAGCTTCTCCAAATGAGAAGTTGCATTTTTTTCACATTTCAGGTTTGAACTTTAGTCAGAACTGGTACTACAATCACAACATGAGTTTTGCAGATATATGACTCACTGTTCACTTCAAGACTACAAACCATCCAGAATTTGGTATCCAGACTCATCCTCAACCTCCCACACAGAACTCGCATCACACCAGGCCTCTGGGAACTACACTGGCTCCTGATAACCAAATGAGCTATAAAAAAAACATACACACACTCACTCACTCTCTTTCTCTTTCTCTCTCTCTCTCTGTCCCTCTCTCTCTCTCTCTCTCTGTCTCTCTTTTTTTTCGAGAAACTACCTAACTCTGACCCCACGTACTTGAACAGTTGCACCTCCTCCACCAACCACCCAGAAATCTCACATGCAACAGGTCTCCGACTCACACACATTGCAGGCATACACCAGGTGGACAGACGTTCTTTTACATTGCTCCTAAATCTTAGAATGACCTTCCACTCCACATCAGAGCCTCCCCCTCTTTAGAATTCTTCAAGAAGGTGAAGACCTGGCTTTTCAATTAACCAACCTACCTCTGGCAGGTCTACCTAATCCACCTGCTCAGCTCCAAGATACCCTCACAGATGATAGTGTACATTCACAAATACATCTAACCTAACCTTACTGTTTATTCCCTGAGGATGTTTTAGTTCCAGTAATTAAGGCCATAGTCTTAACTTATAAAGAAGTGAAGAGATAAGAAACTGGCTATTTACAAAAGATAATACAGATGTACATCCCTCTCAGAGCCTTCACAGCTTCATGTGCTATGCTTTGCAATATCTGTTGGGACAAACACTGGAATCTTTTACCCTTGGAGTGTTTGGCTCTATTACTTCCTATTTTTAGGAAAGATAAATGTAACCATGGCTCTTTGACCTGTATTAATTAGATCGTTGATGGCCATACTCTGCAATCTTCTACCACATGATGTGTGTGACTCCACTTCATCCCTGCTGACTATGTCCTTTTTTATTTCATATTCACCTTCCTCTGGCTGGGACATCCTCGGAGATTGTAGCTGTTTGCCCTTTAGAAGAAATCTTCATTCATTCAATATGATGCTAAACATACAAAAGGTATGAGTACACTGTAATGAGACATTGAGCCTTCAATTTCAATAAGCATTTGCAAATCCAATAGGTTTTGCCTATACAAGATCTATTGGCCTTGTCAATGTTTATCTAGACATGTTGCACATCAGCGCAGACTGCTGTGCAATATGGCTTATAGTAAAGTGAAACAAAGCATTATGACACGGCCAGAGTTGACCCTGTCATAGCTCTTTATTTTTCTTTCAGTCATGTTGCACAACAGCCCACACTGCTGTGCATCATGTCCAAATAAACATTAACAAAGCATAATATCTCTCACATGTGTGAGAGCTATTTGGTTCTGTTAATGGTTTTTTTAGCTGGACGGATGAGAGCTGAAACATAGTGGATGGCGGGAGGGTCAAGCAACATGAGAGAGGGAAGTCGGGACAAGGCGATGGGGCATTACTGCCAGAGGCGCCGACACCTAGAGAACATATATGAACCTGGCCTACACAAAGCAAACGCTCAGCCATGGGCTCTTCACTCCCCTTTTGACCTAACTCCCATTAACTGCTGTCTTCCACAACACTAGCTGAGAGGAAAGAAACTTCTCAGCATGCGTGGGCACTTAACCCGTTATTGCAAATGAAGTAGATTCTGGTTAAACATCTCTCTCGTCCCCATAACATCCAAGCACTGCTTACTTTTAGGAAGATGATGATATATGTGCAGTGTTTCCATTGGTATCTCCCAAAGCCTGCTACCATCTTTTTCATTGCTTTGATGTACATTGATACAGATCAGATACAGGGTTCACGTAGGACTCTTTGAAGCATTCTCATAGCCATGATGACTTTAGACCACGCTTTCCTGTGCCTTGGGGAAATAATGCTCTCATTGGTTCTAGGAACATGTACACATAAACTAGCCCACTGCTTCCCTAATTGTGCTACTGGATTGCATAAAACACAGTTTCGCTCTCATCCTCCGTGCCCCTCAGCCTTAGTTCAAACTGCATAAATCAGCTGAAACATGCCTTAAACTGCTGCTTTTCACTGCTAAGCATCAACAGGCAGGGAAGTAAGAGAAAGAAGCACTCGCAGTGCAATAGGTCTCACATGTTCTTGTGTTAGAGCTATTGGCATTGTAAATTCAGAACTGGACTTTTCTTGCCATATAAATTGCTCAACACTGCCTCATAATTTCGTCTTTTCCTGTTGTGTTTTGGTGGTCACTGGCGGCTAGTGACATCAGAAATCACAAGCCCTTCAGGAGAGACAAGAAGATGACTGCACTACCTCGAGTTGTGTAAACATCTGAACAGAAATTGGAAAATAAGGCTGGAAAAGTATTTTTCTTTTTATGTTAACAGAAAGAAAAGTCTTGCAAGCATTTTTGCCTTGCATTTCAACAAAGCGCTAATGAAGTAAACAATAGCAGAGCAGCCTGAGAGGATTTATGGCTCCAATAAAGGAGATAAGCAATGCCCTTTGTGCGGATGTCTCTGAGGGCTGGCAGGGAGGGGCCTGGAGAGAGACTCCAGATGAGGCTCTGTAAGTTTCACATCATTGCTTCTAGGTTTAGCTACAGTCTACCAGAAAGGGGACAGGTGTTTCTTTTGTAAAATAAGCTTATTTTAGGAGTCAAATGTAAACGAGGACAGCTCTGGAATGAAGCCAAAACAAATGCCAGCAACATGGGAGGAGGTGGGAGGAACTAAATGCTGCAATAAAACGCAGGCAGCTACCAGCCTTAAACACCCACAGTGAAACGTGAGCAACAACGAAATCACAAAAGTAGTCCGTCACAGTAACAGATAAAGAAACCAAAGTAGAATAATACAGTAGTTTGTCACTACTCTGAAACAGAAAAAGGAGGGAGAAAAAGGCAGAACTCACCACTAGCAAGCAAGAATTTTTAAAGGACACTGCAACCAACAAATGGAATCACCTTAAGTCATAGGAAGTATACTAAAATTATATATGAGGTTGCATGCTTACGCTCAACCTAATAAGAAGTATACTAAAAGTATACATGAGGTTGAACACTTACTCTCGACCTAAAAAAGAGAATGAAATGAAAGGTACTTAGTCTAAAGGGTGTGGCAGTAGAACTAGGGAACCAGGTTCCAGTGTCTGCATCGGTTCAACATCCTGTGAGTCTGGATATCACTTTGGGCCTGATTTAGATCTCGGCAGAGGGGTTACTCTCACAACGATGGCGGTTATTCCGTCTGCTTAAATCTACATACCATTTTCTATGGTATTTAGATTTCGGCATACATGATATCCGTCACCGTTGCAAGGAGTAACCCCTCCGCCGAGATCTAAATCAGGCCCTTAATCTTCCTGTAATATGACCTTGTTTAATGTAACTGAAACTTATCCATGCTTCGGAGATTTGATTCTCAAACACAAAAACAATGTAGTTCAGCCCAACAGTAAATTTTTACTGAATGTGCTTCCACCACATTGATGAAGCACTGTCATCAAAACGATCCCTACCAAGAAGGCAGGAATCACTTTATTCAGGAGCAGTCTTGTGGTGGGTGGGCAGAGGTGGGACCTGTAGCATCTTCTCCAGCCGAGATACCTGCCAATAACTATGACACACGCTGTGATGGGCATTACATGTCTTTATTGGTCTGCGTGTAAAAGCGAATTGGACATTCTAAACCTGCATTCACTTCACTATGTTATAACATTTACATCACAGTTCTACAGAGTCTTTCGGGAGCTAAGGGTTCAGTCATTCATAACTCACACAGCACTTCGTTTCCCCCTCTGTTAAATAAAACACCACCATTTTTTACAAATGTATACACAATCATAGCTCTTTGATGAGCCTTTGTGGTGCTCTGATTACTCATCGTAAATGTGCCTTCAAAACGTGGGATCCGGCAATAGGAGTGTCCATAATCTACTATGGCGATGCTGGAGCAACAGCTGTCTGGGGATTTTCAATTGCCCTTTCCGAACCAGTCTCTACGTTGACATCAGTATCTGACGAGAGGTGAGCCACATGTCTGAAATGCGAGGAATGTCACGTAGCGGAATTCACGGGACGTTGGGGAGTCACCATGTGTCCTTTGCTGGTTACAATATGGAATGGTTCAGCATCAAATGGAGCATCAGACTTATATTTTCTTGGCTGATGGGTAAGCACTGAATCTCCTCTCATGAAAACAATGTCTTTTTCATGTTGTCTCTTGTCTGCGTAGGCCTTAATTTTCTTTTCACGATCCAAGTCTTTAGTACGAGTTTCTTCCTCAGTACGTGATCTTGTGTTGGTCCATTGAGGTAATTTAGCTGTCATTGCTCTCCCGAACGTCAGAGTTGCAGGGCTTTCCCCTGTGGTCAAGTGAGGACTTCAACTGTAAGCTTGTGGTGTAGGATTCAAGACAGTTTTAAGATCAAGCTTTTACAATACAGCATGCTGAACAGCTTTCCTTAATGTACTCATGAAACTTTCAACAATGCCATTAGTGTGTGGCCAAAGAAATGTGATCTTCTGATGCTTCACAATAAGATGACTGAGAAAGTCTCTGAGTTCTCAACTGTTGAAAGGTGGGTCATTTTTCAGATTTCAAGATTGCAGAAATACCCCATGTTGCAAAGATGCCGTATAATCTCTTGATGACTATTTGTTGACTTGAAGATGAGAGATCTTCTGTAAATGGAAAGCAGGAGTATTCTTCAACAAATTGCATCAGAGGATGTCTATTGTCAAGAGGGCTGAAAAATTCAACAGCAATTCTTTCCCGTCTATGCTTTGGCAGCTCTGGCATGCTTAAGGGGTGTTGAGTGGTTTCAATGACAGGCAGCTGCATAGATGACAGAGCTTCAACACTCTTTCAACTATTTCATCAATATGAGAAAACCGTACTCTGTCTCAGAGAGCTCGGTTTGTAGCAACAATCCCAAAATGTCCCTCAAGGGCTACTTTAATTATCCGTCATCTCAGACTCTCTGGAATAACAATTCTCGAACATCTCAGGATAATGTCTTCTTGAGTCACGGACCGTTAATTATTCACATTCTTGAACTTCTGGTATGCGCTGTCACTGTAAGAGGTCGAGAGTGCTTGTTCCAAGATTGATGGGTAATAATGTCTTTTAGTTTTATCATGTCACTATCTTGACTCATGGCAATGCTAATTTGCTCCAACAATATGGCAGCTTGTGTGTTTGTTTTCACAATGAAGTTTATGTAGGATTCAGCTGTCTTGCAAGGTGTACCATGACACTATATAGGCACTCTGGAGAAGTAGTCAGAAGGGTTTTGATTTTTACCTGGATGATGCACAATTATGTAGTTGAATTCTTGTACTCGTAAACCCCAACGTTCAATGCAAGGAGGCATCTTGGCTTTTGGATTGCCAAAGATGGTCATCAATGCTTGATGATTTGTCACAAGCGTAAAAAAGGCTTTCCATTTAAGAACATGTGGAAATGTTCAAGCCCACAACACTGCCAGACTTTCTTTTTCAGGTTGTGAACACGCACGTTCAGTTTGGGACAAACGTTTGCATGCATATGCCATAATATTTTTTCAAGCATGTGGGTGTCTGCTGTGCTGTGTACGTATTGCGCCTAACTCGGTGGGGCCAGCATCAACAGCAACTTCTTATGGAGCTTTATATCAAAATATGCCATTTCAGTAGCGTTCTCAATAGCTTATTTGATTCTCTTAAAGCTTTCCTAGTATTCAGGTGACCAATGAAATTAAACATTCTTTTTAATCAAGTCTCCCAAAGAAACAGTATTGGTGGCAAAGTCTTGTATGTATCTGGAAGAGAAACTGCCCATGCCAAGGAATGAACGTAACATGGAAACATCTTGTGGGGGACTTGCAGTTGACAACTCTTTCACTTTAGCTAGGTCAGGTGTCACACCCCCATCAGGAAAGATACGCCAAAGACCTATAGTTTTGTTTTATTGAATTCACATTTCCCAGCATTCAAACTTAAAACTACATCAACCAATAAATGACACACTTGCTTAAGAGCTTTACTATGCTCCTTCTGTGAAGCTCCAAAAACGTATGTCATCACTGTAGTTAAAAGCATTCATGACAGGCTGTATGATATGTTGATTGACATTTTGAAAAATCTCTGCAGCTGAGGACACACCAATGCTCAGGGCCTAATTTAGATCTTCGAGGACGAGTTACTATTCACAACAGTGACGGATAGCCCGTCTGCTGAAATATAAATCCCATAGGATATAATAGGATTTATATTTTGGAGGAAGGGAACTCCATCACTGTTGTGATGAAGTAACTAGTCCACTGAGATCTAAATCAGGCCCTTAGTCTCTTGTATCAAAAGAAACCAATATGTGTAGAAAAGGTTGTAATGGACCTGCAATTCTTAAGTTCCAACTGATGATATCCTTTATTTAAATAAAGACGAGAGAATTCTTTCGCACCATTCAATTGTGTTATCATGTCAGAAATGTGTGGCCATGGATGTCATTCTTTTTCAGTTGCCTTATTCACTTGGCACATATCCTCTCAGAGACATACATGGGGTCATTATGACCTCGGCGGTCGGTGTATTAGTGGCGGCAGTACCGCCAACAGGCTGGCGTTACATACCGCCACTATTATGACATTCCAAACCGCCAAGTTAACACACCGACTGCCACAGCATTTACGACCACCGTGCTGGAGACTACAGTGGCATGGCATTTTGATCCCGCCCACCGCCATGGTTTCCGTGGTTTCTGTACAGCCATGGAAATCATGGCGGTAGGCACTATCAGTGCCAGGGAATTCCTTCCCTTTGCACGGATAGGTGTTTCCCCAGCCCTCCTCCCCAGAGTCCTCCCCACGCCCCCCACTCCTCCTGCCCCGACATATGCATACATACATGCACATACATACACACACGCATTCACACATGCATGCATACATTCATACAAACACACAGCAACACTCACTAACATACATCCAGACACACACGCAATCACACACACAGCATGCATGTACACACACATCCATTCATGCACACACGTATTACACCCGCATGCACGCATTCAAACACAGTCACACACACGCACACACCACCCCCCCCTCTCCTTACCTGCTTGCAGGGGGTCCTCCGGTAGGAGACTGGACGCGGCGCTGCTGCCAGCAGCAGCGTCCGCCTGCAAAACACAGCCAGGCCGTAACATGGCTCATGATACGGTCGGCGGCGTTTTGCTGGCAGCAGCAGCGCCACCTTACCAGAAATGATGCAGACTAAACAGCTGTTGCTAGATGAATAAAGCCATGTTACCTATTGCTATTTCCTTCATGTTGCCTGACCTCTATCCACTGCAGCATAAAGACCATAATATCTCAGAAAGTGTTATTGCTTTCACATCTGAAGTAAGGGATACACTAAAGAAAGAGGGGTGCATATTCACCTTATTTTAAAAGCCCTTTAGGTCCTTCTGACATCTTTTTAAACAGTGACAAAGCATGCCACTGTGATATTTCATGTAATATTCCACTGCCTATACTTATTTAGCTACACCATACTAGTTCACACTGATGACCCCATACCCTGTCAGCAAATACATCCATTGAATTACAGCCACTGAAAAAGGACTTTGCTAGTGTCTAAAATGACTGCCTATATTTTGAACTCTTGGGGAGGGGAAGTGCAGAAAGGAGAGCTGACCCTAATCCCCTACAAAAATCTCAGAAATCCCCTGTTATTTCAGAGGATTCATTGTTATCCATTGGTGCTGAAGTAAACAATGCAGGATAACAGTTTTGCCTGTTTCTCACCCTCCCACTCCCACTCCTGGCCGTTGTCAGCAAATTGAGGTCAGCTGCTTCTCTTTGGTGAGGTCAACATGGTGGGACACTGTGGTGAACGAGTGATGTATGAAGTGATAGACCCAAAGTAAAGGTGGGTGGAGAGGGAAGAACACTGTCTTCAAATCTTCCTCTCTGCAAACAGCCACCAAATTTGTTCTGAAGCAGGAAGGGAGCTGTGACAGTTGGTCAGCCCTAAGGGGATATAGAGCCTGTGGTGTTCTGCCAGAGGAGCAAATAGGAAATTGGAGGCCTGGCAAGTGGTTCAGAGTGATGTTTGGAGCCATGTGTAAAGAGATCAGCAGATTGCAGTGGTAGTTATTGGAAGACATTTGATTATTGGTTGATAGGGTTGAGAACCCACTTCAAATAATAATCACAGTTGCCAGGGCGAACAACAAAAGTCACTAAATAAGCCAGTGCTTACCCCTCTGGTAGTTTGGCACAAAAGCAGTCAGGTTTAACTGAGGGACAATGTGTAAAGTATTTGTGCTGCACACATTAAATGAAAATATAACACAAACAAATCCCAATCCAATTTAGAACAACAGAGTAGATTTTAAGAACTAACATAGTCCCAAAACAACAAAAATCCAGTCAGTACAAACTAAGTTATGAGTTTATTAAAGTGTTTGGTAAAAGTAGCATTAAGAGGTGCGAAGTGGCAACTGCTGATATCTGGCAGCACAGGAATGGGACAAAGTCACAAGTACAAGCAGAGTACAATAGAACAAGGACTGGATACAGAACCAAGTTTGTCCCGGTATAAATGTTACCTTCTGACTTTAGGGCACTTTCGTTGGGGAGCTATGAGGTGCAGATGAGTCATTCAGCATGAGATCCAGTAAAGCAGATGCATGGCTCTGCGTTGGATCCAGTTAAGCTTTTCATCAGGAGCTACAGGGCTCTGCGTCCGTAGGTGCTGTATCTGGTGAAACCTTCCCTTAGGAGTTGCGCAGCTCTGTGGTGGATCCGATGAACCTTTCAGTAAGACAGGGTGAAGTGCACTCTGACTCCAGTCAGTAACTCACTCCAGCAAAGTGCAGCAGAGAAGACCACATCAGATCCAGTTGTGTCTGGTCAACTAGAAAGCAAGAAAGGCCTTTGGAGCTTGTTATATCCCTGTGATTCACACAGAATGTCAGCCAACTGACCTTTGGAGTAAAGTGCTAGCAGTTGCAGTCTTCCTTCGGGCTTTAGACAGCAGGGCAGTCCTTCTGAGTCTTCAAGGGTCCAGGAGTTTTCTGATTTCAGATTCTGGGGATGTCACTTTTATGCCCAGTGCCAGCCTGTGGGAGGGGACACCCCTTTGTCTAACTCTAAAACTGGTTCTGTTGAGTTCCTCCCTTTCTTCTGGGTTTGGCTCCAGCCTGGATAGTAAAACAAATCCTGGGGCAGTCCTTTGTGCCAAGTTTTTTTGTGTGGGACAGGGAAGACCTCTTTTTAACATGTAATCAGGGCTGACGCATAGCTCCTCCCCGCCATCCTGTCAGAAAGACCCACAACTCCACACACCCAGGCCCTTTGTCCACTATCTGGGAGGAATGTACATCTTACTCTAGGGAGCCAGCAGAGGACGGGTCACACATGAACACTGGCAGTAAAGCAGTTTTAAGCAGAAAAGTGCAAATTTTACAGAGAAAAGGCAGGCAGCGTACAAGTATGAGCACTTTAAAGGACTCCTGAACCAGTACCAACAAGCAAAGCAGACATGTAAGAAGCAAAGACAGTCATTGATTTGAACATCTCCCCTAATCAAAAAGAAGAAATAGTCACTGCTATCCAATCTCTCAAGAACTGAAAAGCTCCTGGCCAAGTCAACCTGAATGCAGAAATGTTCAAGGCAGACCATGAAAAAACAGCCAGGATCCTCCAACCACTGTTTACATTGATTTGAGAGGGAATGAAAGTACCAGATAACTGAAACCAATGAGGGAGGTGGCCAAGCCAGCCAACATGGCGGACGTGAAATAATATTGTTCTGTCTTAGGCCTGCATAAGATCCAGTAATATCTGCAGTACACTTAGTAGACCTGGGCTGGCTACCTCCACAGCCCCAGTATCTCTGGCACCTCCAACGCTACACCCTGGTTGATCAAGTGTTCCAGGACACGCAGGATACCCACATTCAGCAATATTTTGACGTCAATCATAACACTACCAGGAGTCTACTTTGAGAATTTCCCACTTGGTCCCCCCGCGCCTTCTTCAAGCACACTGTTGGGCTCCTTGATCTGGGGCGTGTGATGGCACCGGATGACCCTCATGACAATGCAGCTGCCTGTGAAGCGCGGTGGGCTGGGAGCCCCCTCCTTCGAGGCCTAGTTTTTAGCACCACAAATACAATGCTTGTCACTTTAGATTGCAGGGCACTACATGGGAGAGGCCTCCGGCTCGTCTGGCACCCTTGACATGACCATTCTGTGCAGTCTACCCTTCCCTAAGCTGACACTCACCTCGACCTGGTCCCTACAGGTGGTGATAGCACAAACCTGCATGCTCCGCATACAATGACTCTCATGAGACAGACCATGCTATGCGCCTAACATTCCATTAGTGGGTCTCCCCCACTTCTGGAGACATTACAGAGGTGGATAGAAAACATCCTCTGTGTCGTAGTGGACCCTTATGCTACGGCCACTTCCTCACATCCTCACATTTGACCAACCAACCACAGAAAATAACCTGCCATCTGGGCAATTTATTACCTATCAGCAAATGTGTAATTCCAAATGGAGACTGAACCGCCCTCACATCCTGTAATACAGGCCATATAAACAATGGGCGCAGGGCAACATCTTATAACCTGGCCCCTCAAAGCCATTAGAGAAATCATGGACACCTCACTAACACCCCTGCGACGCCCCTGGGGGTGAAACTAGGCAGGGAATTGAGAGACAAAGAGTGGGAAATGGCACTGTCCAAACCCAAGTTTTCTGCAATTCTCACTTTAAGAACATTCAGTTTTGCCTTCTTCACAGGGCGTACCTCACCCCGGCCTGACTGAACAGGTACTATCCTACGATCCACAACTTACATGCCCACATTACCCTCAGCTGGGCATGGACCTCCACCACATGCTGTGGACTTTGCCAGCACTGCACCATTATTGGACCTCGAATCACAACACATTAAAAAAAGTGACATCATTACCGGACCTCCAGACATGGGAAACCTGCGCTCTGGGTATTTTTCAGTGCAAAAAAACACACAACGCGCGATCCCGCTTCGTAGCACTAGTGCTCTGGTTAGCAGTCATAAATCTACACTGCATTGGCGAACAGCCTGCTCGCCTTTTGTGGAGGCTTGGATAGGGGCCTTGAATAAATGGGGAACAGCGGAGGAAGAAGTACTGCGCTGTGTAAAACTCTGCAGCCTCTGCCGCCGTCCTATTTCCAAACACTGGGTAGTTATCCTTGCCCATTTTTAGCAACACACACATGATGACACCTTGTCGCCCTGATGCAGTGTACCCAATACACCAGATCAGCAATGACACCCTCCTACTAACCTTACTGGGAACTCATTGGGCCCACTCTTATGGACAATTCATTTATCCCCCTGGACCTGATGTCTAGACCACGCAGCTTATTCCAATTGAGTATCCCTCTCTCGCAACTGTTACCCAATTTGCAACACACCACACCATCAAGTTCAGCTCAGTAAAACACAAATACAGCCCATACACACGGGACCTTCCCCTCACTTAGTTTTACCCTATTTAAACTCCTTTAAGGTGCACAGTGCACCGTCACATTAGTAACATTGTCTCAACAATGACTTGCAAACTCACAGAGAATCTACCTTGTAGTGACGTTGAACCGAGACTGTCTCTAGCACTGATTTAAAGGTTGAATAACAAAGTCGATTTCATTGCTGTGTGACAGAAGATGTAAGTGCCATGTCTACACTGTATGCCATTTTTTTGTTATTCTGTTTCGATAAAACAAAAATACAAATTAAAAGAAAAATGAACCCAAGACATCATCATCAAGATTCCAAAGGGAGCATTGATCAACTGTAACAACTGGCTTGGATTCACCCTTCAGTCAATCCTGACTGTAATCCTGTTGAACATCATTATGCAGTGCATTTCTGATGCCATGGATAAACAGTTAAGAGGACAGGCTGGGTTCCGCAAGGGAGGGTGTGTGTTCATCAGATTCTCACTCTAGGCAACATCAAAGAGCAGTGTGCAGAGTGGCAGACACAACAATACATCATCTTCATTGATTCTGAAAAAGTCTTTGACAGTATCCACTGTGACAGCCTCTGATGTATACTGAGAAGCCATGGCATACCACTACAGATAGTTCATCAAGAGCTTCAACAATAATTTTAGTATTGCTCTTCAATCTAGTCATCGAATGGGTCATGCAACAAACAATTGAAGACCAAGCCAGAGCGCCAGATAGACTTTATTCTTTACACTGGACTATGCAAATGACCTAGTCTGACTCTCTCACACACCGCTGCATGTGCAGGAAAATATGTGTTGCCTCAGCATCTATGCACAGCAAGTGGGTCTGGAGATCAACATGAAGAAATCAGAAGTCATGCCACTCATCCCAAACCCTTCACCAGTCAAGGTGGGAGGAGAGGACCTAGTCATGAGTGAGGAGTTTACCTACTTAGGCAGCACTATCAGACATGAAGGATGGGCTGGAAGTGACATAAAGAGCAGACTGAACTAGGCCAGGGATGCCTTCAGGATGCTGAACAATGTGTGGAGCTCATCTCAGTACAGCACCAACACCAATCTGACATTTACTAGAGCAGTGTTCTGTTTTCACTCTTCTATGGATCTGGATATGAATGCTGGTGGATGACACAAAGAGGCTTCACCATTTAGGGCTTACCTTAGGCATGACTTATAACTATTAGAAAGGAATGTTTAGGCCTGGCAAATGGTTTATTCTGCCAAGTCGAAATGGCAGCTTTAAACTGCTTTACAGGCTGCATTGGCAGGCCTGAGACACACTATTAGCAGTATGTGGGGGATCCAATTGTGAGCATCAATGGATCTATTAATATTGTAAATTTAAGCTATTATATTTGATGATTGGGATAATATTCACCTTATACACTTAAAAGTGAAAGCGAAGTAAACCCTCTACATTTTGTGTTCAGTTGAAATAAAGCATTTCCACTTTTGGCAGTTTTTACCTTTTTTGGATTGGAATTTTTTTAACAGTTGCCAATCAAGTATTGAATGGAGATATTTGTACTTACAACTCAAAGTTTGTTTCAGTTTTTTCAGCGTACTTATGGATTCAGTGTGCTTAAACAAATTCAACTTATGAATCCTGCGAACTAAACCTAGTAAACATTGTTGCATCTCAAATAACTTATGATGCAACAAGTGTAGCTTACGTAGCTTTGCACCTATTAGTTTTTGTGTAAGACTCATTCCTACAATCTTTGGATATAATTTCTTTACATAGTGCATCATTTTTTACACATGTTTTTCAGTACTAGTGAGAAACAATGAGGAATGTGGTCGCTCTTTAATCTATTTCAGATATAGAATTCAAAACCACAAACGAGTAACAAGCGTTAAGACAAGCAGTGAGCTAGAATAGCCCCCGTGCCAGGTAGAACAGGCAGAATGGTGTTTGAAACTACAGCTGTTGAGATGACAGACATCTAATGCATTTAAGAAAGCATTACACATTAGCGATACCTCTAAAATCCCAATGTTATGTCGGTGATCAAGGGGCAGCAATGCTCCACTAATAATTTGGGCTTAGCAGTAACCCAGTACTTCAACTGTCATTTCCAATTTCGGAACTGAAGCCATCCGAACATGTAATTCTGATATTGTGTCAAAATGCCATTAGATATTGATGACAATTTCATCGAGAGTAGCAATAACTTTAAAGTAACAATTGATCAATAAAAGATTAGTGCAATGGGACCTGAAGTGTAAGGCACACTGTCAATATGCCCAAAGAACAATGCACTCAATAGATACTAGCCAAGATTTTGTGGATAGCATCGTCAACCATCTGGCCTCTACTAGGGCAACGGTATCACCTGTCATGGTGAGACTGGGTAGAAAATCAAAAGTATCACTTAACCAGGTTTCTTGTGGCATAATTATTATATAATGACTCGAAAACTGAATTTTATCCTTGTTTTAATGAGAAGCCAGTGCATGCTTCTTGGCCTAGGTAATGTATCTGCTCTCTCCGGTAAGCCAATTACTGTCTTAAAACCTGGATTCTGCAAATTTTAACAGCTTGTGCAATCAGCTTTTGTGGTGCCTAGCAATAAGGATTTGTAGTAGTCTAATTTGGTCCTAGTGATGGCTCTTTCTATTGTGCATCCTTCTTCAAAGTGTAAGTGGATAATCTGCAGGGGCCACAATTGCATTTATCTTTTGCCCTAATCAGGAGGACATCAAAGGTCATTCATAAACTGTTAACCCTTTTCTTAATTGTAGTTTTTGACTTATTTACTTCAAGCTCATTAACTGTATCCTACCCTTCCTTAACGAAGATTAAGTAAGTAAATAAATAAGTAAACTTATTTGGATACATATCCAAAAAACATGATAACACAGACACAGTGCAACAAAAGAACTATAAAACACGGTACAGAATAAAGTCATCAAGATTACAATTACAAATTCTTGTCTGATATCCTTCCATTTTGATACAAATTAGGAAATGTTCTTAACCTACTGCTACATCCAAAAATTTTATTAACCAGTAATGTGATTGCTTCCTGTCTGGACCATGTGGCTTATTGTAAAAACAAGGGTTTTAACCCCTAGGGTGCCTTGGACGAGGTGATCTCGGCCAAGGCACCGGTTCCCGGGTGCCTTGGACGAGATCACCTCGTCCTACACCCGGGAACTGGGGGGAGCGCTGGCGCTCCCCCCATGTGCAAAAGGCCCACCCCCTCAAGGCAGGGATGGAAGGGAGAGCCCTTCCCCTTCCCCTTCAAACGCGCTTGGCTGGCGGTATGGGTGGGGTGGCGCTTGGCTGGTGGTGTGCTTGGGGTGGCGCTTGGCTGGCGGTGTGCTTGGGGTGGCGCTTGACTGGCGGTATGAGTGGGGTGGCGCTTGGCTGGCGGTGTGCTTGGGGTGGCGCTTGGCTAGCGGTGCCAGCCAAACGCCAGTCCACACACTCATCAGCTGGTGTGATTGCTGTATCAGGCATGTGGGCCTATGAAAGTGATGGGCCCTTGACTGGCGCTGTCTGTCGATGCAAGTGTTGTAATGTGCTGGGCCCGTGGCTGGCGGCGTGAATGGTCTTGTGCATGTCATGTATGAAAGGTGTGTGAATGGACTGTAAAGCGGTTGGTGCCTTGCCGTGGCTTTACAGCTCACAAGCTGTGAGTCATTGGTTCAGTTTTTTGGCCTTTCAGTTATTACCAGTGCATTTAACTTTTGTGAAATCTCTTGTTAATAAAATTTGATCTAATGAACCATCACTCACCCTTGTGCCAAATCCAACCAGTATGTGTGGTACAAATGACAAAACCTGTTCCGCTGTAATCAGGCGTCGCAGCACACTTGAGACACGCTAGGTGTCTCAGGTGGGACCCCGATGATGAAGCATGCCACCAACTTGGTTGGTGGGTGAGGGGTCTTTTTCACATAACCTAAGTGCGTTTCTTTTCACAATTTTAGTGTTTGGCACATCACAGACATATGTGGACACATCAAAATGATATATTACAAAACTACCTGTGTTTGGGGGGGAGGGGCACCTATGTTTTTGGTCCTGGGTGCGGCCTTCATCTAGGGAAACCGAGACATTTTTTAAAACTAGACACCCAAGGGGTCCAGGGAGATGTGGCTTGCATGGATCCCCCGACATTTTCTTACCGACTCCTCTGCAAACCTCAAAATTTGCTTAAAAAAGCATATTTTCCTGACTTTCGTTTGTACGATCACCGCTCCAGCACAAAATTCCTACTCCCCAGCGTTCCCCTCAGTCTCCCAAGTAAAATGACACCTCACTTGTGTGGGTCCCCAAAGCAGAGTCAGCCTAAAGATGTATAAAAGAAGAATATGTCCTTATCAACTCGCTGTGCTATCCCCTCTATCTCTACAAGTTTTGGCCTTATTCTGTTGCAGGCACCTGGCCCACCCACACAAGTGAGGTATCATTTTTATCGGGAGACTTGGGGGAACGCTGGGAGGAAGGAAATTTGTGGCTCCTCTCAGATTCCAGAACTTTCTGTCACCGAAATGTGAGGAAAATGTGTTTTTTTAGCCAGATTTTGAGGTTTGCAAAGGATTCTGGGTAACAGAACCTGGTCAGAGCCCCACAAGTCACCCCATCTTGGATTCCCCCAGGTCTCTAGTTTAAAAAAATGCACAGGTTTGGTAGGTTTCCCTAGGTGCCGGCTGAGCTAGAGGCCAAAATCTACAGGTAGGCACTTTGCAAAAAACACCTCTGTTTTCTTTCAAAAAATGTGATGTGTCCGCGTTGTGTTTTGGGGCATTTCCTGTCACGGGCGCTAGGCCTACCCACACAAGTGAGGTATCATTTTTATCGGGAGATTTGGGGGAACGCTGGGTGGAAGGAAATTTGTGGCTCCTCTCAGATTCCAGAACTTTCTGTCACCGAAATGTGAGGGAAAACGTGTTTTTTTAGCCAAAGTTTGAGGTTTGCAAAGGATTCTGGGTAACAGAACCTGGTCAGAGCCCCACAAGTCACCGCATCTTGGATTCCCCTAGGTCTCTAGTTTTAAAAAATGCACAGGTTTGGTAGGTTTCCCTAGGTGCCGGCTGAGCTAGAGGCCAAAATCTACAGGTAGGCACTTTACAAAAAACACCTCTGTTTTCTGTCAAAAATTGTGATGTGTCCAAGTTGCGTTTTGGGGCATATCCTGTCGCGGGCGCTAGGCCTAGCGACACAAGTGAGGTATCATTTTTATCGGGAGACTTGGGGGAACGCAGGGTGGAAGGAAATTTGTGGCTCCTCTCAGATTCCAGAACTTTCTGTCACCGAAATGTGAGGAAAACGTGTTTTTTTAGCCAAATTTTGAGGTTTGCAAAGGATTCTGGGTAACAGAAATTGGTCAGAGCCCCACAAGTCACCCCATCATGGATTCCCCTAGGTCTTTAGTTTTAAAAAATGCACGTGTTTGCTAGGTTTCCCTATGTGCCGGCTGAGCTAGAGGCCAAAATCTACAGGTAGGCACTTTGCAAAAAACACCTCTGTTTTCTGTCAAAAGTTGTGATGTGTCCACGTTGTGTTTTGGGTCATTTCCTGTCGCGGGCGCCAGTCTACCCACACAAGTGAGGTATCATTTTTATCGAGAGACTTGGGGGAACATAGAATAGCAAAACAAGTGTTATTGCCCCTTGTCTTTCTCTACATTTTTTCCTTCCAAATATAAGAGAGTGTGTAAAAAAGACGTCTATTTGAGAAATGCCCTGTAATTCACATGCTAGTATGGTCACCCTGGAATTCAGAGATGTGCAAATAACCACTGCTCCTCAACACCTTATCTTGTGCCCATTTTGGAAATACAAAGGTTTTCTTGATAGCTACTTTTCACTGTTTATATTTCAGCAAATGAATTGCTGTATACCCGGTATAGAATGAAAACGCACTACAGGGTGCAGCTCATTTATTGGCTCTGGGTACCTAGGGTTCTTGATGAACCTACAAGCCCTATATATCCCCGCAACCAGAAGAGTCCAGCAGATGTAACGGTATATTGCTTTCAACAATCTGACATTGCAGGAAAAAGTTACAGAGTAAAACGTAGAGAAAAATTGCTGGTTTTTTTACCTCAATTTCAATATTTTTCTTTTTCAGTTGTTATTTTCTGTAGGAAAACCCTTGTAGGAGCTACACAAATGACCCCTTGCTGAATTCAGAATTACGTCTACTTTTCAGAAATGTTTAGGTTTCTGGGATCCAGCATTGGTTTCACGCCCATTTCTGTCACAGACTGAAAGGAGGCTGAAAGCACAAAAAATCGTAAAAATGGGGTATGTCCCAGTAAAATGCCAAATTTCTGTTGAAAAATTGGGTTTTCGGATTCAAGTCTGCCTGTTCCTGAAAGCTAGGAAGCTGGTGATTTTAGCACCACAAACCCTTTGTTGATGCCATTTTCAGGGGAAAAAACCACAAGCCTTCTTCTGCAGCCACTTTTTCCCATTTAAAAAAAAAAAATGAACTTTTCACTGTATTTTGGCTAATTTCTTGGCCTCCTTCAGGGGAACCCACAAAGTCTGGGTACCACTAGAATCCCTAGGATGTTTGAAAAAAGGATGCAAATTTAGCTTGGCTAGCTTATGTGGACAAAAAGTTATAAGGGCCTAAGCGCGAACTGCCCCAAATAGCCAAAAAAAAGGCCTGGAACAGGAGGGGGAAAAGGCCTGGCAGCGAAGGGGTTAAACACTTAGGCCCTCATTACGACTTCGGTGGTCTTTCAAAAAGACCGCCGAAGCCGTGAGCGCCACTATACCGCCAGTGCTGGCGGTATTTGTGGCTCCCTATTTTGACATTTCCCCTGGGCCGGTGGATGGAAACAGCGTTTCCGTCTGCTGGACCAGCGGAAAAGTCACATCAACATTGCTGCCGGCTCATAATAGAGTCGGCGGCAATGTTGATGTGCAGCCTGTGCAGCAGCACCCGTCACGCTTTTCACTGCCGAAATGCGCGATGGGTCTGTGCCTGGGGGCCCCAGCACTGCCCATGCATGGGCAGTGCAGGGACCCCGAGTCCCCCTTATCGCCAGCCTTTCCATGGCGGCAACAGGCTGGCAGTTGGGGATTATGACCGCCTGGCGAAAGCCTGGCGGTCAAGTGGAGGGGCCGGCGGTATGGCCATGGCTGATGTGCCGCAGTCATAATACACTGGCGGTACACCGGCAGCCTGTTGGCGGTGTTACCGCCAGTGTACCGCCGGCAGCCAGGGTCCTAATGAGGCCCTTAGTGCTGGACGATTTGAAACACATACAGTCTATAAGAATTTGACATATTGACAATTCATATTAAGGTAACGTGACACATGCAGTTTTTATCCAGCAAGCTTTACCACTATTCTGGTCTTGAAAAAATTAGGTTAAACCCAAACCATGCTTTAAGTATCTAAACTTGGTTTGGGATTGGATAAAATGAAAACATAAAGAAAAAAAGCCTCTTGCTGTAAGGGTTTCAATGTGAAGCTGTTCAACGGCTGTGTGTGCTTTATAGCCAGCCTAAAGGAAACTTGTAGTGCAGATTCTTGCAGTGCAAGTTTGCTAGGAAATGGCTCCCATTATGATATAGTTCCCAGGGAAATGTGCATAGATCTAAACTAATTTAATCTACTAACCACCGCCACAGCACATTCCCTTTCTCAGGAGCAAATATCCTCCAAACATATCTTTGATGTTGGATATTTTTTATGAATATTCATCTGTGGATAACTGACGTAGGACCATTAATCTAAAACAATAAGGTCTTCTGCATATAGAAGACAGGTTATATGCGTGGAACCCATTTTGGGAGAAAACGGTTTTGTGGCTTGGAGTGTGGCAGGCAAATCTGCTACATATAAACTAAAAAGCATTGGTGCTATGACAAAGCCTTGGTATAGACTCCTCAACATTTTTATTTTCCTTGATAGTCTCCCTCACGTATCAAATTTTACCTGTGCCCAATTCGACATCTGCACAGCCTGGATCAGAAATAGAAGGCTTCATTGATATTCAAGGCTCTCAATTTATCCCACAGCCTGTCTTTTCCACTTTATTGAAGGCTGTGCGAAAGTTGAAAAGCAACAGCACATCTTCTGATTTGTTGCCAGACATTATCTAATCTTTGCTCATAATGCAAGGCAATAATCTGAGGTGAATGACCCTAATGGGACTATCCTGGTTTGATGGGAAGGAGACTGTTATCACTAACCCATTCTTCAAAGTGATTCCACAAGATCTTGGAGAACACTTTCTCCAAGATGTACAGTAAGTTAATTAATCTGCAATTTGATAGACAGCTTGCATCACCTTTTTTTCAAAATGTGTTTAACAATAGATCCTTTCCAAGAATAGGGGGTACATCCTGGTTCTAGCTATCCACTAAATAGAACCAAAAAAAATCTTACCCACCAATCGCTATTGGTTTGAATATTTACTGCCAGGATGTTATCTAGACCTGCCACTGTACTCAACTTTAGAGATACTATTATGGATTTGATATCTTTAGATAAAATAGCATCCGTTCTTGTATTGGCTAAGACTGGGTACAGTGCTGCTTTGCTGTAGACAAATAAGATGAGGTTTGAGTATTAGATAATGCTGGGTACTCACATCTATTGCTGAGGTCCCATACAAACCATCCAGATGTGCTATCCGAGCATCCTCCTCGACCGAACACGATAATGCTCCTCGATATCAATTACTTTCATTATGCACCATTTTCAAGAATTGCTTCTTGTCAGAGTTTACAGTAAATTTCAAGATTAAACCTCCCGTGTTGTGGGACCAGTGAGGTTAAAATGGAAAAAGCAAGCTTATTCACTTCCTACAAGTAGGGATTTGCCGATCTGAAGTTCACTGTGGTGATCGTGGTCCTACAAGATGGTGGCCGCAGATAATTTAAAGGTTACCGCTCTACTTGCCCAAACGAATGCTTCAAGGTTTCGCGATGACTTGTGTGAAGTGCAAGTGCAGCATTTCTAGTTGCGGAATTCACTGTAGATTTCCCATGAGGTAGCGGCTCTTCTTGATGCAAGCGTGGGCTCTTTAGAATAGTGTTCAGGGAAAGTTTTGTTGTGCAAGTTTGGCAGTTTAATTAGTGACGCTTCATTTTGGACGTCGGTTCCTTATCTTCTAGTCAGAATAAATAATGCTGTGTACAATAAAATATTTATGAGCGTTCTTGTTAGAAATCCGTTCTTTCCCTCATATAAATCTCCTCACAATACAGAAGTAAACGTCTTCCTGAAGAAGAATGCGGCAAGAATAACAGAGAAAATAAGAGTCAGACACATGAATTCAGCAACTCGTTCTTGACGGGCCAGTCATCTTCTCTCAGCTCCATTCACGCAAGTATTCTTTGAATGGAAAGAGATATCAGAGACTCATAACTGCACCTAATATTTATGTCAAAAGAACAAGAAAAGCTTAACGTCAGTTTTAAAAGATTCATTATTACAACCACATTTTTCTTTTTATTTCTAAATGATTATTCAGTCTTATTTTTTAAAGGATAATGAAAACATGCAATTATAAAAGTCTGTGTTAAGTATCTGGACAGAATACTACGTATACAAACATTCTTTGAATGAATAGAAGAGAAATGAAGGTCTCAGTCTAAAGGGGTACGCAAGCTTTTATAGTAAATTTAGAAAATGTCACTTGATAAATAGTAATTGTGATTCAGTTTGGTGTAAGTTAAGGCGCTATTAATAGTCTTCTTGTTTTACAGCTGTATGGGACATCTAAAGACAGTGCCAGGAAAGGATCTAGGTAAGGTGATTCTTAGAAGGCACAAGAAACAGACAAGGCAGCCTCTTACGGTTATCTCCCCTTCACTCTTTGTGACCCTTTTAATTTCTAACTGGTGGTTTTCACTGAGATTGGATGGGGTTCGAGAATTTTCCCCCAGGCGTCAGACTGGATCTGGAGATTTTTCTTCGAGCAATACCCTTGCGCATCGGTAGGTGGCGTCGGTCGACTCCGCAGGCGTTGTAGTTGCTGTGATGACGTCGGGAGTAGTACATAGACGCCGCCCTCGCACAGTGACGTCAGTTCTTTTCTTTCCGCGCCACACGCGGATCCGGAGAGAGCTACCCTGGCTATTTTTTGGCCGAATTCAACTGTTTTGTTGAAGTTTTTCTGTACGACTTTGGTGCGTCGAGATGTCCCTGAAGACCGGGTTCAAGCCTTGTGAGGACTGCCATCGGTTGATGTTGGTGATGGATCCTCATCGCATTTGTCTGTGGTGCCTTGAGCGCGACCACGACCCGAAGTTGTGCTCCGAGTGTCAGGCCATGCAAACGAAGGCTTTGAGGGAGCGGTCCCTAAAGCTAATGGCGGCCCGGCACTCGACTCCCCATAGGTCTCGTTCTCGCTTGAGAGGAAGGTCTCGAGATCGGTTGCGGAGTCATCACGACTCGTCTTCTTCTAAATCTTCGTGTCAAGGTAAGGAGAAGAAGTCGAAGAAGACCCATCACGCTCGATTTCACCCCGTCGCTCTGCCGACGCGACGCAGGACGAGTGTCCACGCACTAGGCCTCCGTCCTCCGAGCCTGCGTCTGGGTCGACTCCGCACTTCCCCGAGTTTCCTGGAGCCGGAGTGCCCCCGCCAAATTGAAAGAGTTTTACGAGGCCATGCGCCTCATCTTTTGGGTGGGCCATCCCCGATACGGCGTCTTTGGGCCCAAGGGGTTCGGCTGAGGGGCCTTCGGGTTCCGCGCCGGCGGCTTCAGCTCCGGCCACCGAGGTCACTTCTGGATCCGTGCGCGGATCTGCACCGGTGCCGGTCGCACCTTCGAGACCTTCCTCGGGCCGAGTCGATTATTGACACTCCCGATGTTGGTAGTGCCCACTATCGACGTCGACCCAATTCTTATCCCCGACAACTCAGAGTCGGAGCAGCATCGGCCGATGCCACCTTCGGCTTCGGTGGGGCCTATTCGCCCAAAGTCGGATTCGGACCCTTTTTTCTATGGGTACGAATACGGGGAGGAATTGGAGGGGTCCCTGGACCCTTCTGAATACCAGGATGACTCTGCTATGGACTGGGCACAGGATTTGGGTGAAGCCAGTGGTCTGGATACTTCTCCTGACGCTCGCATGCTGTCTCCTCCTACCGTGGCTACAGCGGAGGGAGCGACTTATAGTATGGTGGTCAGTAGGGCAGCTGAGGTCCATGGCCTTGAGCTACCTACTGTAGTAGTCAGGTCTAATCTCCTGACAGAGGTGCTTCAGCCTGGGGCTTCTACTTCAGAACCCCTTTTACCATTCAATGAGGCCCTCACCGATGTCCTTTTGGGCTCCTGTAAACACGACTATCGCTTGACACCATCGGCCCGCACCGAACGACCCAAAATTCCTCTCCCAACACCCCACGCCTGAGAGTCTTGTTATCCAGGCTTCATCTTCTTCCGGCACGCTCCCTTCCGCACCCCCGGATAGGGAATCCAAAAGGCTGGAACAATTTGGCAAGAAGTTGTTTTCTTCCTCCAGTCTTGTGCTGCGGTCTGTGAATACTGCATGCCCTTTAGGCCATTATACCCACTCCCTGTGGGATACGGTTGCGCAAGTCCTGCTGCAGATACCGGAGGAGGCCCGTGCTACCATCTCCCAAGCAGTGAAAGATGGGAGAGATGTGGCGAAGTTCCCAATCCGTGGTGGGCTGGATACGACTGACTCTCTGGGTAGATCGGCTGCAACGACAGTGGCCTTATGGCGCCACGCCTGGTTACGCACTTCTGGTTTCTCAGGGGATGTCACTCGTAGACATGCCCTTTGATGGCCCCCGTCACTTCGGAGACAAAGCAGACTCGGCCTTGGAGAGATTCAAGGATTCCCAGGCTACGGCTCAGTCCCTTGGTCTTTCCTCCGCCACTCGCCCACCACAGTCCGCTTTTCGTCCCTTTTGTGGACACGGAAGGGGCGCCATGTCGCGTCCTCTGCAACTCGAATGTGTCTCTACCAGATATTTTGTTACTGAAGGTAAGTAACTTGTACTATTCTGCTCCTATGAATACTGGGAACGAAAAGGTACAGGATCATGATGCTTCTGGTTCCCTGACAATAATACCCCATCATTTCCTTTAAAAAACTGCCTTGTCTTTTCCATGATGAATTGCCTGACTGATTTGTCAAAAGGCCAATTTCTTGTTTTGTTGTACCTAATAAGCCTTGCTTATAATTTTTGACATTTTCTTCAAATTACTTTTTAATATCCACCATGGTGTGTCATACCACACACAGGGTGCTGTCTTCATTGAGGCTTTAATCTTATCCAAGCATTGATATAGATTAACAAATACACAGCTAAGCACATTTTCCATCAGGACATTATTATTTTATCTTCTCCCTCCTCTGGATTAGTACAATACTTTCTACAGCTTGAAAATGGGTTAGATGTTGAAAATGGATCTAGATGAGTTGTAATCCTCCAGAGGTAATTCATGGCTAGGGGTAGAGCTTTCACAAGCTCATGGGCTTCCCGAAAATTGAGATTGGCCACAAGTGTGCAATGATTGCTCCCCTTACACTATAAAACAATGAAATTATCCAATATCCCAAACTGCCAAATAAATACATAAATATAGTCAATAGGGCAGCCATGACACCCAGCCTGAAAAGAATGGCCAGTGGAAGTATCCTTCTCGAAGCAGCCGTTCAAACAGACCAACCGAAACTGAGCCAACCATTCACCCAGTTCTGCATACTTCTTTGAAGGAATCAAGAGTCTACCCCAAATGATAGAGTTTCAGTCTTGGATACATTGAAGCCGAGTAAGTTTTTGTCTCTCAAAGTACGAGTGTTCAGGGGCACCATTTTCACCTTCTCACAACCTCTGTGAAGAATGTTTTTCAGGTGGAATACCACCTATTGGATTTGTTGCATGTTGTGCAATGAGCCACTGCTAACCCTGTTTTAGATGTGATTATGCAAATTCAAGTCCAGCTACCCCAAGCAGCAACTTGCTTTTATTACTGTACAATATGCAGCAAACCCATCACAATGAATATAATAATAAAATAAATACAAATGCAGCTTTTACTTGGCACTACATAAATCAATAGGGTTTTGGGCAGCGCCACTGGTGGTACTGGTTGGCACCAGCACTGACACTGTGCATCACCCTCTCTTAGGAATAACATTGGTGCGTGGCATTTTTGTATGTAATAAGCATTGTCTTTAGCAAATCACTTGGAATTACAAAGAATTTGGCTCATAGAAAGGGTACCTCATCTGCTATTGTTCACAATGATGCGCAAAGCACTGTCAAAACAATCTGAGGTACCCCAGTTATGAAAGACTGTATGGAAGTAAACCGGTAAAGCTAGTAGCCAGTTTGCACCAAGAGTGAGCTACAATTGGTTGCCACCAATCTCCAGTATCTTTGTAGCATGATTAATGATAACAGGAGTCTCTCCTATAAGGCTGGGCTCTGCTTGGTATGTGCTTTTCTCCATAAGAGTTTAACCCTCCAAAGACTTGTGATGTGGGTTTACCTCATAAGTATAAGACATAGGTTCTACACCAGGGACTTCTGACCCTACAGAGTGACTCTGCTACGGATAGATGCCAGGCCACTGATGACTAATAGACTGATATATTGCCACAGCGTTGTTTCAGGGGCAAGGATCACTGTGTGTCAGTTCACTTTGTAGTACTTTGACGTTTATTTCAGAATTCTTGCCTGGACTAAACTAGCGTTTACTTTTGCCCCATCATGTGGTTCTCCTCCTACTTACACGTTTCATCTCTAGATCCCACGCCCCTTTGGATTCAATTTATCTCTAGGCAATATCCATGCTGATAGTGTCTCCTGAAAATGTGGTTCACCCTTGATTTATCAAATTTGCCATAGAAGGGACCGCATGCTTAACATCCTTCGTCAGCCTCCCAGGACATCGCCAATTTTGTTAGGTCCCTTCGAGCCTAGACTGTTGGGGTGCTGTACATTCCTTGCTAGCACCATTAGGACCTACTTTAACAATGTGCATAAATGCACTTTGCTATCTTGCTCTAACTGGTGCTTCCCTCCTAAAGTTAGTAAATAACTGTATAACTGCATAGTGCTAAGATGTTTAGTATTTTGAGTGTCGTGTCATTTCTCCTATTGCAGATGTTGTTAGAGAGCAAACATCATTAATAAAATATGAGTAAATACATTGTATAAATGACGTAGTAAAAGAGCTTAATTAGAGAAACGTGTTAAAAATGTTAAACGTACATGTAACATGATGTCCACCATCTCAAGTTCTATGTGAAACAATAACCTTGAAAAAGTATTTTAATGTATTATAATCATTAGTGTTGAAAAAAGATCATTAATATAACTAATGGTTTGAAATTATTTTTGATTAATTAAATAATGTACTAAATATGAGTTGAATATTAGAATTGTTTTGTTATTCATGTATTAGCATTAGTAAAAGGCCAAGCTTTAGTATTTTCCACAAGTACGGTGTTGAGCTGTGATGCTGACTTCATTGAAAATCCTCTGCAAACATTGTTTATTAACTATTAGAACATTGGAATGCTGGGGGCTCCATTGAAAACAATGGAGTGCTGCAGGCTTTTACAGGCCGGTAAAAGCCCGCAGCGCCAACATTCCTATGTTCGCTTTGTTCACAGCAACAGCTGTGAACAAAGCCTCACGGAGCCCGAGGGGATTTTAATCCCCTCGGGCTCCGTGAAAATTTTTTTTTTTAATAGAACATTCTGCCCTGTGTGGCAGAATGTTCTAATAGCCTTAGAACCCGCCGTAGCGGGCTCTACCGGCTATTAAAGTCCCTCTCCCTTGTTAAATGCCCTCGCCTTCGGCTCGGGCATTTAACGCGGGGAGCGGGCCTTTAATAGCCGGTAGAGCCTGCTACGGTGGGTTCTAAGGCTATATTTCATTGAAGGCTCACAGTGGAAATCTACTGCTTTTCTACTCTGCTCACTCCGTATTTCCTTGCGACAACTATTGAACGTTTTAACAATGGACTTTAGTTTCTGGTAGGAAGTATTGTGAGTTAAGATGTCATGTTCTGTGCTGTTTTCTACAAAGTTGTTATTCTGAAGAAAATGGCGACTGGAGAGGACTGTCAACATGAACCTATCTCGAAGAAGCCATGAGGAAAGTTACAAACTGAAGAGGAGATGTAATTCAATTGGCTGCTCACCGTCACACCGCATGGTCTTGTCCAATGGGAGTCTAGTTAGTGATTTGTGAGACTTTAATTTAGCAAAGTTTGAGATGATGAGGGGCAGTTCAGTTGAAAAAAAGAAGTGCTGTTATGTTTATGATTCTAATAGTCAAGATAAGTTAAGTCAGACTTTACTGAACTGTTGCCCTTTCCATGTCCCTCATGCTGAATGCTGAAGACCTGCTGTTCCTGTGCTCTGCTGACGAAGACTCTGTTAACTGCTGTCTCTTTTAGGAGAGGTATTAACAATGTGCATTTGTTTTTCTTTTACAGGCTTTCCCTTAGAAGTCCAATCACATTTTTTGTTAGCTCCATAGTTCAGGTGTTTTCCAAATTAAGTTTTTTCTTATTTTAATTTTTGCATGTGACAAAGTCCGGCCCCAAACATGTGTTTTTGAATTTGAAATCAGTAGCAAGGATGACCAGCTCAATAACTGAATTGAATGCTTATTAATTTGATTAAGACTAATTCAACTCCACAATTAATTAAATCTGTTGCTATTTCTCAAATAATTCTGTTGTTATTCTGTATAATTCTTCCAGAGTGTTTAATAGTGATTGCTCTTATTAGGATAAGATTCTACAGACGTTTTAGACAGCCTGCGTTGTTTCTGTATTGCTATCATCTGATTTGGCGTATTATTTAGGTAACTTTAGCATTGTTAATATAGGGGCAATAAATGTTTAAATTTGACTAAATTGGTGTGGTGATTTATGGCCACATAGGTCATGGTATGTGGAAATTACTAACGCCCTATTGCACACTGTTGTTGTTTATGGTTACAGGTTCTTATTGTTTGATTTGATGATCTTATTACTCCTGTCTGAGTCAAAAGGTTTGAGTTGACCTGAGTAGTAGATGTCACTGCCCTATTACGTGTCTCATAAGCCTATTTTAGGAGGTCACACACCCACAGAATTATTTGGTAGCAGAGGATGGTTTTGTCTCAATAGGAGAGAGATCATTTATGGTTTTGTTTATTTTTTATGGTTTCATCTTGATAGGAGAGAGATCATTCATAAATTTTGGTTATTTGGTTTTGCCAATGTTTGTTTAGATGAGGTTAGTATGTTCCGAGTGTTCTTTGAGTTCTAAATAGGGTTTGTGCTTGCAATGCTTTGGCAAACCACAGGTGAATAGTGATGTATGAGTGAAAAAGGGAGTTTGTGTACTCCAAAGTAGTTGAGTAGGGAGTTTGGGTACTCAAAGGGGTGAGAGTAGGGAAGTTGTCGTACTTTAAATAAGTGATGTGCTTTGTGCTCAAAAATTGCCCACATGGTTGGTGTTATAATGGGTCTTTCGAGGGCTGGGCTAAAACCCCAGAATATTGTACAAGTGTATAAAATACATGTATGGTTATTGTTTTTTACTTGTCTGCAGTGGAGGTGTAGATTCCTAGAGTGCGTGTTAAGTGAATGCTAGTTTGGCAGGTGAAAGGTAATTCCTGTGTGCACAAGGAGGATCTTGTATTGGTCAAGAGTGAAATTTGCAGGTCAAATTTTACTTGTGCATGAGGGAAAGCTACAGCCTGAAGAGTAGCTGTTAGTGCAAAGGCCACAGTCGAAATTTCCTTACAGCTTTCGAAGTGTTTGAATCCTACCTGTAGTAAGCAGACAAGTTATTTTTTGTAGATTTTTGGTGCTTGCAATATTTAGTTATGTGGGTTGAGTTTTGAAGGACGAGCCACAAGGCTTTGTCAGCCGCTGCGTGAGTGAGACTGATATCATTGGGTTCGCACTGGGATTGGTCAGTTGGTGAAAAGAGGCACACACTGATTGGTGAACAACCGTGAACAGCTATTGGTTGAGAGTAGCAAGTGTAAGGAAATGCCTCCTTTGCATGGTTCCTCCCTGACTTGTTTGCCTTTTGCTGATGCCAGTTATGATTGCAAGTGTGCTGGGACCCTGCTAACCAGGCCCCAGCACCAGTGTTCTTTCCCTAAACTGTACCTTTGTTCCCACAATTGGCACAGCCCTGGCACCCAGATAAGTCCCTTGTAAATGGTACCCCTGGTACCAAGGGCCCTGATGTCAGGGAAGGTCTCTAAGGGCTGCACCATGTCTTATGCGTCCCTGGGGACCCCTCACTCAACACATGCACACTGCCTCACAGCTTGTGTGCTGGTGGGGAGAAAATGACTAAGTCGACATGGCACTCCCCTCAGAGTGCCATGCCAACCTCACACTGCCTGTGGCATAGGAAAGTCACCCCTCTAGCAGGCCTAACAGCCCTAAGGCAGGGTGCACTATACCACAGGTGAGGGCATATGTGCATGAGCACTATGCCCCTACAGTGTCTAAGCAAAACCTTAGACATTGTAAGTGCAGGGTAGCCATAAAGAGTATATGGTTTGGGAGTTTGTCAAATACGAACTCCACAGTTCCATAATGGCTACACTGAAATCTGGGAAGTTTGGTATCAAACTTCTCAGCACAATAAATGCACACTAATGCCAGTGTGGAATTTATTGTAAAATGCACCCAGAGGGCATCTTAGAGATGCCCCCTGAATACCAGTCTGACTCCTAGTGCTAGACTGACCAGTTTCTGCCAGCCTGCCACAACCAGACGAGTTGCTGGCCACATGGGGAGAGTTCCTTTGTCACTCTGTGGCCAGGAACAAAGCCTGTACTGGGTGCTTCTCACCTCCCCCTGCAGGAACTGTAACACCTGGCTTTGAACCTCAAAGGCTCATGCCTTTTGTTACAGCACCCCAGGGCATCCCAGCTAGTGGAGATGCCTACCCCTCCGGCCACTGACCGCAAGGCTGGAGGAGATAATTAGAAAAACAAGGAGGAGTCACCCACCAGTGAGGACAGCCTCTAAGGTGAGGTGACCCCTGCCTATAGAAATCCTCCATCTTGAGAGTGGAGGATTCCCCCAATAGGATTAGGGATGTGCGCCCCTCCCCTCAGGGAGGAGGCACAAAGAGGTGATAGCCACCCTCCAGGACAGTAGCCATTGGCTACTGACCTCCTGACCTAAACACACCCCTACATTTTGTAGGTAGGGGCACCCCAGAACCCAGGAAATCTGATTCCTGCAACCTACGACAAGAAGAAGGACTGCTGACCTGAAAGCCCTGCAGAGACGACGGAGACGACAACTGACTTGGCCCCAGCCCTACCGGCCTGTCTCCAGACTCAAAGAACCTACACAGTGACGCATCCGACGGGGACAAGCGACCTCTGAAGCCTCAGAGGACTGCCCTGAACCAAAGGACCAATAAACTCCCATGAACAGCGGCTCTGTTCAAAAACAGCAACAACTTTGCAACTTGCTTGCACCTTTTAAAGACCTCACACTTCCCGCTGGAAGTGTGAGACTTCACCTTCTGCACCCGATGCCTCGGCTCGAGCTCCAGAGAACCAACACTACAGGGAGGACTCCCAGGCGACTGTGACCACGTGAGTAACCCAAGATGACCCCCCTGGACTCCCACAATGACGCATGCAGAGAGAATCCAGAGGCCCCCCCTGACCGCGACTGCCTGTAACAAGGAACCCGACGCCTGGGCCAAGCACTGCACCTGCAGCCCCCAGGACCAGAAGTAACCGAACTCCAGTGGAAGAGTGACCCTCAGGCAACTCTCTGCCTAGCCCAGTCGGTGGCTGGCCCGAGAAGCCCCCCTGTGCCCTGCCTGCACAGCTAGAGTGACCCCCGGGTCCCTCCATAGATTCCTATACAAAACCCGATGCCTGCTTTGCACCCGGTCACCCCTGTGCCGCTGGGGGGGTGTTTTGTGTGCCTACTTGTGTCCCCCACAGTGCTCTACAAAACCCCCCTGGTCTGCCCTCTGAAGATGCAGGTATTTACCTGTTGGCAGACTGGAACCGGAGCACCCCTGTTCTCCATAGGTGCATATGTGTTTTGGGCCCTTCTTTGACCTCTGCACCTGACTGGCCCTGTGCGGTGACTTTGGGGTTGCCTTGAACCCCCAGTGGTGGGCTGCCTATGCCCAGGAACTTACTCACCTTACTTACCTGAAAAACTAACCAATACTTACCTCCCCCAGGAACTGTTGATTTGTGCAGTGTCCACTTTTAAAATAGCTTATTGTAATTTTAACTAACACTGTGTATGTTCCTGCTCTAATTCAAAGTTCCTTACTTACCTGTGTGGAGTACCTTGCATTTTATGTATTTACTTCAAATCTTGAATCTTGTGGTTCTACAATAAATTAAGAAAAGTCATTTTTCTATATAAAAACTATTGGCCTAGAGTTAAGTCTTTGAGTGTGTGTTCCTCATTTATTGCCTGTGTGTGTACAACAAATGCTTAACATTACCCTCTGATAAGCCTACTGCTCCACCACGCTACCACAAAACAGAGCATTAGAATTATCTAATTTTGCCATTATCTTACCTCTAAGGGGAACCCTTGGACTCTGTGCACACTATCTCTTACTTTGAGATAGTGTTTGCAGAGCCAACTTCCTACAGCAAGCGAAAAGGATTTTGGTATTTAAATGGTTCCTGTTTTCGATTTAGTTTGTAGCCCTGTTAAAGGTAAAAATGATTTTTTTTAAAGCATTAAAGAGTGCTATGAGAGGAGATGCCTTAATTCCAGTTAAAATAGGAGAAATAGCCCCACAAGAAGGTACACCTGCTTACATAGTAATCAAAGCGAAAGATCCATCAGCATGTATTTGATTAAAACAATGGTGCAATATAACTGAGAAGGATGAGTGTTTAGCTTTTCCTGCTTATGGAAGTTTTAATGTAAATATTTTGGAAAATTTGAGAAGGGTACTTTATGAATTGAATCCCCCTCTGAAACCAGCACAATTCAAAGCCTTAGCTATTTGGGACCATGAGCCAGACAATAAGCAAAATTAAAATTTGAAAGACGAATGCGAAAATCTGAGAAAACATTGTGAGAGGCTAAATGGGATAATGAGTAGAAGTTTTGGAGAACAGAAACAAGGTATTGGGATGTTTCCAGCAATTACAAAAGAAAAAGGGGACAGTGTCAGACTGAAGTCAAAGAAAAGGAATCCTGAAGGAACTGAGTCGAAGTCAGATGAAGCTAGAAAATCACTGACTTATGATAGTTATTCAGATGACGTTTAATTTATAACACAATTATTGAGAAATCGTCCTCCTCCATATACAGCAGTAGAGGCAAATCAAGGTGCTGGTTCTAGTCCAAGTGCACCTTCAGCTGTGGTAACACTGAGTCAAGTTCAAGTCGCAACTAATGTTCATACTATTGCAGTAACTCAAACTCCTGTGATTCAGACTGTAGCTCAGCATGTGATGTATTCTAAAGTTCCTGTTGTTAGTTCTGCACCAAGCATTACAGTCCCAGTGGCACCACAGTTATTTCAGAAACCAGTGGTGGTCCAGGTGGAGTCTACACCTAATTTAATGACTCTTGTTCAAGTTGTTAATCAAGCTCAATATCACAATTGGGTTCCTCAGTATTTACAGGTTAGAGTGCTGGAATGATTTACTCAAAAAGTCAGAACACTACATCAGGTCCAGAAGCATTTACAGTTCCTGTCACAATTGGTCCAGTTGTTCCATTGTATGCTTAAGGAAATAATGAGAGCAATATGCAGATTTCTAACTCAGTTAATGCTACATTGATTTCACCTTTTAATTCAAATGCAGAAATGGAGAAACTCAATGCTACTTCAGGAGTTGTGGCTCCAATAAATCAGACTTTTGGCAAAACAGGTCCGCTTAGAGATGTAACTTGTCCTGTGATCTCACTAACTTTGGGGATTGCAAATTCTGTTTTGGGCTCGCCTGAGAGAGTGATGTGTCCCCCATGTAATACTCCACAATGTGTGCCTAAAGTGAATAATAATGTTTCCTTGCAAGGCTTGACAGCTCAGCAACTAACGGAATGGTTGAAGAAAGTGAGTGGTATATTAGCAATGAAAATATTTGCTGAAGGGGAAAGGACACTGAATCTGGCAAGACTAAAATGAGAAATAAATGAAATCATTGTGGGAGCACTTGAATTTAATAGAATTGACTCATATAAAGAAGATGAGTTACCTTTTATGTGTGAAGATGTCACAAACAGAGCAGGATTGGCAGATCAGAGATTATCTTAGCTTGCAGAAAAATATGAATTGGATATTAAGAAATCCAAACCATTAAAGAGGAGTTACAGATTAGAATTTGATGCAAAAATATTGAAAACATGAGATCTCCTGGCATTAAAATTCATATTAAAGAATGTATCCAAAGTATTCAAACTTGGGGAGCATTAGGTAAATGGGAAGGCAGAAGGGTAAAGAAAAGAGGATAGAAGAAACGAGAGTCAATGACTTCAAATTCTACTGGCACTTAGTAGACTGATAGTCCAGTAAAAATATTACCCATGAGAGAAATTCCCAGATGGAATTATGATCATGTCCCTGGGAGCAGGAGTGATATTTTGTCATTTACAAATGATTACCCAAAATTGAAAGAGTAGCCAGTGGAATGGTACCAGCAGGTGTACGAAACTTGCACAATGCTTGTGGAAAGATTTAATTACTCTTTTAGAAATAGTGGCCCCAGCTGATTTATTGATTGAATGCAAGAGGAGTGTTAACTTGCTGACGAGAGAACCTCCATGAGATCTGGTCACAGGTGTGCCGTCTCGTGAAATGATGAAAAGCTATTACAAAGTGATTGAATTTTTTTAATTGAGAATTTCTCCTAAAGATATTGATTGGCAGGGGACTGATAGGACAGCTCAGGAAGCAAACAAGTCAATACATGCACATTATGAAAAGATTGTTGCAGGCATTCAAGCATTACAGTGATACGGAGACAATTGATCCCAAAGATATGATTCATTTTGTGTTCAGGTTTGTGTAGGGGTTGAGACCTGAAATTGGTAATATGCTTAAGAGTCATTTGATTTGCCGGCAAGCAAAGCTGATTGATGAAGTATTGCAGTTTGCTAAATATTGCAGTGACGAAATTGACATGAAGCAGAAAAGACTGAGGGGGAAAGCAATGATGATGCATATTAGAGCATAAGGGTCAGGCGAGAGGAAGAGGACGTGGTGGTGATGGCAATGGAAATTGTGCTGAATTGAATACTGATGTTAATCCAGGTGATGTGAAGGTAATGTTACCTTGTCATGTGCGCCGGAGTCTTGGACCTGGAAGCCGGGATGTCCTTTGATGATACAGGAAGGTGTTCTGCAGATGAATGAACATAATCTTTTTGCAAATTTGAGAGAACTGGGAAATCAGAATCCTAATGTAAATGTCCAGAATATGAATATTCAAATGCAGATTCTGCAAATGCACATTCCCCAACAGCAAGTGCCACATCTTCAGGTACCACAACAGCAAATGCAACTGCAGATGCAAATGATGCCATAGCAGCATGTACTGCCATTTGTTAAATTTTGTTTTGACCAATGACTTTGTGTTTCACACTGCGCATATTAGTTGCTCAATGTTCACCAGTAGCACATGGTATGTTTTGTTCAGTTTAGCCGCCTATGGGCTTTGACATTGCATTAGTCATTACATTCCGTATTCTGCCTATTGGCTTTGACATGCTGTATCCAGTCTAGCCGCCTATTGGCTTTGACATTGCATTCCTATTGGCTTTGACATGATGTATTCAGTTTAGCTGCCTATTGACTTTCACATGCTATTAGATATTCTGCCTATTGGCTTTGACATGATATTATATATTGCATTTTGTATTCAGCTTAACTGCCTATTGGCTTTGACATGATATTAGACATTGCATTTTGTATTCAGCTCCGCTGCCTATTGGCTTTGACATGATATTATACATTGCATTTTATATTCAGCTCAGCTGCCTATTGGCTTTGACATGATATTATATATTGCATTTTGTATTCAGCTTAGCTGCCTATTGCCTTTAACATGACATTGCATTTGATATTTAGGTTAGCTGCCCATTGCCTTTAACGTGGAGTTAGACATTGCAGTTGAGAATCCAAGCTGTATTTTTCCAAGCTGTGTTTTTGCACCAGAGAACCAAGATGTTTTTCTCACAGTAGACTAGACATGATAAGAGAGGGTACATGGTGTTGTTCTCTCTGCTTGAGCTTGGGAACAGGAGTAGTCTTGGAGACCTGGCCAGTCTCCAAAAGGCTTACTCAGTTTCCCAGGTCTGAGAGGAGGGGGCACACCTTTGTAACGAATGACACAGGCTGCAGAGAGTCAGATTCGCATCTGCCGGACCTCGTGCTGGAGCTTGGCGCCAGCTGCCAGCAATCCCGTGTGGGTAGATGAATCTCTTTCTCGCGGCTGACAGGGGTCATCAGCTTGCAGACCTTAGAGAGATGAAGCTGTAGATAGTTTCCCACACGGTGAAGTATTTGTTTTGCTTTGCATTCAAAATCTTATAAATATAACCTGCTGTGTATATTGCAAACTGATATATTTTGTTTGATTAACGCGGACTTGAAAGCTACTAATTCGTCATACATAAAAATTGGGGTTGGGGAAGAATTAACAACAATAAAAGTCTTCTTTGACCTCAGAAGTGTATTTCTGTTGTGTTATGTATGTGCTTAGAAACTAGCTAAGAGGAAAGCACTACAATTGGTACCAGAAGTGGGGTCGGTCATTAAGAGGTGATTAAGAGGGTGTTGACGAGTTGGTAGATTTCTAAGTGCACACTTTAAAAGTGTAATTGTTTTTTTGTTGTTTGGAGAATTACAGAAATTGTTTTTTTTGGAGAATCACAGTAGCACGGCAGACCATGTCTGGGAATGCATGTGTTGATAAACTGCCTGATGGTGCTAAGAAAAACTGTGAGTGTTTTTTTGTTTGGAGAATCACAGTAACACGACAGACCATGTCTGAAAATGCATGTGTAGCTAAAATGCCTGATAGTGTTTTGAGAAATAATTTCTGTTGTACATATGTAGAAAAAGTGTCTTTTGGAAGTAATGATGACAGAAAGGTCTGGATACCTTTATCTGCTTACAGAGAAATGCAGGAGAAATGTAGGAAGTTGGAACATGAAAATAGGAATTTACGTGAGCAAATTAGCCAGGATACAATAATTCAAAATAATGCTGAAAGTTATAAAAATGAAGAATCTTTCTTGTCCCATTCCAGTAATGAGGGGGTTAAGACAGCTCCGAGCTGCACTGAGTTTTCGTGTGAGCCAGGGTTTTTGGCAGACAAAATGCATTCCTTAACTGATAACATGGACGAGAGAGACCAGAATGTGATTTACGAGTTACCGTTGCAAAATGCACAAGTAAAACCAAAGATTTTAGAGCAAGAGCCGACTTTCATTAGCTTGTTTGATTTTTGGAAAAAGAATAGCCCTCATTTGAGAGAAATCCTAACATTTTTGTATATGGTCACTGTGAAAAATTATATGCAGTTGCGCGCTTGTGATTTGGCAAATGAAATAATGCAGACTTTAGGTTTTTGCGCAGTGCAAGAAGGAAATACTTATGTACATGTAATTCAAGAACAAGGAAAGAAAATAGTGCCCCTAGCTAGAATCATACAATGGATCTGGTACTTGCAAGACAGGGCTAGAGTACCACAGATAAAAGAGTTACCGGTGAAATTGTGTGCACCATTTGAATTCGTGTCTACTGAAGATAAAAAGCATGTTTGTTTTACTAATGATTCATTGACTGAAATGTTGCTTTCTGGCACAGTAGAAGGAACAGCGTTGTATAATGTGTGTCAGATTTTAAAGCAAGAGCTACGTGAGATGTGTCATTTTTATGCTGATTTTTGGTTCTTTGATAATGTTTTAGCCACATGGCTTGTACCTAACTGGTTCAATTACCTTGCAGATGTTAATGAGAAAAATTCAGAGAGAGAAGTGTTCACCCAGAATTCTGCCTTAGTGGGGATGGCTAAGTGGGTGCCCCAGAAATGTGAACAGCTGAGAGAAAAAGCCACTTACAGGTGGGCAGAGATGAGAGAGATGCACATTCCCCTAGTTTTGATAAAAACTGTGCAGCACGCACAAAAGCAATCTGTCATGCAAGCAGTCACAGAGCAGTTGGGGAGAGGAAAGTTACCAGAACAGAAATGGCAAATTGATCAGGTTTTAGGGAGAGTGATTGCTGCAAATTACCAAGGAAAAATCGAAATTATGCTGATACCTAGAAAAGAATCTGATTCATTCATACAAATTGGAGACAGAATGGCCCAAATTGACAAAAGTGCAGTGAATGGAGGTTTGGTAAAGAAGGAGTCTGCCCCAGCCCTTCTGACAGTGCAAGAAAAGGGAAGCTGTGGCGCAGCAGATACAAACCTCAGTGCTGATGTGTGGGCTGAAGCCCCAAGTGATCCTCCAGAACCTGCAGAAAATATAACAAAGGGCCTCAAAAACGTCCTGCTGATTATAAAACAGGGAAAGGAAGAGGAAGGATGCAGTTTAAATGAAAAATGTTATTTGCAAGAAAAGTCATACTTGTTTCTTTTGCAGATCCTACCACGTTTCGCCACTGTCCCTGAGTGTGCTGTGTGGTCCCCCTTCCGGTGTGTGCGTGTGGGGTCGGGGAAGGGACCGAATCCCCAACCTGAACCTGGCTGAGTAAAGTGTCAGCACCATGGATCCATTTTGCGCAAACTGCGCCTTCAGTTCAAGTTCAACTTGTTTGATTGCATTCTTCCACTGGAACTAAGCTGTGTGTTTTTTTTTTTTTTTTTTTTCCTTCTCGTATGGAACTCTGACTTTTGCTTATCTTCCAGCAAACCTTTCAGGTGGACCGTGCACCTTTACATGAGCAGAACTCATGCCACATCAAATTGCTAACACTGTTGAATTAGAGACTCACTCAGAGTATAAAAATTGCCCAGTCTTTTCTCTGTAGATGTATCTGATGTGAAAAGTTATGAGATCAATGTGTTAATTCACTTCTATTGCTTTACAGGGATTGTTTTGATCATTCAAATGTGACTTGCTGATAATGTTTTTTTTTGTGCTGATGTTTTTTTTGTTTTTTGTTTTTGTTTGAAACAAGAGATATGTGAAACAAAGATTCATTGGTCAAAGGGCGGAATGTACTGCCATTTGTTAAATTTTGTTTTGACCAATGACTTTGTGTTTCACCACTGCGCATATTAGTTGCTCAATGTTCACCAGTAGCACATGGTATGTTTTGTTCAGTTTAGCCGCCTATGGGCTTTGACATTGCATTAGTCATTACATTCCGTATTCTGCCTATTGGCTTTGACATGCTGTATCCAGTCTAGCCGCCTATTGGCTTTGACATTGCATTCCTATTGGCTTTGACATGATGTATTCAGTTTAGCTGCCTATTGACTTTGACATGCTATTAGATATTCTGCCTATTGGCTTTGACATGATATTATATATTGCATTTTGTATTCAGCTTAACTGCCTATTGGCTTTGACATGATATTAGACATTGCATTTTGTATTCAGCTCCGCTGCCTATTGGCTTTGACATGATATTATACATTGCATTTTATATTCAGCTCAGCTGCCTATTGGCTTTGACATGATATTATATATTGCATTTTGTATTCAGCTTAGCTGCCTATTGCCTTTAACATGACATTGCATTTGATATTTAGGTTAGCTGCCCATTGCCTTTAACGTGGAGTTAGACATTGCAGTTGAGAATCCAAGCTGTATTTTTCCAAGCTGTGTTTTTGCACCAGAGAACCAAGATGTTTTTCTCACAGTAGACTAGACATGATAAGAGAGGGTACATGGTGTTGTTCTCTCTGCTTGAGCTTGGGAACAGGAGTAGTCTTGGAGACCTGGCCAGTCTCCAAAAGGCTTGCTCAGTTTCCCAGGTCTGAGAGGAGGGGGCACACCTTTGTAACGAATGACACAGGCTGCAGAGAGTCAGATTTGCATCTGCCGGACCTCGTGCTGGAGCTTGGCGCCAGCTGCCAGCAATCCCGTGTGGGTAGATGAATCTCTTTCTCGCGGCTGACAGGGGTCATCAGCTTGCAGACCTTAGAAAGATGAAGCTGTAGATAGTTTCCCACACGGTGAAGTATTTGTTTTGCTTTGCATTCAATATCTTATAAATATAACCTGCTGTGTATATTGCAAACTGATATATTTTGTTTGATTAACGCGGACTTGAAAGCTACTAATTCGTCATACATAAAAATTGGGGTTGGGGAAGAATTAACAACAATAAAAGTCTTCTTTGACCTCAGAAGTGCATTTCTGTTGTGTTATGTATGTGCTTAGAAACTAGCTAAGAGGAAAGCACTACACAGCAGAAAAAGCAAATACCCCAAGCTCCAATGTCACAGCAGCTGGTAGTAGTTCCTCAGCAGGTTAAAAGTTAAGTCAAAATGGTCAACAATTGATTACACAATATCCTTTACACAGTGAGGATGATTTGAGTGATGAAATTATGAGTGAAATTTCGGCTAAAGGAGAATGTGTGCTATCTGCTTCATTAGAAGTGGATCAAAGCGTTCCCTATGTAAATGGAACAGTTTTGAGTCATGAAATTTCATTCTTGGTTGACACAAGAGCTACACGCTCTACTGTCAGAACTGCAGAAGTTCCCAATGTGCCACTTTCTCAGAGAACAGGACAGGTTGTAGGAGTAGCGAATCAACCTGACAAATCCGATTATTGAATTGATTCCTGTTAAAATTGGTACTTTTGAAGGCATGCACAAATTCGTAGTCTGTGACTCAAGTCCAGTATGCCTGCTGGGAAGAGACTTAGGCCCATATTAATACTTTTACACGCCAAACTGAGCAGTTTGGTGTGTAAAAGTATAGCGCCGGCTAGCACCATTCCTGGACGCCAGCCAGGTGCCATAGTTATGGAATCGGCTTTCCGGCGCTAATGCCCTGTTAGCATCCTTGAAAAGGACGCTAACCGGGCTGGGGAGGCGTACTGGAAACCAGAGCTTGTGTGCCGAATAATGGCGCTACACTACAAAAAAATGCATCTAAGCAGTGTAACGCCATTTCCTGGCGCACAACCCCCCATGGACATGGTTGCTGTCTTAGTAAAGACAGGAGCCATGCCCACCACCCCAATGGCCATGCCCAGGGGACAAAGCGGGTGAAAAGAAAATGTATACTTACTGGGACTTACCTGGGATGGGTCCCCCATGCTTTGGAGTCCCTCTGGTGTGGGTGGAGGTGTCCCTGGGGCCAGGGAAGGGCACCTGTGGGCTCCTTCCATGGTCTCTGACCATGTAAAAAGGCCCACAGGTTCCCTAATGCCTGCCCTGACCCAGGCGTTAAATAATGGTGCTAAGCAAGCGTAGCGTCATTATTTAAGGCCCCTATCCCCCATGCTAGATTTTAGCATGTGGATAAATATGGCGCTAAGGCTTTGCCGTCATTTTCTGGACGGGAACGCCTACCTTGCATCTCATTAACGCAAGGTAGGTTTTCACGTCCAGAAAATGACGTAAACTCCATAACTTTGGCGCTAGACATGTCTAGAGCCAAAGTATAAATATGGAGTTAGGTTTGCGGTGAATTATAGTAAAAAAAATGACGCTAATTCGGAGCAAACCGAGTATAAATATGGGCCTTATTGTGCAAATTAAGATGTTCAATTTCTTGCACAGATGATGGAATTGCCATTCAAACAAATAGTGATGACGAAGAGTATTGTATATTAGTTGGTTGTAATCTAATTAATGAAGAATTCCCATTGATTACTCTTTTTCCTGCATTAACAGTACAGGACCTGCCACGTGATCTACAAGATAGTTATTTTAAAGTTGTGGGATCTTTCAATCTGAGATATTGGTCTTATTAAAGGAGTGGAACCAGTCAGTCACAGTTAAACCTAGCGCAGTGTTCCCGAAAACTCCTCAATATCACATGGCACCAGATGTAATTCAAGGAGTTACTCCTGTAATTGCAGATTTCATTGAGCAAGGGGTTTTGAAAGAAGTGCTGAGCAGCCTATGTAATTCATCTATTATGGGTTTGTGAAAACCTAGTGGGATATTTTGCATAGTTCAGGATTTGAGAAAAATAAATGACATAGGCCTTCATTACGACCCTGGCGGTTAGTGTTAAAGTGGCGGTAATACCACCAAAAGGCCAGCGGTAACTACCTCCAAATTATGACCATGGCAGAAAGATCTCCGAAAGACAGCCAATTTACTACACCGACCGCCAGGGCGGAAACAACAGGCACCACGGCGGTAGCCGCCTACAGCCAGGCGGAGGTCAATGTTCTTCCCACCATATTATGGCACAAGAAACCTGCCACCTTTTCTGGGGCGGTCCCAACGACATCAAAAGCCTGGCAGAAACAGAGCTCAGACGGGAAAGGACTCACCATTGGAGACACAGGGAACAACCACGCCGCCATGGAGCCTGAACTGCATGTCTTCCCCATGATCTACATTGTGCTGCACCACAAACACCAACGCCGGCGAAGTCGACGACGGTGAGTAAAGCCACCTAGCACACAAGGGAGGGGGGGAGAAAAAAGAGAGTGACACACACACGCACAACACCCACACCCCCAACACCATACACACAATCAGCTGCATTACAAAAACTATTTTAGCCCATAACTCGGATGAATAATGCAAGGACAAAACAATTTCGCAAAAGTGAATGTAATGAGATCAACACAGCATGAAAAATAAGTTAGGCAAGATAATAGATATATACATATGTACAGAAAAAGGGACACATCCCAGTCCACTATTTACGTAGTCCTCATGGCCACAGGCCAAAGTCCAAGGCCACACATGTCACCTGCTGCAACACAGAGAGAACACTGCAGGGGCATCAGTTGGTAAATAGGCAGGCACCTCAGGGGGATGGGGGGCACCTCAGCAGGGTGAAGTTACAAGACCACTGGTCTTGGAGGGGGCAACATGCCCTGTGCTTGGTTCTGTGGAGTGCAAGGTCACAGTCTCTCATGTGGGTGTCTCACCCACTGCCTCTGGAGGGGACAACATGCCCTGTGCTCCTGGTCCTGGGGAGTGATGGGCCACAGTCACTCGAGTGGGTGTCTTGCCCACTGGTCCTGCAGGGGGCAACATGCCCTGTGCTTGGTCCTGTGGAGTGCGAGGCCACAATCTCTCATGTGGGTGTCTCACCCACTCACTCTGAAGGGGGAAACATGCCCTGTGCTCTTGGTCCTGGGGAGTGATGAGCCACAGTCTCTCGTTGACTTGCCCACTGGTTCTGGAGGGGGCATCATGCCCTGTTCTTGATCCTGGGGAGTGTTGGCCATGCAGGTGTCTTGCCCACTGGTTCTGGAGGGGGCATCGGGCCCTGTTCTTGATCCTGGGGAGTGTTGGCCATGCAGGTGTCTTGCCCACTGGTTCTGGAGGGGGCATCGTGCCCTGTTCTTGATCCTGGGGAGTGTTGGTCATATGGGTGTCTTGCCCACTGGTTCTCGAGGGGACAATATGCCCTGTGCTCTTTATCCTGGGGAGTGAAAGGTCACAGTCTCTACGTTGGGTGTCATACCCACTGGATTTGCAGGGGCCGTGCCGCACAGCAGCCCATGGAGGCAGGATTACATACTGTCTTCCGGCGGTGACGGCTGCTCAGTGGTGGTGCTGCTGCTGGTGGGGGGAAGGCTCCTGCCTATCCTCTGAAACCTCAGACGGCTGCACACTGGTGGTGGTGCTGATGGTGGAGGGAGGCTCCTGTCCATCCCCTGCAACCTCGGATGGCTGCTCAGTGGTGGTGCTGCTGCTGGGGGGGAGGCTCCTGCCCATCCCCTGCAACCTCGGACGGCTGCACACTGGTGGTGGTGCTGATGGAGGGGGGAAGGCTCCTGCCCATCCACTGCAACCTCAGACAACTGCACAACCTTGGTTGGTGGTGGGGGCTCCGTCATAGTTCCAGCCCCAGGCCCCTTGGTCTTCCTGCCTGCTGGTGCAGGTTCCTTGCTCATCCTGGCAGCTGGGCCAGGCTCCTTTCCTTTCTTAGCAGCTGCTGCAGGCTCCTTTGTCTTCCTGGCAGCTGGGGCAGGCTCCTTTCCCTTCTTGCCTGCTAGTGCAGGCTCCTTGGTCTTTCTGGCAGCTGGGGCAGGCTCCTTTCCCTTGAGGCTGCCTGGTGCAGGCTCGTCACCTTCAGGACATGTGGCCTGGATCCTTTTCCACCACAAGTAGGTGTGGTGACGACTGAGCCCGTGGACTGTGTGGCTGAGGTGCTTGGCTGTGTTCTTCCTACCCTGCCCATACGTGTAGGACGGGGGAGAGGGGTAGGGAAGAGGTCAATGGTGGATAGGAACAGTTTTTTAGGGACACTGGGGCGGGAAGAGGGAGAAGGAATGGGAGTGGAGGATGAAGGAGTGGTAGTTGGAGGTGTAAGTCTGCTGCTTTTGGGTGCAGGTGCATGGGCTATATGCTGTTGTGAGGTGGATGGCTTTTGGGTGTCTGAGTGCTTGCGTTTGTGTACCTTAGGAGTGGGGGACAGACACAGTTGGGGAGGACTCAGGGGACGTGTGCATGGCTGGTGTGGAGGTGTCTGCCAGTTTGGTGTGTGTTCTGCTTGGTGTGGTGATGCTGGTAGTGGATGATGATGTAGTGCATGCAGGTGTGAGTGTGGATGGAACTGGGTGGGAGGTGGTGGAGGAGGAGGGGGGGAGACAGTGGAAATAGTGGATGTTGATGTGTTTGCATCTGGATGGTGTTTGTCTGAGTGCCTGTGGGATGGAGTGTGGTGCTTGTGTTTGCCTGTACCAATCTTGTGTGCTGTCTTGTGTGCATGCTCGTCTGCCTGTGTGCTTGGGATGGGTTGGGGTTGAGGAGAATGGGACTGGGCAGTGGAAGTGGGAGGAGGAAGGGTAGAAATAGGGACAATGGCTGCCATCAGAGAAGAGGCCAGAGCCTGGATCGGTCTCTGTTGGGCTGCCAATCCAGTGTGAATGCCCTCCAGGAATGCATTAGTTTGTTACAACTGGCCTGCCAGTCCCTGGATGACATTCACAATGGTTGACTGCCCTACAGAGATGGATCTCAGGAGGTCAATAGCCTCCTCACTCAGGGCAGCAGGGCTAACTGGGGCATGGCCTGAGGTGCCTGGGGTGAAGGAGATGCCCACCCTCCTGGGTGAGCGGGCACGGGCAACTCGCTGAGGGACTGCTGGGAGGGCGGTGCTGGTATGGGGGTGGCGGCAGTAGCTGGGGAGGTAACAGAAGTGTCTGCCACCACCAGGGAGCTTCCATCGGAGGAAAATATCTGTGTCAGAACTGTCCCCTCCAGTCTCCGCCGTGGTGCTCGCCCTCTGTCCCACTGGTGTCCTCAGTGTCGGTGGACTCTGCCTTCTGGGTCCTGTGGGATGCAGCTCCCTCCGTTGACGGTGCCTCTGCTCCTCCGCCAGATGATGCTAATGCACATAAGGACAGGATGACAAAACAAAAAGGGGGCGGGAGACAAAGGATACACTTAGTCAGTGGCTGCACCAACACCACCGTTGGCGTACACAGCACTCTTACACACAGGGAACAGCCCTACGCAATATGTCATAGCACTAGCAGAGAAATTGTTAGTGGGCACACCAGGGACCCACGCATCCCTGACCAGTTGTGGATGCCTACGAGCTAGGTAGCATGATTATCCCTTCTGAACCCTAGCCACCAGGGGACCTATGCTGAAATGTCAGGCCTAGCCTAGGGGCACCCACTGACACACATTCCCCACTCGGATACCACGCTACCATGCAAAAGTTATAATGATGGGCACTATACTCACCCCCTTGTGGCTGCTGTGATCCCCTCAAGCGCCGATCCAGCCTAGGATAGGCCACCGCCAGTATGCGGGCCATCAGGGGGGTCAGGGTTCAATGGGCACACCTTCCTTGTTGGGAAGCCATCCCCAGCTGGGCCTCCGCCATCTTCCGTGCCCAGCGTCTCAGGTCCTCCCAACGTTTACAACAGTGGGTGCTCCGCCTGCCATAGACCCCCAGGGTCCGCACCTCCTTGGCAATGGCACGCCATATACCCTTCTTTTGATGGGCGCTGACCTTTAGAGGCAATAAACACAGGAAAATTGAATTACACAAACAGTCATGCCTGTTACACATATGTCCCACCATACCTGTTTCCATCACCACTGGCACACACATGGCCCGTACACAACCTATACACCGCCCAGGGGACATCTACCCCCCCCTTACACGAGGCCTTCACACAAACCACTCCATGCATTCATGTCACATGCATCATGCCCACAGTGTACTCACCTGTTGGTCTGGAGGCCCATACAGCAGTCCGTACTGGGGTAGGGCCCCATCCACCAGCCTCTCCAACTCCTCCGAAGTGAAGGCTGGGGCCCTTTCCCCGGTCACACGGGCTTTAGTAGGTTTCAGACACAGGTCACAGCAGCACATGCAGTGTAGGTCCTCTCCTGTTTAAGATCAGGTAGCAAGTGAGGGATCAGTTAGAAAATGGCGGTCACGTCGGTGGCAGTGCATACCGTCACCACCGGCGTAGATCTCCATTGCCCACTGTAACCCATAAGGCCCAATGTTAACCAATGAGAAGTTAGACAGCGGTTCCCGACCGCCTCCCGCAATGGCGCCCAAAGTCAGTGGAATTACCTCACTTTCACCTGTCCCTCCAAACAGGACGGGCGGACGCCATTTCAAGGGGGGGGCAGGCCCTGGAAAATATCTGCGTCACTGGTGAAATTAGGACATACTGGACAAATCACACTGACCCATTACAAGTTAACAGCATGCAAAGTTCTGTTGTAGCTCCATTGTTCAGTTTGTAACCTGCTCCTCACTCTTATAGATTCTTAACGCTGCGGGTGAATAGGAGATGGAGACATACCCCCGTGTACAGACCCCTGGTGGACTTTGCAACACTGGAGTACAGGCACATAATACTCACCTATAGACTTGGCAGGGCCACAATCACTGAGCCGTGTGCCCAATTGGAGCCTGATCTGATATCTGATATCCGTCACCCCACTGGGATCCCCCTCTTATGCAAGTTCTATCAGTACTCCATTTCCTGACAACTGGTTCTTTCCAAGTGACAGTGGGCTTGGCAGCAGGAATGTCACGGCCAATGTTCTCAATAGTGCTGACAAGAGTGTAGTCTGCCCTGATTAAACACAAGTGCAGCTACATTGTTTTTCCCCAGGCCGAAGATGTGGCCACAGTGAAGGCTGAGTTCTATGCAATGGGACATATCCCCAACATAACTGGGGTGATTGGTAGAACACATATTGCATTAGTCCCCCCCGCCAGAATGAACAGGTGTTCAGAAATCGTAAGAGTTTCTACTTTATGAATGTACAGATGGTGTGCTTGGCATACCAGTACATCTCCCGCGTCAATGCTAAGTATCCAGGGTCAGTGCATGATGCCTTTGTCCTGAGGAATAGCAGCATCCCAAATGTGATGTCCCAACTACAGAGGCTCAGGGTGTGGCTAATAGGTGAGCCCTGGTTCCCACCCAGTATATGTTGGTGTATGGGTGTGATGTGAGCCATATGGGATAGTGTGTGGCTAAATGTTGTCTCTCAATATTTCAAGTAACTCTGGTTACCCCAACCTCTCATGGCTGCTGACCCCTGTGAGGAATGCCAGGACAAGGGCTGAAGAACGTTATAATGAGGCCCATGGGCGAACCAGTAGGATAATTGAAAGGAACTTTGGCCTCCTGAAGGCCAGGTTCCGGTGCCTCCATCTGACAGGTGGATCCCTCTGCTACTCACCAAAAAAGGTCTGCCAGATAGTGGTGGCATGCTGCATGTTGCATAACCTGGCCCCCAGACGGCATGTCCCATTCCGGCAGGAGGAGGAGGCTGGAGATGCCTGTGTGCCAGCAGTGGACCCTGTGGACAGTGAGGATGAGGAGGCAGAGGATGAAGATGAGGACAACAGAACATCAGTGATCAGACAATACTTCCAATGACACACAGGTAGGACAGTGTTACTTTACATTTCAATGACATTTGTTTGAATTTCTTTGGCACTGGCATGCTGTTACTTCCCACCTCTATGTCCACTTACTGTTTCCTCTGGCAATTCATTTTGCAGATGTTGGTGACCTCACATATACTCCTGGTGTGATCGCTGCAGCCAGCTACAGGTCATTAATCTATGCTCATTTTCTGTACAGTTGAATTGCAATGTTTGTACCTGTTTCAATGAACACATAATTGAGATACATGACATACTCCAAAGTTTTTTTTCCCAAGGGTGTTTATTGAATTGTCAAATTATAGAGGAGCAAGTGCAATGGGATGGGGTGATAATGGAGGAATGTCCAGAGTATTGTTCCAGTCTGTTTGTAGCACAGGTGCATTGTCCAAAGGGACATAGGAAGGGGAGCAAAGGCAGTTCAAGGTAGACAGGGGGACAGAGTGGGAGACAAGGGTGACAATCAGGAGAGTCTCATTTCCTGGCAGGGGTCTTGGCAAGTGTCTCTGGCTTCTGTCTAGATCATAGGGAATGTTTGTGGGGTGGTTCTCCTTCTGCAGGGGGAGGGGTGCTGGTGGCCTGTGAGTCCTGTGGCGGGGCCTCCTATCCACTAGCGGTGGCAGAGGTGGAAGGCTGTTCAGATGTCTTGCTAGTGGCAGGGGCCCGCTGTTGTGTGAATGCCTCCCTCATATTATTGGCTATGTCTGCCAGCACCCCTGCTATGGAGATCAGGGCGTTGTTGATGGCCTGCAAGTCCTTGCTGATCCCCTGGTACTGTCCCTCCTGCAGCCGCCTGTTCTCCTGCACATTTTCCTGGATCTGGCCCATCGTTTCCTGGGAATGTTGATAGGCACCCAGGATCTCTGCAAGTGCTTCCTGGAGAGTTGGTTCCCTGGGCCTGTCCTCCCCCTGGTGCACAGCATTCCTCACAGTTTCCCTGTTGGCCTGTGCCTCTGTCCCCTGAACCGTGTGTCCACTGCCACTGACCCCAGGTCCCTGATTGTCTTGGGTATGAGATGTGGCCTGGGGTCCCTGTAGAGGTGGACACACTGCTGATTGACGTGTCCTGGGGACAGAGGTGTGGGTACGCTGGGTGGGTGCTGTGGTGGTGTTTCCTGATGGGGGAGGCTATGTGGTCATGCGTGACTGGGCCTGGGTAACCGGCTGTCCAGAGGTCCCTGATGGGCCAGGTAGGTCATCCAGATCCTGAAGACCAGAGATGCTGTCATCACTGTGGGCCTATTCTGTTAGGGGACTGGATATTGCTGACACCTCCTCTCCGGTAACAATGGCTGGGGTACCTGTGAGGATGTAAATTATTTTTTGTGGTTTCTGTGTCTGACATATTGTGCATCCGTGGCTTGCCCTCTTTTGTTGTATTTGCCCTGGCAGCTTTCACTTGTGTACCTTGGTGTATGGTGGGATGATTAGTTCTCTATAGTGTGCATGCTTTAGTGATGAGTGTCCATGCAGGGCTGTGAAGGGTGTCCATGCATAGGTAGAGCATGCAGGGCTTGGCATTTGGATGAGTGAGATGTGATGGTGGGGTGTGTGGGAAGTGGTGGAGTGATGGGAGTGAGGGTGGGGGTATGTGATGGCATGCAGGTAGAGGGTAGTAGTAGTAGAGAGTTGACCTACCAGAGTCAGTCCTCCTCCTACTCTGGCCAGGCCCTCAGGATGCAGGATTGCCAAGACTTGCTCCTTCCATGCTGTTAATTGTGAGGGAGGAGGTGGGGGTCCACCGCCAGTCCTCTGTACAGCAAGCTGGTGTCTTGCTGCAACGGAACGTACCTTCCCCCGTAGAGCTTTCCACCTGTTGCTTATGTAATTCCTAGTTCTTGAATGCTGTCCCACGGCGTTGACCCTGTCCACGATTCTTCGCCATAGCTCCATCTTCCTAGCTATCGATATCTGCTGCACCTGTGCTCCAAATAGCTGTGGCTCTACCCTGATGATTTCCTCCACCATGACCCTTAGCTCCTCCTCTGTGAAACATGGATGTTGTGTGAGATGTGTAGGTGAGGGTGTATTGGGTAATGTGTTGGGGTGTGTGATGTGGGGTGCATGAGTGGTGTTTAGGTGTGAGTAGTGTGTGGCTCTGGTCGTGTCTGTGGTCTTGATGTCTGTCTGGTGGCAATGGTTTGTAGTCACAAAGGGTTGTGGGTAATGTGGGTGTGTGTTTTATAGTGGTGTGGGTGTGGTGTGTATATGGCTGTCAGGTGTGAATTGTCCAATGTGGTGTTGTTTTGTATGTGTGTGTCCATTTTGAGCACAGCGGTATGTACCGCCATTGGTTTACTGCCGTTCAATGTTCACCATGGTGATTCGTGGGTCATAATGTGATGGGTGTAGTTCTGTTGGCGTAACGGTGTGGGTTTTGATACCACCAGTTTATCACTGACCTTTGGTGTTGTAGATTTGTGTATGTGGCTGAATACTGGCGGATTGGGGTGTGTGTGTCATAGTATGGTGAACGAATATCCGCCGCCGCCGTGGTAAGTTGGTGGCAGTCAGCATGGCGGTAAATGGGATTTACCACCAATGTCATAATGAGGGCCATAGTGGTCAAATGTTGTCCTTGTGATACCAAATCCAGCAGTGATTTTGTTCCACATTCCATGTAACACAGAACGGTTAACAGTAGTGGAATTGTCACGAGCATTTTTCTCAGTACCTCTATATGAGGATAGCCAATTTCTCTTTTGTTTTAAATTCTGCAATTGTGTGTATTCCTGGTGTAGAATTCCACAAGGATTTTCAGAATCCCGCCGGTTTCCCGCTGGCCCAGGGAATCCGCCATGGCTTGCAGCACCGCCATGGGGATTCCGAGCGCCTTCCCGCCAGCATGTTTCTGGCGGTGTCCACCGCCAGAACCAGGATGGCGGGAATGGGTGCCGTGGGGCCCCTGGGGGCCCCTGCACTGCCCATGCCACTGGCATGGGCAGTGCAGGGGCCCCCTAACAGGGCCCCACAAAGATTTTCACTGTCTGCTGTGCAGACAGTGAAAATCGCGACGGGTGCCACTGCACCCGTCGCACCCCTTCAACTCCGCCGGCTCCATTCCGAGCCGGCTTCATTGTTGAAGGGGCTGTCCCGCTGGGCTGGCCGGCGGTCTTCTGGCGGTCGCCCGCCGGCCCAGCGGGAAAGCCGGAATGGCCGCCGCGGTCTTTCGGCGGGAACCGCTTGGCGGGCGCCGACCGCCGCGGTCAGAATGACCGCCAAAGTGTCTCCATCGAAATTACAGGACTGCCAGAAAGAAGTTAAACACTTGGGTCACTGCTATATCGCAAATTAACCTTCCTATTACTCAAAGAGATGTCAGGATTATTTTGGGGAATGATGAGTTACTGTCATCAGTGGATTCTCATTCTTTCTGTAACTTCCAAGCCTTTACAGAGATTGATCCACAAAGATATTATTGACCCAGTGTTCTTTGATGAAGCTTGTATGAAAGCTTTTAGTGAACTGAGAGAGAGTCTGTGCAGAGCACCAGCTCTGGAAATGCTTGGCTACACTTAACCATTGTCACTGTTTTGTCATGAATGTGATTGGTGTGCTCTTTCTGTTCTGACACAGGCAAATGGTGGTGTAAATCGTCCTGTAGCATATTTTTCAGCTATATTAGATCCAGTTGCTGCTGCTTTACCAAGTTGTCTGAAGCAAGTGGCTGCGGTTGGTGTTAGTCTTTGCCCAAAGTGACAGCATTCTGATGGGACATCCTTTAACTGTTCTGGTCCCTCACTCAGTTGAGGTCTTGCTTACCAGGACTAAGACTCAATACCTGACAAATGTTTGATTGACTAGATATGAATTACTGATTTTCGGTTCCCTGAATATAATGCTGAGCAGGTGTGGAGTACTTAACCCCGCTACTTTGTTATCTATAGACATTGTTGAATCTGAAAATTTAAATGAAGTGGAACATGACTGCCTGGATGCTGCTGAACTGTGCACCAAACCAAGACCTGAAATTCATGACCAAATCATTTTTGTTGATGGTTCCTGTTTAAGAGATAATGTAGAGACATTGAGAGCTGGTTACACTGTGTGCACTATCTCTGGTGTACTTGAAGCTTCATGACTTCAAGGAGTAATTTCTGCACAAGTGGCTGAATTGGTTGCTCTTACTAGAGCATGCTGTATTTCATCACGGCTCAAAATTACGATTTTTACAGACAGCCAATTTAGATTTGGTGCTGTACATGACTTTGGGCAGTTGTGGTGCCAAAGAGGTTTTATGACCTCTACTGGTTCACCCATTAGAAACGGTGATAGAATTCATGAATTACTAGAAGCTTTTCAATTACCTGAGAAACGCACAGTTGTGAAGTGTACCGCGCATCGCAAAGCAAACGATTTATCACTATGGGTAATGCATATGCTGACCAATTTGCTAGATAGTCAAAGTCAAAGTTTTCTGTTGACAGTGATTGACATTTGTGAAGAAATTAAAAGATTGCAGGATGAGGATCCAGAAGATGAAAAAAGAAGCTGGATAAAATTGGGTTGTAACCAAAGAGAAATTGATGAAACTTGGGTTTCAAATGAAGGGCAGGTACTATTGCCAAACTGTCTAATGACACAAATGGCTAGATATTATCATGGGCAAACTCACATTGGCAAAAATGCAATGATTCACACATTTAAACAATCCTGGTTAAATCCAAAGTTTAGAAAGGTTGCAGAAGCAATTAGTCACAGATGTATTACATGTCAACAAATGAACGTGGAAGGAGAACTGTTATCATTTTGAGTCACATTGGAAGATCAGGTGGCCAATTTAACAGAATGCAGATGTATTTCATTGAGATGCTTGTGTAAGATGGTTTGAGATGCGTGTTGGTGATTGTCTCTATATTTAGTCATTGGTTTGAAGCCTACCCTACACATAGAAATGATAGTCTCACAGTAGCAAAGCTGTTACTTAGGGAGCTGATCCCTAGATTCAGGTTCTCCGCCTCTTTAGAATCAGATAGAGGAAGTCACTTTAATAACAAGGTGATAAAAATGCTATGTTTAGCCTTAAACATTGAGCAGAAGCAGCACTGTAGTTACTTTCTTTAAGCTTCTGGATTAGTGGAACAAATTAATGATACTCTGAAAGCGCGATTGGCAAAAATGTGTGCATCTACTAATCTGAAATAGCCTGATGCTTTACCTTTGGTTCTGAGGAGCATGCGAAGCACACCTGACAGAAAGACTGGTGTTAGACCTGACAGCCTTAGGGTGATCATCCTCCAACTTTTTGCCTGCCTCCCTCCATTTTTCTGACCCTGTTTTTGCTGTTTTTAGGACTCTGCACATTTTACCACTGCTGACCAGTGCTAAAGTGCTCTCTATCCTAAAACTACTTGCCAAGCCTTAAACTCCCCTTTTTCTACATATACATCATCTCTGAGGTAGGCCGTGGGTAACCCACAGGGCAGGGTGCTATGTAGGTAAATGGCAGGACATTTACTTAGGGGTTTTGCATGTCTTGGTAATGGAAACCTCATAAATCTGTTTTCCACTACTGTGAGGCCTGCTCCTCTCAGAGACTAGCATTAGAACTGCCCTCACATCCTTTTGAGTGATAGATTCTGATCTGGAAGGAGTAGCCTGTCATATTTAGAATTGCCAGAATGGTAATAGAAAATCCTGCTTACTGGTGAAGTTGGGTTTAATATTGCTATTTTATAAATGCCACTTTCAGAGAGTGGGTATTTCTCTACACTTACTGTCATCTGTGCCTTATAGCCCTGTCTCCAATCCACGTCTGGTCTGTGCTGGTTGACAGCTCCCCTTGTGCATTCCACCCAGACATCCATAAACACAGGACACTCAGGGCCAGATGTAGAAAGGTCCGAGATTGCGACTCGGAAATTGCGAGTTGGTGCGACTCGCAATTTCCGAGTCGCAATCTCGGACACAGAACGGTGTCTCAGACACCGTCTGCGACTCGCTATGGGGTCACAAAGACCAACCTCATACATATTCATGAGGTGGGTCGCATTTTGCGACCCCATAGCGAGTCCCTGCACTCACAGGGATGGTGGCCTGCTGGAGACAGCAGACCTCCATTTCTGTGACTGCTTTTTTAATAAAACAGTTTTTCTTTTTTTTGTATTGCAGCCCGTTTTCCTTAAAGGAAAACGAGTTGCAATACAAAAAAATAATGAAACCATTTGGTTTCATTTTTTCAGAGTAGGCAGTGGTCCATTGGACCACTGCCTGCTCTGAAAAAATATTTTTAGCAACATTCACAAAGGGGAAGGGGTCCCATGGGGACCCCTTCCCTTTTGCGAATGAGTTACCACCCACTTCAAGTGGGTGTTAACTGCAAATTGCTTTGCGACCGCTTTCGCGGTCACAAAGCAATTCTGCATCGCGGTGCGAGTCGCAAATAGGAAGAGAACACCCCTTCCTAATTGCGTGTCGCATTCACATTTTGCGAGTCGGTACCGACTCGCAAAATGTGAATGAGCATCGCGATGGCCGTTTTGCATGGCGCAAACTGCGATTTACGCAGTTTGCGCCATGCAAACCGGTTCCTACATCTGGCCCTCAGTCTCATCTGCATTCATCTGCATACTGAATGGGTCTTCCTGGGCAGGAAGGGCAGAGGGGCACTCTTACCATTCCAAAGGCCAGTGGCCTGCCCTTACACAGAGGGCTGATAACCCACCAATAGGAATCCTGGCAGACAGAACTCGGCTGAAAGGAGACCTTGTGCACTTCAAAACCACTCTTTGAAGTTTCCCCCACTTCAAAGGCATTTTTAGGTATATAAACCGGGTCTCTGACCACACCAAATCAGACACTTCTGAATCGACACCTGCAGTCTGTTAGAGGAACTGCCTACCTCCCCAAAGGACTCATCTGGACTGCTTTGCTGAGAAGGACTGCTGCCCTGCTTGTTGCCCTACTGCCCTGAGGGACTCTGACTTTGCTGGAAGGACTCTGCCTTCACCAAAAATGCCCTCCTAGGGCTTGGATTGAGCTTACCTCCTGTTCTGAAGTCTCAGGGCCAAGAAAGACTTCATCTACTACCTTTTAGCTAGTTCATCGATTTCAGCTATGCTAATTACGACTTCAGCGACGCCAGCACTGACACCATAGCTGCTCCCGCCCCGTGGACCTTGCTGCACGCAACAACCGTGGCCTGCAAAGCAAGTTCAACGTTGCCGTGATGCCTCGTACGTGACGCAGTGTGATTGTGACACCGCCAAGTCGACTCATCATGTCTTGACCGACTGGATTCATCGACCCTGCCGGGTCACAAGGAACCAAAGCCTCGCCACCAATGCCTCACGAGCTCCCTCTGCAACTGGACAGAATTGACGCTTTGCCTCCCCTGCCTCCCAGTAGGGAATAGATGCCTCACCTCCCCTTTCACGTAAGGAAATGATGCCCCACCGGCTCCAGCGATGCTTTACCTCCACGACGCCGTGCGGCGTCTTTGGTTCTTAGTTTCCAAAGCTACTCTGCCTGGGGGTCCTTGTGATTTTGTGACTGGCGCCTGTGGCGTCAGAATATTGGGAACAACTCCGTCAACGACGCCGTGATAGCCCCAGATGGAGCTCTTGAGTTTCTAAGCGCTTTAGTGGGATTTAATCTTTAAAAATTCATAATTTTGCTTGTATACATTTGATTTTCATTATTTTGACCTTATTTTATTCAGATAAATATTGTCTATTTTCCTAAACATGTGCGGTGTGTTTTTGTGGTGTTTTCACTGTATTACTGTATGAGTTATTGCACAAATACTTGACACATTGCCTTTTAAGTTAGGCCTGCCTGCTCTGTGCGAAGCTACCAGAGGGTGAGCACAGGATAATTTGGGTTGTGTTGTGATGTATCCTGACTAGGATTGTGGTCCCTACTTGGACAAGGGTCTATACCTCTGCCAACTAGAGACCCAATTTCTAACAATTGGTCTCTTGCCACATGAGATATTGATGGGCAGAACCATGAGATTGCCAGCTGTTCCTGCAAATGCACTTGTAAGCATAACAGATTACTTAGTGATGGATTAATGCAATGGTCTTGCTGATAGTGATTCGCTCTTTATCTCACTAGATGGAAGCAACAACCGTGCCATCCCAAGACCAGTGTCACAGTCTACGGGCTGGTGATTGGGTGGTGTTCAAGAAGCACATGTGGAAGTCTTACTTGGAGCCTAGGTGGAAAGATCCTTTTCAAGTCATACTGGTAATGATGACTGCGGTGAAGTGTGCTGGAATTCCAAACTGGGTTCATGTGAGTCATACTAGCAAAGTGTCAAATCCTTTGGATGATGAAGATCCAGTGTTTCTGAAAGGAACAGCAGAAACCGCATAGTCTCAAGAGGAGCAAGTGACAGTAACAGAGCAAGAGACTGCAAAAAGGAAAGACAGTACAAACTGGTGAATATCCATATCCAAGTACTCCTCTCACAGCTGAACTTAAGGACAATCCTGATACTCCTCTATCAGCAGAAAAGGAGGTAGATGTAGCAGGAGAGTCGAGTCTGAGCAGGAGGACTATCCCAGAAGCAGACGATTGGGAAAAAGAGATAAAGCAAATGTTGTTTCCTGAAGTAGCTAAAGTGGAGTTGGCTTGAATCAAAATCATACAGATTTGACTCCTGTAGTGGCTAGTGGTGCAGATAATAAAAGTCAAAGAAGAATTTGTCAAATTCCTGCTAGACCAAGAAGAATCATAAACAGTTGTATCATCACCGTCTAAAAAAACTGTGAGAGAAGATAAGTGGCCTTCTTCATTTGCAGCTGAAAAAAATTCTGATGTGTTGTCGAGCATAAATGAGGCAGCAGAAACAACAGAAGTATCTGATCTAAGTGAAGAAGAAATAAGTACAAGTCGAAAACAAAAAGGAAAAGAGTTGCAAGTCGAAAATACACAGGTCCTGTAAGGGTGCACCTTGCAGCTGATGAGGGGCAACACAAGTCCTTTTGTTTTGGTTGTGAAAATCCAAGTCAATATTTTGGAACTCAAAATCACACTTGAACTGAGTTTTGAAATTACATTGTCGATTTACCAAGAGAGACATTATACACTGGATGTAATAATAGTCAGTGAACAGCAAATTCTTATCTACTAAAGAGGTATTCGAAACTGATTTTGACAAAGCTACAAGACTGATTTATGACAAGTTCTGGAGAGCCTGAAAGTTGCTGTATATAATCGCATAGAAAGCTGAAGATTAATTTTGATTTTTGTTGTGATGGCATGGTTAAGTCTATATTTACCTTTCCTTCCACTTTTTGATTCTTTACAGACCATTAATATGAAACGCAATAGAAACATTGGTGCAAGTATGTATGTGTTGGATTGGCAGTTGTATGTGTGTTGTTCCATTTGTTGTTGATTATAAGCATGAATACTTTTGATAAAGCTGACTTTTTTTTACACATCTTCTTCAATAGTAGAAGTCACTACACTTTCTGAGTTAGACAAATTTTATAAAGATGAGAGTTACTTACACGTAGACAATTCACAAGGAGATCTTTCTTCTAATGTTTACTATTGTTTGTGTATGAATATGTTGAGACCATGGATGTGAGACGATGTTATGTGTGTACAGGATTTCCTTACTCATTGCCAGAAGGGGTAACCTATCATAGCTTACCACTAACGTATGGGTACAGTTGTAGTCTTTTACTAACAAGGCTTTTTAATCAAGAATACATACGGTATTTTTATTTGAATTTTGACCTAGTCTTTTCTTTTGTTCCAGTTAACCAACACCTAAGTAATATTTCTAAAGCTAGAAACATAGACATTGTAGGAAGTTTCTTTGAGCGTACACTAACTTTTGGTATGGCCTATGCTCACAGGAATAATTTGACATGTAAACTTTCACCAATTGAGAAAAGTTTCCTAAAACAGGCTGACGACAGAAGTAAAGCAATGAAAGAATAAATAGAAAAAGGCTTCGTAAAATGCAATTATAAGAATGATCATGCATGTAGTGTGACTAACACGCAAGGAAAGCGTGCTTTAGATTACCAACACATAGGGAAGCTTTGTATATACAGGCCTCAATCCAGAAATGAGACTAAGGCCATCATTAGGACCTTGACGGTATACACCGTCTACCACCGTTGCGACGGCCGCCAAAAGACCGTCGCCGTGGCTACCAGCCGTCCGCTGTATCATGACCACAGCCGGATTTCCGCCAGAAGGATGGTGGAAATCCAGCTGTGGCCATGCCATCGGATGGTGGTAAGGTGGCGCTGCTGCCTCCAGCAGCGCCACGGCAGTAGACTGCCGCCGGCCGTATAACGAGAATTAATACGGCCTGGCAGTGTTCTGATGGAGGACACTACTGCTGGCAGCAGCGCCTCGTCCCGTCTCCTGCCAGAGGACCCCCTTGATCCAGGTAAGTGGGTGCTCCGACAGGGGAGGGAGGTGGGAGGTGTTGTTTGTGTGTATGTCTGTGCATGCGTGTATGCGGGTGTGTGTTGCGTTGTATGTGTGTCCATATTTGGGGGTGTGATGCGTGTATGTATGTAAGTGTGTGTGGATGTGTGTGTGAATGGATGTATGCATGTGTGGGTGTATGTTGGAATGGGTGTGTTTATGCGTGTGTGAAGGGAGGGACGTGTATGAAGGGGGGTCTGGAGAGGAAGAGAGGGTGTGGGGGAAGCCTGGGGAGGGGTAAGGGGGCAGGGAAGACCACTATCAGTGACAGGGAAGTGATTCCCTGTCACTGATAGTGCCTACCACCATGGTTTTCGTGGAAGTAAGGATGCCACGAAAACCATGATGGTAGGCGGGGTCATAATCCCGTAGGCGGGCAAGTGACGGCCGCCGGGCTGGAGATTGAAGAATCCAGCCAGGCGCTCGTTACTGCCATGGTGGTCGGTGCCAAACTGCCAATGTCATAATAGAGAGGAAAGTACCGCAAGCCTGTTGGCAGTACTTTCTTCCATATTACCGCCGACCGCCAGAGTCATAACGACTCCCTAAGTTTGTGGGAACAAGTGAATGCAGACGTACTTCTATTTAGGAATATATGGGGTATATTATATTTGTGGTAGAAATGCCTATTATCATCTCCCTAAGGGATGGTATGGGACTTGTTACTTGGGAGTGGTTTTCTCTAACATGTACTAGATTGATAACATAAATGATACTCATAACATATCAAGACCAAGAGCAAAAAGGGCAATATCTGCAGAAATAATTGGGATATATTTGGAGCAATTATCACTTATATAGGAGTTGTTCTCAATGACATGAAGATTCGGAAATTGTCAACCATTGTGGACAGAATGTTAACAGATTTTTCTGGAACGATACTTCTCCTGGATACAGAAATGGTTGCGTCCGTTTGATGGTTCTTCAGAACCGTCTCACATTAGACATCCTTTTAGCAAAAGAGGGCAGAATCCGTTGGATGCTTAAGGCACAACATTGTTGCACTTGTATTCCAGACAACAATAAAGAAATTAGGAGCTACATTAGAAATATGACAAATTTGAATTCTGATTTAAAGGACCTGAAACAATCAAGTGTGTGGCAAAATATAGGTAAAAGCTTTACTAAAATGGGAAATTGGTTGGGAAATCTAGTTCAAGGTTTTGTGGGAATGATACTGAAACCATTATTAATAGTGGTTGTGTCTCTCATATGTATAATTGGATTTCACAAACTACAGATTCATGCAAAAACAAAGGATGAAAATTAAACAGAGGAGGGAAGAAATAGAAATGCAAAAGATGAGAAGCAGAGACTTTTGTGGTTTGAGAAATTTAGAAGAATAGGGAAAACCTAACAGTAGATATAGTAAACAAACAGCTTTGAATTGCCTCATTAATGAAATGATCTTTTGTGACGGCACATACTGCCGTCAAAGGACGGATTGTTAAAGAGCAAACATTATTTATAAAATATGAGTAAATACATTGTATAAATGACGGGTATTAGAAGAGCTTAATTAGAGAAACTTGTGTTAAAAATGTAAAAAGTACATGTTTAAATGTGGTTGACATGATGCCCACCATCTCACGTTCTATGTGAAATAATAAATAACTTTGAAAATGTATTTTGATTAATTATATTCATTAGCATTGACAAAAGATGATTAATTAAACTAATGATTTGAAATTATTATTAAATAATGTACTAAATATGAGCTGAATATTAGAATTGTTTTATTATTCATGTATTAGCATTAGTAAAAGGCCAAACTTTAGTATTTTTCCACAAGTGCGGTGTTGAGATGTTATGCTGACTTGATTGAAAATCCTTTCAAACATTGTTTATTAACTGTCTCATTGAATGCTCATAGTGGAAATCTACTGCTTTTCCACTCTGCTCATTCTGTACTTCCCTGTGATAACTACTGAAAGTTTTAACAGTGGGCTTTAGTTTCTGGTAGGAAGTAATGCTAATTAAAGTGTTATGTTCTGTGCTGTTTTCTACAATGTTATTCTGCGGAAACTGCCGACTGAAAATGAGTGTCAACATGGGCTTATCTCAAAGAAGTCACCAGAAGGTCCCCATTTTGGTAGAGCTCGCCCACACATGTGACTCCATACTGAGACCAGTCTATTAGGCTGCGTAGATCTGTGCCTAGAGCTATCTTCTTCAGTCCCCACAGAGGAACTGCTAGAGAGTAAGGCTTTGCAGTCGGAGTGGGTTGGAGTACTCATTTCCAACAATGACGTACAACCAGCAGGGCCCTGTCACTGTTAAGGTGCTCCCTGATGCTATCAGGCTCTGTAATAGTGTGGGTAGACCAGGGATGGTCTCCTCTAACGGGCCTTCTGGTCTGAACCAGGTGGCAAGACACTGATTATACCACTGAAGTTGTGCTGCCAAATAATAGGCCTCACAATCTGGTGCTGCCAAGCCCCCATCCGTCATTGGGCATCGTAGTTTAGCCAGTACCACCCTGCGCCTTCCTTCCCCCATGTAAGTTCAATCAGTAGGGAATTTAGTTCCACAAAGATCTGGTGGGGTAGAATGAGAGGCAGGGTGACAAAGAAATATAGCAACCTGGGGAGGGCCACAATCTTCACCACTGCCACCCTCCCGGCAACTGAGAGTGGCAGGCTTTTCCAGAAGTCCACTGAGGTGGGAAAACCTCTCACAGCCGCCTTGATCTTTCCCTCCAGAATATCAAGAGATTCATGATATATTTTAACTTCCAGGTACTTCAAACAGGAGCCCTCCCTCTGAAGACCATGGCTGTTGCGTGGTACGGGTCCGTTGTGGCAGAGAGGGAAGAGGTGGGATTTTTGCCAGTTTATGGTGAGGACAGAGGCTCCGCCAAACTGGTTCAAAGTTCCACTACCTTTTCTAGGTCCGCATCTGCTCTCCTCAGGAACAGCAGCATACCGTCAGCATATAAGACTGAGTAATGCAAAATTCATCTCAGCTCCAGCCCCGATAAACAAGGCCAGAACATGACCGGCTTGTCAGGGGTTCTACCGCAATGGCAAATAACAACAGGGAGAGTGGGCACCCTTGCCTGGTGCCCCTCCCCACCACCTAGGAGTCCGAGATGGAGCGACCAGTATGGACTCAAGCTGTGGGTGCAGTATGGAGTAATCTAGTCCACTGTACAAAGCCATGGCCAATGCCCATCTGACGCATTGTCCGATAGAGGAAATCCCACAGGAGGCTATCAAATGCCTTTTCAAGGTCAACTGCTACTATAATACCTCTATGTTTTTCAGGGAATTCTGCCTCCAGCACCAATATCAGTCTGTGTATGTTCATGGCAGTGTTACGACCTGGAATAACCCCCACTTGATCTTCGTGTATTAGTTTTATCATATGGTGTAGGAGGTGGGTTGCTAATATGTGGCTTAGTATTTTATTATCCATATTTAACATGGAAGGAGGGCGGTACACCTGTGCCATGGATGGTGGCCATTCCAGTTTTAGTAACGATATAATCAACTCCTCTCAAGTGGTGGGCGGGAGGTGGCCCAGTTCCCTTGTTGTGACATAGAGGGAAGCCAATCGAGGTGCTAGTTCTTCAGCATAGATTGCATAGAATTCCACCGGCAGACCATCAGTGCCTGGCACTTTTCCACACGCTATAGCCTTAATGGCTCACCATACTTCCTTACCCCCTCCCAGTGCTTCTGTTTCCTCTTGTGTGAGCCTCAGGAGTACCGCGGGATCCAAACAATTCTCTCCCTGCAAGGGGGAGTGTTTCCCTGGGGGAGCATAAATCGTGGTGTCATACTCAGTAAATCGATCATTGATCCCCTCCTGAGTGCTAGATTCCAATTGAATTTCAAAGATAAGGCAGCTAGAAGGCTTAGGATTTGTTAGCCATGCCAGTAGGGCACCTGCGCTGTCCCACTCCGCATGGGCCTGGGCCGTATATTCCCAGTGATCAAAGCATTTAGGGGGTCATTATGGTGTTAAAGCGGCGGTAAAACCGCAAACAGTCCGGCGAAAAAAAAAAGGGAATTATGACCGTGGCGGAAACCGCCAATAAAAGACAGCCACTTTAACACTCCGACCGCCACGGTGGTACAGACAAACAGCGCGGCGGTTACCGCCAACAGACAGGCGGAAGACAATGTACTGCCCACACTATTACAACCCGCCAATCCGCCACCGTTTCCGGGGCGGATTCACCACGGATGAAAACACAGCGGAAACAGCTTTTGCTATGGGAAAATGCTCACCTGAACACATCCCACGAGGAAGGAGGACACCATGGAGCCCGAACTCCAAATACTCCCTGCGCTTGTTTTTCTGCTCCTTTACGACCAACAGCTACATAGGCGCAGAAGATACCGGTGAGTACTGCAACTACGACACGGGGAGGGGGGAGGCAAAAGTTAGGGGGACACCCACCAAACACCCCCACCCTCGCATATCTCAACATACACACCAATGCAGTCACAAAAATCACAGTAACAACCCACAATCCCCCCGGAAGAATGAAAACACAATGCGAAATTCAGGCAAACATTGTACTGTGCCAATATACATGTCATACAAAAACTATACAGATATATACATCTCAAAATCACTCTTATTTACACATACAATCCGAGAAGTAGTGCAGATATGTACACAACAATGTCCGTGCACCAACAGTCCAAAAATGCATGGGCGAGGCCTACAATAGATACCTGACCAAAATCGGAGAGAACACTGCCGGGGCATCAGATGGAAAGAAAACAGGCACCTCAGGGGGAAGGGAAAGGGGGGCACCTCAGCCAGATGAATGCGAAGCCAGATCCAGGACGGGGCTCCATGCCCAATGATGTATCCTGGGGAGTGCAAAGCCACAGTCTCTCAAGTCTCTACAGTGGGTGGGTTGCCCACTGTGCCATCCTGGGGAGTGCAAAGCCACAGTCTCTCAAGTCTATACAGTGGGTGGGTTGCCCACTGTGCCATCCTGGGGAGTGCAAAGCCAGTTTCTCAAGTCTATACAGTGGGTGGTTTGCCCACTGCTGTATCCTGGGGAGTGCAAAGCCACAGTCTCTCAAGTCGATAACAGTCTCCACTGGTTCTGGAGGGGGACTGGTGCCCAGACTGGATGAGTCTCCACGTGAAAGTACCTGTCCTGTCACTGTCCCAGCTGCACATGGGATAAGGATGCCTGATGTGGCGGTCCATTCATTCCTACACGGTGCATGCCCTGTTCAGCGGTGCTTTGCCATGGCGGTCTTTGCCCTGTTCAGCGGTGCTTTGCCATGGCGGTCTTTGCCCTGTTCAGCGGTGCTTTGACATGGCGGTCTTTGCCCTGTTCAGCGGTGCTTTGACATGGCGGTTCAGGACAGTTCTGCAGTGCTTTGCCATGGCGGTCTTTGCCCTGTTCAGCGGTGCTTTGACATGGCGGTTCAGGACAGTTCAGCGGTGCTTTGACATGGCGGTTCTGATACGGACATTGGTGTGTGGCATGACGATCTCCACACTGGACATTGGTGTGTGGCATGACGTTCCATCATTGCCCAGCGGGGCTGTGGCATACTGGCCCCTCCTGGCCTGTGACTCCGGCGGTGGTTTCTGGACCAGTGACGATACTTGTGCCCTCCTGGGCTGTGACTCTGGCGGTGGTTTCTGGACCAGTGACGATACTTGTGCCCTCCTGGGCTGTGACTTTGGCGGTGGTCTCTGGACCAGTGACGATACTTGTGCCCTCCAGGCCTGTGACTCCGGTGGTGGTTTCTGGACCAGTGACGATACTTGTGCCCTCCTGGGCTGTGATTCCGGCGGTGGTTTCTGGACCAGTGACGATACTTGTGCCCTCCTGGGCTGTGACTCCGGCGGTGGTCTCTGGACCAGTGACGATACTTGTGCCCTCCTGGGCTGTGACTCCGGCGGTGGTTTCTGGACCAGTGACGATACTTGTGCCATCCTGGGCTGTGACTCCGGCGGTGGTTTCTGGACCAGTGACGATACTTGTGCCCTCCTGGCCTGTGACTCCGGCAGTGGTCTCTGGACCAGTGACGATATTTGTGCCCTCCTGGCCTGTGACTCCGGCGGTGGTTTCTGGACCAGTGACGATACTTGTGCCCTCCTGGGCTGTGACTCCGGCGGTGGTTTCTGGACCAGTGACGATACTTGTGCCCTCCTGGGCTGTGACTCCGGCGGTGGTCTCTGGACCAGTGACGATACTTGTGCCCTCCTGGCCTGTGACTCCGGCGGTGGTTTCTGGACCAGTGACGATACTTGTGCCCTCCTGGGCTGTGACTCCGGCGGTGGTCTCTGGACCAGTGACGATACTTGTGCCCTCCTGGGCTGTGACTCTGGCGGTGGTTTCTGGACCAGTGACGATACTTGTGCCCTCCTGGGCTGTGACTCTGGCGGTGGTTTCTGGACCAGTGACGATACTTGTGCCCTCCTGTGCTTTGACTCTGGCGGTGGCTGTGACTCTGGCGGTGGTCTCTGGACCAGTGACGATACTTGTGCCCTCCTGGCCTGTGACTCCGGCGGTGGTTTCTGGACCAGTGACGATACTTGTGCCCTCCTGGGCTGTGACTCTGGCGGTGGTCTCTGGACCAGTGACAATACTTGTGCCCTCCTGGGCTGTGACTCTGGCGGTGGTCTCTGGACCAGTAACGATACTTGTGCCCTCCTGGGCTGTGACTCTGGTGGTGGTCTCTGGACCAGTGACGACGGTGCTGGCGGTTGTGTCAGGACCGCCGGAAATGATGGCGCACTTCTCCGCCGTGACACTCACAACAGGCTGGGCAGACTTCCCATGGACCTTCCCCACCTTTGTTGGAGTTACAGCTGACTCACCAATCCCCTTCGATCCCATGTCACTTGTTGTCCCACCAGGGATCTTAAGACGGTCCCGTTGTCCACTCTCCATTTTCAGAGCCTTTACAGGGGGTGGGCTGCCAGTGCCTTGGCTTCGGGTCCTACTGCCTGCCCTGGTGGCCGGTGCACTCCAAAAACCTGGAACACGCACCACTGGTACTGGAGGCTTTTTGGCTGAGGCGCTACGACAGGACTGATGAATTGGGGGGGGCAAAAAGGTCAATTTGACAGAGGGACAGTTTCTGACGAACACTGGGATGGGTAGCTGGAGGGGGTCTGGGAGTGGAGGAAGAGGAGGTGGTTGTAGGAGGTGTCACTTTAGGTGTTTTGGGTGCAGGTACTGGAGGCTGTTGTGAGGTGGATGGATGTTGGGTGAGTGATTGCCGGCGTTTGTGTACTTTGGGAGGGGGCGTCACAGACACACTGGGAGGGGACACAGGGGACGTGTAAACGGCAGTGGAGGTGGTGAGTGCAGGTGAGCGGCTTGTGGTGCTGGGTGTCCTGGTGCGAGTCCTAGTGCCTGTAGATGTGGTGCATGCAGGTGTGTGTGTAGACGAGACTGGGAGGGAGGAGGGAGAAGAGGAGGAGGGGGACACAGTGGAGACAGTGGATATTGCTGTGTCTGTATGTGAGTGAGGCTTGCCTGAGTGCCTGTGGTGTGTGTGGTGCCTATGTTTGCCCGAGCTACTTGTGTGTGTTGACTTGTGTGCATGCTGGTCTGTAGGTGTGCTTGGGATGGGCTGGGGTACAGGAGATTGGGTCTGCGTGGAGGAAGTTGGAGGGAGGAGGCTAGACACAGGGACAATGGCTGCCATCAGTGCTGAGGCCAGAGATTGCAGGGTTCGCTGAAGGGCAGCCTGACCAGAATGAATGCCCTCCAGGAATGCATTACCGTGTTGCAACTCTCGTTCTACACCCTGGATGGCATTCACAATGGTAGACTGCCCAACAGTGAGTGACCTGAGGAGGTCAATGGCCTCCTCACTGAGGGCAGCAGGGGTGACTGGGGCAGGGCCTGAGGTGCCTGGGGCGAAGGTGATGCCCACCCTCCTGGGTGAGCGGGCACGGGGCGAACGCTGAGGGGCTGCTGGGAGGGCGGTGCTGGAAGGGGGGGTGGCGGCTGTACCTGTAGAGGTGGGGCGCACAGGTGGTGCCGCCACCACAGGGGAGCTCCCATCGGCGGATGAGTCTGTGTCGCTGGTTGGTGATCCGGTGGCCGACGTGAAGCTCCCCTCGCCCTCCGTCCCACTGGTGCATTCAGAGTCTGTGGTGTGGCCCTCCATGGCCATGTGGGATGCAGCTCCCTCGTGCTCCGGTGCCACTGTACCTCCGCCTGATGATGCTGATGTACAAAAGGACAGAAAGAGCAGGAAAAGGGGGGAGACATAAGAAAGAGAGTTTTAGTGCATGGCATGCCGCTACCGTTGGCGGACAACACAGACACAGCAGCCCCCTGCATTACGCCGTGCTCCTGACCTCTGCACATGCAATTTCTGGGACATGGCCTACATGGCAATGGTGGAAATCTGCACATATGGCTGCCACAGGGGCAACTATACCTCAACTTGGCACTCTGCTGAGGTGGGGTTGATTGCCACATGACCTACATTATGGAGAGGCCTTGCCTACCTAACTCGCCCTGGCCTAGGGACACCCACAGCCCACCTCCCCCACCCAGACCACTCCACTGCACGCAAAGTCCGCTGAATGAGGTTGTACTCACCCCCTTGTGTCTGCCGTGATGTCCTCAAGCGCCCATCCAACTCCGGGTAGGCCACCGCCAGGATCTGGAACATCAGGGGGGTCATGGTGCGACGGGCACCCCTCCCACGTTGGGAGGCCATCCCCAGCTGAGCCTCCGCCGTCTTCTTGCTGCAGCGGCGAATGTCCTCCCATCTCTTCCGGCAGTGGGTGCCCCATCTCTGGTGGGCCCCCAGGGTCCGGACCTCTTTGGCGATGGCACGCCAAATGTCCCTCTTCTGGTGGGCGCTGACCTACATGACATGCACAAGGAAAGAGGAACAGTCATTACCAACTGCACCGTCAATGTGAGTGGCCCCCTCCCTACTCTGGCCATGTGGCCCATTCATTCCCATTCATAACTGATCTATGAACTCTGCCCCCTTCCCTCTTCCACCCAGCCCTCTCCACCCAGGCCTAGCCCATAGAACGTGTTCCCTGTGTACTAACCTGTTGGTCTGGAGGACCGTAGAGTAGCGTGTACTGGGGGAGGACCCCATCCACAAGTTTCTCCAACTCCTGTGCAGTGAAGGCAGGGGCCCATTCCCCAGACGCAGCAGCCATCGTCGCTTCCAGACTGAGGTCACAGCAGCACTAGAAGTGTAGGTCCTCTCCTGTCGAAGGTCAGGTATCTAGTGAGTGAACAGATAGAAAATGGCAGTGACGTCCGCGGCGGTGCGCATCATTACCACCGGCGCACCTGTTCATTGGCTCCTGGGACCCATAGGGTCCAATGTTAACCAATGCAGCATTGCGCCGCGGTCTACGACCGCCTACCGCGACGGTGTGCAACACCAGCGCAGTTACCCCAAAATCCCATTGTCCCAGTTTAGAGGTCAGGCAGCCGCCATTTCAGGGGCCCACATGGCTTCATTTCCCACTGCGTCACGCATAGCTAGGCCTATACTCAACACACATACAGGAAGGCTTTTTTGTCTGGTGTAGTCTTGTGTGTAACAGTGGGTACATACCTGGAGGAATAGTGACTGGTTCTTCGCTGTTGCCCTTCTTAGGCACCGTCAGCTGGGACATGTGAGAAGATGGCGGAATCCTTCGGTGTACCGACCGCTGGTGGACCTGTTGACAATGGAAGAAAGACATATCATCGTCACCTACCGGTTTGACCGTGCCACAATCCAGGAACTATGTACCCAGTTGGAGCCAGACCTGATGTCACCAATCCGCCATCCGACTGGAATCCCCCCTGACGTGCAGGTGCTGTCAGTGCTCCATTTCCTTGCAAGTGGGTCATTTCAGACAACAGTGGCCATGGCATCAGGGATGTCCCAGCCTATGTTTTCCAACGTCTTGTCCAGAGTGTTGTCTGCCCTGCTGAAACACGTAAGGAGATACATCATTTTCCCTGAGGTGGTGGATTTGCCTACAGTGAAAGGTGACTTCTATGCCCTTGGACATATCCCGAACGTCATAGGTGCTATTGATGGGACCCATGTAGCTCTGGTCCCCCCCGCAGGAGTGAACAGGTGTACAGGAACAGGAAGAATTATCATTCTATGAATGTCCAGATGGTCTGTTTGGCAGACCAGTACATCTCGCAGGTAAATGCAATGTTCCCTGGCTCTGTGCATGACGCCTACATCCTGCGGAATAGCAGCATCCCTGATATGATGGGTCAACTCCAGAGGCACCGTGTATGGCTATTGGGGGACTCTGGTTACCCCAACCTTTCGTGGCTATTGACCCCAGTGAGGAATCCCAGGACCAGGGCAGAGGAACGGTACAATGATGCTCATGGGCGGACTAGGAGGGTTATCGAACGCACCTTCGGCCTTCTTAAGGCCAGGTTCAGGTGCCTCCATATGACAGGCGGATCCCTATTCTACTCACCGAAGAAGGTGTGGACATCATCATCGCCTGCTCCATGCTCCATAATTTAGCATTGCGATGCCAGGTACCTTTTCTGCAGGAGGATGATCCAGATGACGGTGTTGTGGCAGCTGTGGAGCCTGTGGAGCGAGTGGACAGTGATGAGGATGAAGCTGAGGATGAAGAAAACGACAACAGGGATTCAATCATACAGCAATATTTCCAGTGACAGACAGGTGAGAACATTTTCTGGTTTAACATTACATTAACTTTCACACGTGTACCTCTATCCTGTACCTACATTTCACTTACTATTTGTTAATTGAGTTGTACCCTTCCATTTCAGTTTCACAGGTGTGGTTACCTACGTGTCAACTGCTTGCATCCTTGAAGGGCTTGTGATGTGTGACATAGGTATGTTAGCCTTACAATGGGTAACCCATTATGACACTGTAATTGATAATACAAAGTTCCAAATCATAGACTGACTCCAGATTTTTTGGACTTTCAAGGGTGTTTATTTAAGTGCAAAATAAATCAAGGAAGGTTGTAAAATGGGTATGGGTGATGGTGGAGGAATGTCCGTGGCAGAGTCCAGTCTATTAGTCTCACAGGTGCACTGCCCATCTGGGCATTGGAAGTGGAGCTGGGGCAGTTTAAGTATGGACAGGGTGAGAAAGTGGGACAGTGGGGGGACAATCAGGGTGGTCTCATTTCCTGGCGGTGGTCTTGCCATCTTGCTCTGTCCTGTTCCTGGATCTCAGAGCCCGCTTGCGTGGTGGTTGTCCGTCTGCAGGGGGTGGGGTGCTGGTGTGTTGGTCCTGTGGCGGGGCGTCCTGTCCACTAGCGCCGGCGGAGGTGGTGGGCAGTTCATCGTCCTGGCTAGTGTCAGGGGCCCCCTGGAGTGCCACAGTGTCCCTCAAGGTCTTTTGTATGTCCGTCAGCACCCCTACGATGGTGCCCAGGGCGGAGCTGATGGTCCTGAGCTCCTCCCTGAACCCCAAATACAGTTTGTCCTACAGGGTCTCCTGCAACTTGTCCAGGACCGTGGCCATCGTCTCCTGGGAGTGGTGGTATGCTCCCATGATGGAGGATAGGGCCTCATGGAGAGTTGGTTCCCTTGGCCTGTCCTCCCTCTGTCGCACAGCAGCCCTGCCAGTTGCCCTGTGTTCCTGTGCCTCCGTCCCCTGGACCGTGTGCCCACTACCACTGCCCCCAGGTCCCTGTTGTTGGGGTGGTGGGTTAGCCTGGGTGCCCTGTAGTGGTGGACACACCGCTGATTGACCTGTCCTGGGTAGAGAGGTTTGGGCCCGCTGGGTGGGTGCTGTGCTGGTTTTACCAGAGGGTGGCAGCTCGGTGTTGGGCTGTGGCTGGGCAAGGGGAACCGACTGTCCTGAGGCCCACGATGGTCCGGGCTGGTCATCAGGATCCAGTGGGGCAGAGCTGCTGTTGTCACTGTGGGCCTCTTCTGGGGGTGGAGTGGTGTTGCCTGGACCCTCTGGTGTGGTGACGGTCCTTCGGGTTCCTGCAGGGGTATAGGAACAGGATTATTGCATCTGTGTGTGTCATGGTGTGCAATGGGTGGGTGAGCGTGTACCCCAGTGCAAGCATTCCTGTGTGGGGGTTGGGTGGTGATAGTTGAAGGGGGTGTTCTGGGTATGTGCAGTGGGCATACTTTAGTGAGGGGTGCCCATGCTTAGTTTTGTTATGCAGGTCTTGGGGTTGGGATGGGTGGTTGGTGTCATGGGTAGATTAGTGAGGATTTGGGGTGATAGGGGAGAGTGTGAGGGTGTGTGATAGCATGCAGGTAGGGTGGGGGATGTGATAGTTAAGATATGACTTACCAGAGTCCCATCCTCCACCGACTCCTCCGAGGCCCTCAGGATGCAAGATGGTCAAGACTTGCTCCTCCCATGTTGTTAGTTGTGGGGGAGGAGGTGGGGGTCCGCCGCCAGTCCGCTGCACTGCGATGTTGTGCCTGGAGACCTTGGAACGCACCTTCCCCCGTAGGTCGTTCCACCTCTTCCTGATGTCCTCCCTATTTCTTGGGTGCTGTCCCACGGCGTTCACCCTGTTGACTATTCTGCGCCATAGCTCCATCTTCCTGGCTATTGATGTGTGCTGTACCTGTGAGCCAAATAGCTGTGGCTCTACCAGTACGATTTCCTCCACCATGACCCTGAGCTCCTCCTCGGAGAAGCGGGGATGTCTTTGGCGTGACATGGGGTGGTGTGTGTGATGTGTGGGGTGGTGTATGTGTTGATGAGTGTGGTGAATGTAGTGGTATGTGGTGTTTTGTGTGTGGATGTAGTGTGGGTGATGGTGTTGTGTGCCTCTGTGTGATGGGGTTGTCAATAGGTGTGCTGTCTCTCTGGCCTTCTCTCCGAATTTCTGGTTGTAGGGGTTTGTGGGTGATGTGGGTGTGTGTTTTATATTGTGTTGGGTGTGTGGGAGTGTTGTTTGTATGTGTATCAGGTGTGTGTATTTGTAATTGTCCAATGTGGCGGTGTTTTGGATATGTGTGTGTATTTTGAGCGCGGCGGTGTGTACCGCCAATGGAATACCGCGGTTGAAAGACCGCAGCGTGGATTTGTGGGTCGTAATAGCATGGGCGTGTTTCTGTTGGCGTGGAGGTGGAGGAAGTGTTTCCGCCAGTTTATCGCTGACCTTTGGTGTGGCGGTGTTGTGTGGGTGTCTGAATTTTGGCGGATTCCGTGATGTGTGTCATAATAGCTGTGGCGGTCTACCGCAGCCGCGGCGGTGTATTGGCGGTCTTCTGCACGGCGGTAAGCGCCTTATACCGCCAATGTTGTAATGACCCCCTTAATCTTTTCCAGGAGAACAGCCAATTGTTCTTTAGTGTCAAATAATTGTTGTAAGTCTGGGTGTTCCGGGCACTCTAGTTCTAGGTCTCTCAGCTTCTTTTCTTGGTCTTCCAGTTCAGAAACAATTGTGCACTGGACTCCTACTATCTCGGCTGTGCATCTCCTCCTAATGACTGCTTGAAATGCCTCCCATTCCACCAGGGGGGTTGTGGCTCTGGCCTGCTTCCCCTATGGTGTGCCGGAAGACCTGATCGTGTAATGCTTCTACCCCATCGCCAATCTGGAATTCGGGTTCTCTCCCTATGCCAACTCAAGTCTAAAAGTGTTGGGTTGTGATATGAGATTGTGCTACACAAGTATTCCACATTCTTTGTCACCCTATGGATGCCTGGGGAACACAAGAAGGTCTCCAAACGGATATGCACTTCATGTAGACCCGAATGGAATAGTAGTTGGATTAAGACACCTCCAGGAGTCAGACAGTCCCCAACTCTGCTGACGTGGAAAATGTCTGTGCTAACCTGTGAACTGAGGAGTCCCTCAGCAGTGGGTTGGATCTGTCTAATGTTGGATCCTCTGTGCAAACGATGTCCCTTCATTATCGTGTGATGGGTAAGGTATGGGGCCATTACCGCCAAGAGGGTAGTGAGGAAGCCCCCCTGTTCAGTGTTGGGTGCATAGAGTCCCACAATGGTTATGTTGCGACCCGCCAGTCAGCCAGTCACAAGCACATATCTCCCGTCGGTGTCAATTAGTTCAGTGGTTGACTGGAACCAGACCCCAGGTCTAACCCAAATGAATACCCCTCGGGCGATTGCCGAATAAGAAGTGCCATATATCTGTCCCCTCCACCTCTTGTGCAGTGCAACCTGTTCTGTGGCAGTGAGATGCATCTCCTGTAGGACAGCAATGTGTATCCCTCATCTTTTCAAGTATGAGTGCACCATATGCCTCATAATCATATTATTAAGCCCCCTCACATTCCAGCCTATGAATTTATATGTCAGGGAGGTTGCTATAATAGAACTTGAGTTCTATACCCTACCTCAGTGGGGGTAAAGTGGAGCCCCCTTTGGATGACCAGGGTTCTGGGCCAAGTCGGGGAGCAGCAAAGCAGGAAAGTGGAGGTGTACCAATCAAGAAACTGAAACATTACCAAGAAGCAAACCCAACTCCCCATCCCTAGGACCAGAAGAAAACATCTCCTCATCCAAACATCAAAACAAACATTCAACATGCATGCAAACATTGCCTGCATACTGTCAAACATGGGGGTGCGCAAGCCTCCTTCCCCCCCGACCACACGTCACACCACCCGGGTTAGCAAACAGGAAATTACAGCCATCCTCTGCCCAACAAGCATTCAGTCCCAATGCGGATGTAGAGGGCAGTAATTAAACAGCAAACGAGTCAAGACAGGCATTTAAACTTTGTGGGTCACACCATATGATTTCGTCTGAGGTGCCAGGGTTGATCAGCGGCAGCGAGCACAGGAAGCTGCAGCCAGAACCAATGACCCCATCCAAATCAGTGCCCCACAGTCTGCCTCCACCAGTGGAGATGAGGCAGTTCAATGGGACACATACATGGACGCGGCCGTTTCCACCACCTTTCGTTGCTTGTCTAGGGCTACACATCTAGATGGAGTAAGGTTTGCCCCCAATTTCTTCTTCTCCCTTGCCACTCTGTGAGGTGGCTCTTGCCGGTGGATGGGAATCACTCCTTTCTCAATGCCCAGTTGTTCAAGCCACTCCCATAGTGATTGGAGGAGTGGTAAAGAAATGCATTGTTTGGTTGTGTGTGCCCCGTAGACGAGCCGGTATCATATGTAATTCCCAGGTCTCAAAGGTGCTTCTTGGCAGCCTGGAAGGATGCACATTGTTTTGGGATTTCTTTGGTAAAGTCCGAGAACAGCACCACTTTGCAGTTGTCCACTAGGATATCCCCGTTCAGTCGTGCTTGGCAAAGGATGTGGTATCAATCTCTATAATTCAATAATTTGGCCACTATCTACAAGAGAGGTGCACCTGGGGGCTGCGGTTGAGTCTGTACCTAATGGGCCTGCTCAACAGCTTAATGTGGAGAAAGGCCTTTTGGGGCCACGGTGTCGCAAATCCATGTCTCTAAGAAGGGTATCATCTTCCCTGGCGATCCCTAAATGCATTCCGGCAACCCCACTATGCGAATATTATTTTTTTGGGCTGTGTTTCTCTGCACTCTCAGCCCTGGCTTCAAGCACTGTAATTTTCTGTTCCTCTTGGGTCAGCCGCACCTTCAGGGGTGCTACATCAGGTGAGGACTCCTCCAGGGTGCGCTCTGCAGCTGTGACTCATTCAGTCAGGCGCCTGTGATTGTCTCGTAGGAGCCCAATATCTGCAGCTACAGTGTAAATTTTGAGCTAAAGCGCTTCCTGAGTGGCTGTAATTGCCTGCAGGATGGTGTCCAAGGTGGCTCCCTGTGAGTGCCACTTGTTTGCTGTAAGTTGCACCATGGTGGGAGGGTCCAAGGCATCCCTCTTTTTGGAGTATTTTTCCATTAACAAGCACCACTAGGAAGCACCAATTCAATATCATGAAGTTCAGTTAAGTAAGGATAAAATTCAGATGCTATATTGTGATGCTGGATTACATTTATAAGCATTATGTAAATATGAGCAGGTCCACTGGAATCACGCAATTCTGTGGTTGCTGCTTTTTTAACATAATTATGATTTTGCTGCATTTGCCAGATAATCTATCATCTGCTATATAATCTGCAGATTAAAAAAAATGGTTATAGGTGAAACGGATCCAAAGTTACTAAAAACATGGCGACATGCTTGTGTGCAGTGGAAGGCCCCTTGCAAAGGTTAACTGGTCATCTTTCAGTTGTTTATTTCGTTTTTTGATTCTTAAAGTGGTACTAATGAGATTAAACCTTTGCCCAGACTGTATTATTATGTGTAAAAATGTCAAAATAATGAAGAAATACTATCATAAATGTAGCAGATTATACCGCATAATTTGCCTCTTCTTGGTGCATAATTTAGTCAATTCTTCCACATAATGTGGTACTTGTAGGAGGCTGGCCTGGCTTGTAGTGGGTACCAGAGGTACCAGAGGTACTTATTAGTGTAGAAGAGGTGTTTCTAGCAGCTTAGGCTGATAGAAGGTAGCTATGGCAAAGCATTTTAGGCTGAACTAGGAGACATGCAAAGCTCCTGCTATAACACTTATATCATATGCACAATATCATAAGAAAACACAATACACAGAGTTACTAAAAATAAAGGTACTTTATTTTTATGACAATATACCAAAAGTATCTCAGTGAGTACACTCAGAAGGAAGGAAAGATATATGCATAAGTTATATGTACACCAACCAAAAATTGGGTAAGTAAGAGCAAGAAAAGTAATGCAAACAGTGTAGAATCACAATAGGTTGCAATAGGCAAGCATAGGTATAGGGGCAACACAACCCATATACTCTAAAAGTGGAATGCGAACGACGAATGGACCCCTGACCTATGTGAGCTTGTAGAGGGTCGTAGAAAAATACCCCACCCCAAGACCCTGAAAAGTAGGAGTAAAGTACACCTACTACCCCAGAGAACACAGAAGTCGTGATAGGGGGATTCTGCAGGAAGAACAAACACCAGCAGTGCACTGACAACGGATTTCCGGACCTGAGTACCTGTAACACAAGGGGACCAAGTCCAATAGTCACGACAGTGTCCAGGGGGGGCAGGAGCCCAGGAAACCCCGGATTAAGGTGCAAGGAAGCTGCCTCTGGTTGGAAGAAGGTTGGAGTTCTGCAAGAAAGAAGAGGACTAGGAACTTCTCCTTTGGAAGACGGATGTCCCACGTCGCGATGAGGCTTGCAGAGGTGTTCCCACGCAGAAAGACCGCAAACAAGCCTTGCTAGCTGCAAGGGTCGCGGTAGAGGTTTTTGGGTGCTGCTGAGGACCAGGAAGGACCGGAATGCCGCCTTTTGGAGGAGGAGACAGAGGGGGTGCTCAGCAACTCAGAGAGCCCTCACAGAAGCAGGCAGCACCCGCAGAATTACCCCAACAGGCACTTGGAAGGAGAGTGAACCGGAGTCCACGCGAAGTTACAAAAGGGGGGGTCCCACGATGTCGGAGGACAACTCAGAAGGTTGTGCACTGCAGGACGGAGTGCTGGGTACCCAGGCTAAGCTGTGCACGAAGGAAATCCTGGGAGAGTGCACAGAAGCCAGAGCAGCTGCAAATCACGCGGTACACAGCTTTGCAGTCTAGCGTGGGGAGGCAAGGACTTACCTCCACCAAACTTGGACTGAAGAGTCACTTGACTGTGGGAGTTACTTGGACAGAGTTGCTGTGTTCCAGGGACAATGCTCGTCAGGATGAGAGGCGACCCAGAGGACCAGTGATGCAGTCTTTTGGTGCCTGCGTTAGCAGGGGGAAGATTCCGTCGACCCACAGGAGATTTCTTCGGAGCTTCTGGTGCAGGGTGAAGGCAGGCTAACCCCAGAGCATGCACCACCTGGAAACAGTCAAGAAAGCTGGCAGGATTAGGTGCTACAATGTTGCTGCTAGTCATCTTGCTACTTTGTTGCGGTTTTGCAGGTGTCCTGGAGCAGTCAGCGGTCGATCCTTTGGTAGAAGGTGAAGAGGGAGATGCAGAAGAACTCTGGTGAGCTCTTGCATTCGTTATCTGAAGAATTCCCCAAAGCAGAGACCCTAAATAGCCAGAAAAGGAGGTTTACCAAGTTAGGAGGATTGGCTACCAAGAGAGTTAAGAGTCTATCAGAAGGAGCCTCTGACGTCACCTGCTGGCCTCTGTTTCCAAGATGGCAGAGGTCTGGGACACACTGGAGGAGCTCTGGGCACCTCCCCTGGGAGGTACTGGTCAGAGGAGTGGTCACTCCCCTTTCCTTTGTCCAGTTTCGCCCCAGAGCAGGGCTGGGGTATCCCTGAACCAGTGTAGACTGGCTTATGCAGAGATGGGCACCATCTGTGCTCATCAAAGCATTTCCAGACGCTGGGTGGATGATACTCCTCCCCAGCCCTTCATACCTATTTTCAAAGGGAGAGGGTGTAACACCCTCTCTCAGAGGAAATTCTTTGTTCTGCCTTCCTGGGCCAGGGCTGCCTGGACCCCAGGAGGGCAGAAACCTATCTGAGGGGTTGGCAGCAGCAGTAGCTGCAGTGGAGACCCCGGAAAGGCAGTTTGGCAATACCCGGGTTCTGTGCTAGAGACCCGGGGGATCATGGAATTGTACCCCTAATACCAGAATGGTATTGGGGTGACAATTCCATGATCTTGGACATGTTACATGGCCATGTTCGGAGTTACTATTGTGACGCTATACATAGGTAGTGACTTATGTATAGTGCACACGTGTAATGGTGTCCCCGCACTCACAAAGTCCGGGGAATTTGCCCTGAACAATGTGGGGGCACGTTGGCTAGTGCCAGGGTGCCCACACAGTAAGTAACTTTGCACCCAACCTTCACCAGGTGAAGGTTAGACATATAGGTGACTTATAAGTTACTTATGTGCAGTGGTAAATGGCTGTGAAATAACGTGGACGTTATTTTACGCAGGCTGCAGTGGCAGGCCTGTGTAAGAATTGTCAGAGCTCCTTATGGGTGGCAAAAGAAATGCTGCAGCCCATAGGGATCTCCTGGAACCCCAATACCCTGGGTACCTCAGTACCATATACAAGGGAATCATATGGGTGTACCAGTATGCCAATGTGAATTGGTAAATTTAGTCACTAGCCTGTTAGTGATAAATTTGGAAAGCAGAGAGAGCATAACCACTGAGGTTCTGGTTAGCAGAGCCTCAGTGAGACAGTTAGGCACCACACAGGGAACACATACAGGCCACAAACCTATGAGCACTGGGGTCCTGGCTAGCAGGATCCCAGTGACACATAACAAACACACTGACAACATAGGGTTTTTACTATGAGCACTGGGCACTGGCTAGCAGGATCCCAGTGAGACAGTGAAAACACCCTTACATATACTCACAAACAGGCCAAAAGTGATGGTAACAAGGCTAAAAAGAGGCTACCTTCCTACAGTACTCACCTGCCACATAATCCAGTGTCCCCGAATATAAGTGACAGTTAAGCAAAAAGCCATAGAGCTACTGACATAAAACATGCTGGAATATGTTTCTTTTATTTGAACATTGGAATACTGAGAGCTCCATTGAAGACTATGAAGTGGCTCAAAGCTAATAATCTCTGATTTAAACCTTTGGCTCTAACATTTCAATGTTTGTCTTTCTGTTTGCCCCTTTTGACATGCTCTGTGGGCTTTAAAAATCTCACGCCCATCACTCTCATTCGTTCCTTGGCTTGCCTTTCGAAATTCCCTTGTTTTCCTAGGTAAATGCTTTAAGTTTGTCCCACCTTGAGGCTGTTTTGTTACTGCCTTGAAGACTGACCTTGTTAACTGAATTATTACATGACCAGCCATATACCTTGGTGTGGCGCACTACTTGTTTCTTCTTTCTTTCTTTGTGCTCCGTGGCTGTACGTTGTTTCTTCCTCCTTGTTTTTGGGTATGCCACTGTTTCTTTGTGGTGTTTGCGCCAAAAGGCTGCAAGCTGGAGAGGGGTTCTTTATTATTATTTATTTACTTATTTTGAAGTTTCATATAGCACAAACTTGATTGGAGAGTACCACTTACATACAAGTTTAGCAGTTGAAAAATATACAAAGTGGCGCATTTTTAAGAGAAAAAACCCCAGAAATACTCAATGCTGCTCTCCCGGCACAGCCGGAGAGCTGATACTACAATATTCACTGCACTCAGGGAAACTCACCCCATAATGCTTTGTGAGGCACTTCTTTGACAAAACATTTTTACCCATAACTCATCCTGTGGTAGTCCTAGGACAATGGGACCACCATCAAAGCGTTCAGCATGACATGCTCTCTGCCAAGGTCATCTTTGGGTTCCCACACTAGGTTGGGGCGGACCGCAGAATCATAATCTCTCTCACTATTCAGTGTCTTTTTAAGCTCTCTCGTGGCTGGACCTTTTGCTTTACAGCTGGGAGTAGTTTGTAATATTAATCAGGTAGGGCTGCTGAAAATTTGTGATGCACTACTCCCTCTAAAGGCTAAATATATGGTTGCACTGCATTGCTTTCTGCCATTCCGTTTTCATGTGGTTATGCCCTCTAGGGGCTGACTATATGGTTACATGACCATATTTCTTCCAAATGCAATTTTATTGTGGTGTCCTCTGGGGGCTGTTCTGAGCATTACAATCAAGATACTACAATATTCACTGTACTCGGAAACTTGCCCTATAATGCTTTGCAGGGCATTCCTTCCGTCATCAATATGTTCAGAATGACACACTCTTTCTGATCTCAATGGCAAGACCTATCACAGCTAGAAGTTTGTATTTTAAGGGCCTTGTTTGTAATACTATTGTAGTAGGCCTGCTAAGCCTGAAAATATGCAGCGCACTATGCCCTCGAGGGGCTGAATATATGGTCACACTGCATTGCTTTCTGCCATTTTGTTTTCATGTGGTTATGCACAATAGGACAGTGGTCTTTAAACTTATTAATGTTGTGCCATCCCCAGTGTATAACAAAATTATTTGGCCCCCCTACTCATTTTTCACAATTGTTCTATTAAATTGCAGTTACGTTCTGTTACTATTTTAAAAATTCAATAACATACATGAGGCCAAACATATTATTCTGGTCAGGCAGGCCTTACTAATGTGTAAAAGTATTCACAGTGCGATTTTTAGAAGTGGGGGTGGAAGTTTTGAAGAACATTTGGATTCCCTTCCCATTCGACTCATACTTCCGGGATGGTGCATTTTGTTAGGGGTTCTTTTTTTAGTCGACTGGGCAGACTTTTCAGGGGCGGGTCTTCACTTCCTAACCAACTGTGGTGTTTTAGGGTGGGGCTCAACACTTTAGAGTACTATCCCTTAAACCAGCAATAATTGAGAACTATCTTTGAGGTTCTCCTGTTCTTGCCCTCATGTTAGGGACTCGTAAGCAAAGCAGAAGCATACAGATGTTAATAACAGTCCTGGGGAGGTAAAGTCAAATTCCGGATCTTCTAAACAAATACAGGAGAATGGGCTTGTATATGTGGTTGGGTTTGCTAAAGGCTATTTTGAGTGAATTGGGATTTGGCATCCAAATGCCTAGTTGAGGTGATGCTGGATGTATAGATGAATGGGTTTTTTGGCACTGCTGTTGGACTGGTTGTCTGGTCTCATGGATTGGGCGCTGTATATTTAATGGCATAGTTTGGGTGCTGATCGTCTAATTACAGAAATTGTGGCTTGGTTCAGTATTTGCAGAAGATGGGACTTCTTTGTCTACTTGCATGGCTTTGGTAGTTTGGGTGCAAGGGTGTTTGTCTAGTGTAGGAACTGAGGCCTTCATTACAACTCTGGTGGGTGGAAAATGCCACCAGCCAAACTCCTCCGTTCGGGAGACCCTTAGTGCGGTCTCCTTCCCGCAGCCCATATTACGAGTTTCCACCCGCTGGCCCAGTGGGGAAACACCCACAACGTTGACGCTGGCTCATAATCGAGCCGACGGTAATGTTGTGGTGCTTCAGGTGTAGCAGCACCCGCCGCACTTTTCACTGTCTGCTAAGCACACAGAGAAAAGCGCAATGGGGCTATCCATGCCCCTATGCGGCCCCCGGCACCCTGTCTCTGCCAGCTTTTACATGGTGTTTGCTTATGTCAACTGTTTTACTTTTCAGTTTCAATTTATGTGGCAAAAAAGTCCAGTTAGGAATTTACAAAGCTAATAGCTCTAAGTCAAGCAAACGTGAGACCAATTACATTGCAAATGCTTGTTTTAGAGGGCAGTCATTGCTTACATTCTAAATGCTGCCATTCTTTCCATTACTGCCTTTTCGTGACTTTAAAATACAGGCAAGGCTATGGATAGATCATGGAGTGTGTATGCAAAGTATATTGAGGTTAAAGTTGTTAAACATGTTTCTAATTCAGCTTGAGTGATTGTGGAACTGCAATGACCTGACTATCCTCGTTTGACTTTTGTTATCAAGGACAGTCACAGCAAATACATATAGTTGAAGACTTTTATTTTCAGCTTTAAAACAGAAGGAAGAAAGGTTTGGCTGAGTGCTAAGCCACACTGTAATGTATTTTTGTATTGTAATGATCTTAAGTAATCAGTTGGCTTGTTCCGGTGACTGGATATTTATCTATTTACCAGTTCTTTGGAGGATGGTTATCTATCAGAGGTTATTGAGTTCGGAATAGGACTGATGAGCATCTGCAAAAGTTTATTCTTCACAGTCTTGAGTTCTCTTTAAATGCAAACATGTTCATTCTTGAAATCTCCAAACAAGCCTTAATGGGAACAAATATTTATTAAACTTCCATTCACCTGCATTGAAGGAGTGAGTTGTTCATCACAGTAAATTTGGACAAAAACTGTCAGATTTTAAGAGGACAAGAACTAAACTAGAGATGCTCACCCAAATAGGGCAAGTTGATAAGTATAGTTCAAAGTTGCAGTGTGCTATTATAAACCGTGTCTGCTTAGTTTCATAACACACTTATGTCATTTCTAACTGGGGTGACACAGTGAATGCCAGATCCTGGAGCACGGTGCATTAGTTTAGTTCCTCCTGCTATTGTGTGTCTGACTTATGGTATGACCTTGAGGTTTTGTGAATCCTGGTGTACTGGAGATCAAAGCCCTCATTACAGCATTGGCGGTGAATGCCGCTTACCGCCGTGCAGAAGACCGCCAACACACTGCCGTGGAAATCCGCCACAGCTATTACGACCCACAGCTCAGAACTCGCCAAAATCTAGACACCCACACAAGTCCGCCACACCAAAGGTCAGTGATAAACTGGCGATAACAAAACCTCCACCGTCACGGCAACAGGAATACGCCCACACTATCACGACCCACGATTCCACGCGGCAGTCTTTCAACCGCGGTATTCCATTGGCAGTACACACTGCCGCGCTCAAATTACACACACATTTACAAAACACTGCCACATTGGACAAGTCGAAATACACACACCTGATACACATACACACACCACACACCCAATACAATATAAAACACACACCCACATTACCCACAAACCCTTACTACCCAAGAATTTGGAGAAGGCCAGAGAGACAGCAAAGCAAAGACAACACCAGCATACAGAGGCACACAACACCATCCCACATACACATCCATGCACAAAACACCACACATCCCTAAATATCACCCCACACATCACAACACACACCACCTCACACATCACCCACACCACCCCATGGCACCGCAAAGACACCCCAGGTTTTCTGAGGAGGAGCTCAGGGTCATGGTGGAGGAAATCATCAGGGTAGAGCCACAGCTATTCGGATCACAGGTGCAGCACACCACCATAGCTAGGAAGATGGAGCTATGGCGCAGAATCGTGGACAGGGTCAATGTAGTGGAGTGGGACAGCACCCAAGAACACAGGATGACATCAGGAAGAGGTGGAACGACCTACGGGGGAAGGTGCGTTCCGTGGTCTCCAGACAGTTCAGAGGACTGGCGGCGGCCCCCACCTCCTCCCCCACAACTAACAACATGGGAGGAGCAGGTCTTGGCTATACTTTATCCTGAGGGCCTCGCAGGAGTAGCTGGAGGAATGGACTCTGGTAAGTTAAATCTTTAACTACTTCATCCCCCACCCTACCAGCATGCTATCACATACCCTCACCCTCGCCCTCACCCCCATCACTCCAACTCCTCACATATGTCCCACTATCACAAACCACACATCCCAACACCAAGTCCTGCATGCAACAACAAAGCATGGACACCCATCACCAATGCATGTCCACTACATATACCCACACAGACCCCTAAACAATTATCACACAAGGTCCTACACAGGAATGGAAGCACTGAGGTACAGGGTCACCCACCCATTGCACACAATGGCACACACAGATGCAATAATCATGCCTTTACACCCCTGCAGGACCCTTACCCAACGACACTGGACAGGAGGGTCCAGACATGTCCACTCCACCCACAAAAGAGGCCCACAGTGATGACAGAAGCTCTGTCCAACTGGATCTAGATGACCAGCCCGGCCCATCTGGGACCTCGGGCAGTGGGTTCCCCTGACACAGTAACAGGCCACCACAGAGCCTCCCCCCTCAGGAAACACCAGCACAGCACCCACCCAGCGGGCTCATCCCTCTGTCCCCAGGACATGTCAAGCAGCAGTGTGTCCACCACTACAGGGAACCCAGGCTAACCCACCACCCCAAGAACAGAAGGGACCTGGGGGCAGTGGTAGTGGGCACACGGTTCAGGGGACAAAGGCCCAGGAAAACCGGGGAACTGGGAGGGCTGCTGTGCGACAGGGGGAGGACAGGCCCAGGGAACCCAATCTCCACGACGCCCTCTCCAATATCATGGGTGCCTACCATCATTCCCAGGAGAGGATGGCAACGGTACTGGCCAAGTTTCAGGAAACCCAGCAGCTGCAGGAGGAACAGTATTTGGGGTTCAGGGAGGAACTCAAATCCATCAATACCACCCTGGGCACCATTGTAGGGGTGCTGAAGGACCTCGTGAATACCAGGAGGGACACTGTGGCACAACAAGGGGCCCCTAACACTAGCCTGGACGATGAACTGCCCACCACCTCCGCCGGTGCTAGTGGACAGGAGGCACCGCCACAGGACCACGACACAAGCACCTCACCCCCTGCAGATGGAGAACCACCCCGCAATCGGTCCCTGAGAGCCAGGACAAAGACAGAGAACAATGCCAAGACCCCTGCCAAGAAATGAGAACTGATTGTCATCCTTCTGTCCCACTTTGTCACCCTGTCCATCCTTAAACTGCCCTAGTTCCACTTCCTATGCCCCTTTGGACAATGCACCTGTGAGACAAATAGACTGGACTCTGCCATGGACATTCCTCCACCATCACCCCTGCCCATTTTACAACCCCCTCCACTAATCTGCACTTAAATAAACACCCTTGAATCACAAAACAATCTGGAGTCAGTCTGTGCTTTCACTAATGTGTATTTGCTATAACTAAGGAAAATACCAATGTCCATTGTATTGTCAACATACCTATGTCACACAGCTCTAGTCCATGAGGTAACATAGCAGAGGTCACACAGTGGGACCCACATCTGTGAAATCGAATGGGAAAGTGACAAATCAGGGTCCATACACTTGGTGAAAGTGACAGACAGATGAGAGGTCGAACAATTTTATCAGATGTAGGAGGCAGTGAGGTTTTCTTACCTGTGTCTCACTGGAAGTATTGATGGATCACGGTGTTTCTGTTGTCTATGTCCTCTTCTTCTGCCTCCTCTTCTTCACTGTCCACAGGCTCCACAGCTGCCACAACACCTCCTTCAGGACCATCCTCCTGCAGAAAAGGCATCTGTTGTCGCAAAGCAAAGTTGTGCAGCATACAGCAGGCTACGATGATCTGGCAAACCTTCTTTGGTGAGTAGTATAGGGAACCACCTGTCATATGGAGGCACCTGAACCTGGCCTTCAGGAGGCCGAAGGTCCTCTCTATAATCCTCCTAGTTCGCCCATGTGCCTCATTGTAGCGTTCCTCTGCCCTTGTCCTGGGATTCCTCACTGGGGTCAGTAGCCATGACAGGTTGGGGAAGCCAAAGTCACCTGAAAATTTCAAGGGACAACTGTTAGACACACACTAACCCTTAGGGACAACCCCAGACCCAGACAACTATTCACACTGTATAGGGTCCATGTCCTCACCTAATAGCCACACACGGTGCCTCTGGAGTTGCCCTATCACATAAGGGATGCTGCTATTCCTTAGAATGTAAGCGTCATGCACTGAGCCAGGAAACTTGGCGTACACATGGGAGATGTACTGGTCGGCCAAACACACCATCTGCACATTCATTGAATGGTAACTCTTCTAGTTTCTGTACACCTGTTCACTCCTGCGGGGGGTACCAAGGCCACATGTGTCCCATCAATGGCACCTATGATGTTGGGGATATGTCCCAGGGCATAGAAGTCACCTTTCACTGTAGGCATATCCTCCACCTGAGGGAACACAATGTAGCTGCGCATGTGTTTCAGCAGGAAAGACAACACTCTGGACAACACGTTAGAGAACATTGGCTGGGACATGCCTGATGCAATGGCCACTGTTGTTTGAAAGGACCCACTTGGCAGGAAATGGAGGTCTGACAGGACCTGCACTAGAGGGGGTATCCCTGTGGGATGGCGGATAGCTGACATCAGGTCTGGCTCGAACTGGGCACACAGTTCCAGTATTGTGGCACGATCAAGTCTGTAGGTGACTATTACATGTCGCTCTTCCATTGTCGACAGGTCCACCAGCGGTCCCCTCTGTGCTCACCGCATCTACAGGTACAGCTGCCACCCCCGTACCAGCACCGCCCTCCCAGCAGCCCCTCAGCGTGTGCTCCGTGGCCGCTCACCCAGGAGGGTGGGCATCTCCTTCGCCCCAGGCACCTCAGCCCCTGCCCCAGTTATCCCTGCTGCCCTCAGTGAGGAGGCCATTGACCTCTTCAGATCGCTCACTGTTGGGCAGTCTACCAATCTGAATGCCATCCAGGGTGTAGATAGGCAGTTTCAACAGACAAATGCATACCTGGAGGGCATTAATTCTAGACAGGCAGCCCAACAGCGAGCTTTTCAGACTCAGGCCTCAGCACTGATGGCAGCCATTGTCCCTGTGTCCAGCCTCCCCCTCCAACTTCCTCCACCCACACCCAATCCCCAGTACCTCAGCCTATCCCAAGCACCCCATCAGACCAGCATGCACACACCTCAACACACAAGGGTAGCTCTGGCAAACATAAGCACCACACATCCCACAGGCACTCACACAAGCATCATACCCATGCAGACATACCAACAGCCACTGCCTCCACTGTGTCCCCCTCCTCCATGTCTCCCTCCTCCCTCCCTGTCACGTCTCCACTCACACCTGCATGCACTACATCTTCAGCCACTACCTCCATCACCAGCACGCCCATCACCACACACCGCTCATGTGCACTCACCACCCCCACTACCATTCACACATCCCCTGTGTCCTCTCCCAGTGGGTCTGTGAGCCCTTCTCCCAAACTACACAAACGCACCCACCCAACAGCCATCCACCTCACAACAGCCTCCAGCCCATGCACCTTCACCCAAAGTCAGCAAACGAACACCTCCTACAACCACTACCTCTTCCTCCACTCCCAAACCCCCTCCATCTACCCGTCCCAGTGTGTCTAAAAAACCTTTCCTGTCAAACCTTGACCTCTTCCCTTCACCTCTCCCACCCCTTCCGTCCCCTTGGGCCCGCCTTTCCAGGTCCCAAACCCAGCACCTCAGCCACCACATCACCGGGAACAGTGGTGCCAGCAGTAACCGGCTTCTGGAGTGCGCCAATCAGCAGGGCAGCCAGTGTCCCAAGGAGCCAGACCAAGGACATTCCCCTACCTCCAAAACAAAAGAAGTTGCCCACAGCCCAGAGGGAGAAGGCCAAAACACCTGCCACCAAGGGCTCAGCCAGGACAACAGTTGGGAGTGGCAAGACAGCTACGCCACCATCCAAGGTGGGGAAGGGCCAGAGAAAGAAAGGGAAGTTGCCGCCAACCTGCACAGCGGACAAGACCGCCACCGGCACCGCCACCACGGGCACCGCCGCTCAGGACACCACCACCACCAGCATGCTCAGTGAGCTACCCACCAGCACCGCCGCCCAGGACACTGCTGGCACAGCTGCCCAGGACACCGCCGCCAGAAGCACGCTCAGTGAGCCCCCCACCAGCACCGCTGCCCAGGACACTGCTGCCAGCAGCACGCTCAGTGAGCCCCCCAGCAGCACCGCCGCCAAGGACACCCCCGCCAGCAGCACACTCAGTGAGCCCACCAGCACCGCTGCCCAATGAGTGCCGCAAGCACCGCCGCAACTGAGGCCGCTGCCAGCACCGCCAGCGGCCTGTGCCAGTGGTCCCCAGTGGTCAGTCATACGAGGCTGGTGGTCAGTTCCAGGGGCCCGGACAGCTTCCATGTTGCCCCACCGTCAGTGGAGTGTCAGATCCACTACCTCAGTCCTTGGCAGGATGAAGCACTCTGGGCCCAAAGCCCCCTCCAGAACCAGTGGAGAATGACATCCACTACCTCTGTCCTTGGCAGGATGAGGCACTCTGGGCACAAAGCCCCCTCCAGAACCAGCGGAGAATGACATCCACTACCTCTGTCCTTGGCAGGATGAAGCACTCTGGGCACAAATCCCCCTCCAGAACCAGTGGAGAAAGGCATCCACTACCTCAGTCTTTGGCAGGATGAAGCACTCTGGGCACAAAGCCCCCTCCAGAACCAGTGGAGAATGACATCCACTACCTCTGTCCTTGGCAGGATGAACCACTCTGGGCACAAAGCCCCCTCCAGAACCAGTGGAGAATGACATCCACTACCTCTGTCCTTGGCAGGATGAACCACTCTGGGCACAAAGCCCCCTCCAGAACCAGTGGAGAATGACATCCACTACCTCAGTCCTTGGCAGGATGAAGCACTCGGGCACAAAGCCCCCTCCAGAACCAGTGGAGACTGTTATCCACTTGAGAGACTGTGGCCTTGCACTCCCCAGGATACAGCGGTGGGCAACCCACCCACTGGAGAGACTTGAGAGACTGTGGCTTTGCACTCCCCAGGATAAAGCAGTGGGCAAACCACCCACTTGAGAGACTGTGGCTTTGCACTCCCCAGGATAAAGCAGTGGGCAACACGCCCACTGGAGAGACTTGAGAGACTGTGGCTTTGCACTCTCCAGGATAAAGCAGTGGGCAAACCGCCCACTGGAGAGACTTGAGAGACTGTGGCTTTGCACTCCCCAGGATAAAGCAGTGGGCAAACCACCCACTGGAGAGACTTGAGAGACTGTGGCTTTGCACTTCCCAGGATAAAGCAGTTGGCAACCCACCCACTGGAGAGACTTGAGAGACTGTGGCTTTGCACTTCCCAGGATAAAGCAGTGGGCAACCCACCCACTGGAGAGACTTGAGAGACTGTGGCTTTGCACTCCCAGGATACATCAATGGGCATGGAGCCCCCTCGTGGAGCTGGCATCGTGCACTCATCCGGCTGATGTGCCCCCCTTCCCTTCTCCCTTAGGTGCCTGTTTTATTTCGATCTGATGCCCCTGCAGTGTTCTCTCCGTTTGGATCACGTATTGAGTGTGGGCCTCGCCCATGCATTTTGGGCCCAGTGGTCCACGGACTATATAGGTGCAGTACATGGACTTGTATTCTTGGTGTACATATTTGTTAATAGTGTATATATATTTTTGACTAATGGATTTTTCCTGATTACAATCGTTCACCTCATTTCCTTTTGTCCTTGAGTTCTTCCAGGGAGGGTTGGGGGGTGTAAATGTAATGTTTCAGCATGTATTGGTGTGTGTGTTGTGTGTGAGGGTGAGGGTGTTGCGTGTGTGTGTCACTCTCTTTTCCCTCCCCCTCCCCTGTGTAGTAGGTGCACTACTCACCGTGGTCGTCGCCGCCATCGGTTGTGCTCCTGGTAGAGGAGCAGGAAGACAATCGCAGGTAGAATTTGGAGTTCTGGCTGCATGGCGTCCTAGTTCCTTGTGGGGTGTGTAGAGGTGAGAGTTTTCCCTACCAAGGCCAGTTTCCGCCGTGTTTTGGTTCGCGTTGAATCCGCCCCGGAAAAGGTGGCGGATTGGCCTCTCATAATGGTGTGGGCGGTACATTGTCTTCCACTTGTCTGTTGGCCCGTGACCAATGCTGTTTGTTTGTACCGCCGTGGCGGTCGGAGTGTTAAAGTGGCTGTCTATGTTGGCGGTTTCCGCCGCGGTCATAATTCCATTTTTTTTACCGCCGGCCTGTTGGAGGTCTTACTGCCGCTTTAACACCGACCGCCAGGGTTGTAATGAGGGCCCAAGTCTTCTCTCTGTGATGCCATAGAACGTACCTGATCCACATGTGCCTACGTGATCGATGTGGAAATAGCTCGATCTAACAATAAACAGTGCTGCCTAATTATGTGCTTGATCTCATTAGGAAATTTTTTTGCTTTTTGCTGTAACTGTGCCAAACAGTTTGTTTCCACACAAATGTGTTTATATTATTCAAAATGGGTATAGTTCCTCAATGGAAAATGTTGGTAAAGGTAGAAGACTGGAAAGTAAAGTGCAGTAGAACTTTGGTGACGTTTGTTTGTGTAGGATTTCCTCTGAAGTATATTGCGCAACTTTTAAGGCCAGCGTTTTTTTTTACTGCACTGTAGCTTTGTTCTAGAAAGAACCCAACTCATATTATAGCTCTCCAGGTTCCTATACAGAAAACGAGTATTCCACTGTTTTTGGCAGAAGTATTTTACCTACAAGCATTGGGGTGACATTCAAATTATCACTAGTTTTCAGGGAGGGAACATATATTTTTGTTAAAGACCATCTCTTACCCTTTCATTATATGATACGGGTGTCCATTGTGAATGGAGCCACCTCACACCCACTAATCAAATTATAGTTTTTTACACCCCTCTAGGACATAGGCCCTCATTATGAACACGGTGGTAAACACCACCGACCGCCGTGGTGACGGTGAACAGAAACCCACCATAAAATGATGCAAAAATCTGATTCTGACAAAAATCACCCATCCACCAGTCTCCGCCAGGACACTATCAGCGGAAATGCTGGATGTCCCACCCCGCCGAGCACACCAACACTCCGCCCTCCAAATAATGATGCACAAATCACCTTGGCGGTCAGTGGAAGCCTAACGACCATTGGCGGAGCAGACCGCCACGGGCGGCAAGTGAACCCAACAGTAAGAAGTGCACACATTGGATAAGTTAGAAACCCACACACCTGACACACATCCACAACACTATAAAACACTCACAGACACACCCCACAATCCTTTGCAATGAAAGTAGGCTAACGAAGACAGAGAACATCAGAAGCAAACACTGAACGCCACAATCCACGATACTCACACCCAACCACACAAGAGCACCCTCACCTAGATCCACACCAGACACCATTCACAACACTCACCAGGGCACCGCCCAAACACCTATGCTTCACAGAAAGGGAGCTAAGGACCATGGTGGACGAGATCCTGACTGTTGAGCCACAACTATGGAGAAGTGTGGCTCAATGGTTAGAGCGGCAGACCCTGAAGCAGAGATCTGGCTCAAGACCAGGGTTCAAGTCCCGCTTCAGCAGGTCTTGGGCTCAATTCCCCTTGACCAGATAATTCTCGCCTCGGTGCCTAATCTAATTCATGGGTCCCACTCTGCAACTCTGGGCAATAGCTTGCTTAATCTCCACAACGGCCCCAACAGCGCTTGGATGCCTGGCTTCACCCTGGGGGTGCTCAGGAGTGGGCGCCTCACAGGGAAAAGCCAGGAGGGGTTCCATAGCGGTATGAGTACAGCGCCTTGAGACCCTAACGGGTGAGTAGTGCGCTATACAAGTGCTAATTTACATTTAACTATTCGGGGCTCAGGTGCAGCACCAGGAAGATGGAGCTATGGCAGACCATTGTCAACAGGGTCAATGCAGTGGGACACCATCCACACACCAGGGATGACATCCGCAAGAGATGGAACGGCCTGCGGGGAAGGTCAGGGCCATGGCATCTAGGCACCACATTGCAGTCCAGAAGACTGGGGGAGGCCCTCCACCAACACCACCGACAACACTGACTTGGAGGAAAAGGTAATGGCCATCATGCACCCTGAGGGCCTCACTGGACTCACTGGAGGAATGAACTCAGGTATGTCATCTACAATTACCCCATATCCATCACACCTGAAATGCATGCACCACCCCACCCCTCCAACACCCACCAGGACAACTACCCCACCCAGCCCACAGGCACTGAATCCACTCCCCCTGCATGCCCACACCCACAAACCCACTAACTATCCCAGATCCCTCCCCCTGTGCACCGCCACCCACCCCTGCAAGGAAACACAATGGCCTATAACACCCACAATGCACCTCCACATCCTAAGTTAAAAGCAATGCCAACCTCACCAAAGCATCCTGCATGGCCCCAAAGTGTGTAAGCTGCACAAACCTGCCCAGGCCTCTGCACCCCATCCGACCATGCTAATGTAACAGACATGTCCATTTCCCCCAACAGGCACCACCGTCCATGCCACCTTGACGGACAGGACAGGGAGTGCCAGTGCCCCACAGGGAGACAGAGGCACCTCACAGGACACTGGGGATGGAACCCTAGACACTGATGATCAGGCTGGCCCATCACATAGTCCTGGACTGTCACCATCCAGAAGCCCCACCCAGGATACCACTGACACCCCTACCACCCAGCCAATGACATCAGCCCAGGGCAACCGTCCCCACACCTGTGTATTCAGGCCACAGACTGGTGGAACACAAGTTCAAGGGCCACAGTCACCCCCTACCAACAGGCAGGAAGACGATGGCCCCAGTACAAGTGGTACTGCCAGACCTGTGCAGGGGACACAGGCACAGGGGGCTAGGCCCATTGGGAGGGCATCAGTGGCCCTGGGGGGAGGCCACAGGATTGATACTGCAGCCCAGGATGTGATTTTGGAGGTCCTGGGAGCCTACCACCATACCCAGGACAGATTGGCCTAGATAGTATCCACCCTGGAGCAGAGTCAGAGGATGCAGCAAGCACACCACCAAGAGGCCATGGAGCAGTGGAAACTGCACAATGCCACAATGGCCAGCATAGCAGGAGTGCTGCTGCAGCTTGTCCAAACACAGCCTGAGGCCCACACAGAACAGGAAGCCCCCACTACAGCACAGGATACAGACCGGACAACAAGAACATCAGCATCAACCTCACATGTACTAGCCTCTGAGGAAATACAGGGGACATCCATCTCAACCCCTACAGTCCAACAACAGGCGCCCAAATGGACCCTCAGGCCAAGATATGGGACAGGAACACCTGCCAAGAACAAGGCTCCCTCTAAGAAGTGACTCTGCTAAAAACTGTCCCCCAAGTGTCCCACTCAATCTACCACCAAACTGTGCTACAAATAATGAAAACTCATGTAAGCATGGATGGACCTACCAGTACTGCCAACAATGCTGCCACCATGTTGCCATTTTGGATAACCACCATTCACCCACTCCCATCACTGTAATCGGCACGATTTTATCCCTGCACCAAATAAAACACATTTTCACCTGTTACAATGTCCCCTGTCATCAAGTGTGAACAAAGTGAAGTATGGATGCAACTGGTTGATTACTCCTTTATTTGTACCTGAGTAGCATGAAAAGCACCACACGCATTACATGTTGTTGTGCCTGAATATGTGTTGAACTAATGGACTCAATTGTAATCTGTCCTATGCAGACCTGGTCACAGTGGCAATTAGTATTGATCCAACCCCCCCAGATGACAAGGCACACTGACAGTATGATGCACAGACACCAATCTCAGCCAATTGTCCCACATAGTTACTGGAAGTAGAGTTGTATCAGTTGGGTCCTGGAATTTACATCTTACCCTTCCTCATCATCACCATCATTCTCATTCCCTCTCTGAGGAAGCTGGTCTGGATATACAGCACCCTCCTCCTCCAAGAGGGGGTTAGAATTTCTCACAGCCACGTTGTGCAGCATGCAGTAGGCCACCACTATTATACACACTTTTTTAGGCCCATAGGCCAGGGAACCACCAGAGATATGTAGACAATGAAATCAAGCCTTCAGGAGACCTATTGTGCGCTCTATCACTCTCCTAGTACGTCCATGGGCCTCATTGTAATTCCTCTCTGCATCTGTTCTAGAATTCCTTACTGGTGTCAGGAGCCAACGCAAGTTGGGATAGTCAGAATCACCTAGGAAAAGGTGCACAACTCAATTTTAAATGACAAGCCTCAGAGGCAGACAGCCAGGCTGTGTGCTAGGTGGCAATAAGTGACAGAAACACCTACCTATGATCCACCTTCTGTCCTTTTGTAGTTGTTCCATCTTGTGTGGCACACTACTGATCCTCAGCACAAATGAATCATGGACTGAAGCATGATGGCATTCACATGTGTGCTGTACCGGTCTGCAGTACACACCAATTGAATGTTCATGGAATTAAAGTTCTTCCTGTTTCTTACACCTGTTCACTGACTTTTGGGGGGATGATAGCTATGTGGGTGCCATTGATGGCACCTATCACATGGGGTATGTTGGCAAAGGCATAGAAGTCCGACTTGATGGCAGGGAGGTCAGCACTTTGGGGAAACCTCACATAGGACTGCAGGTGTCGTACTAATGCATTCAGGAATCTTGTCAGTATAATGCTAAACATTGGCTGTGAAAAACCTGCACCCATGCCCACTATCACTTAAAATGAGCCCGTGGCCAGGAAATGGAGTGCAGAAAGCACCTGCACTTCAGTAGGGATGGCATGCTGATTACGATTTGCCAGAGTCAGTGCAGGATCCAGTACTGCACAAAGTTCAAGAATAGTTGCACGGGTGAGTCTGTAATTGATAATGAGGTGACGGTCCACCATGGTCCGGACATCCACAAGTGGTCTGTACACCGATGGGGCCCTTCCTCGCCACAAGGGTCTGTACCTAGGAGGAGTTGAAAACACGTGTGAGGAACACACATACATCGGCACACATTGTCAGTCATTGAGCACTGCTAGCATGATTGTCGTGGACACAAATGCATAGTGTGTATGACATAACAGCAACTTGACCACAATGATAGATCAGGGTAATGTTAATTGCCACATGCCTATGGGTGTTGTTTGGGGAACAATGGGCCTGCATTGTGCAGATGTAAGTTTTAAAAATGTGTAGTGTTTGCCAAAATGTCTGACCCATGTAATCCACTACTGTCGTTGTGGAAGTGACCTCATACCGCTAAAGGTTGATGTACCAGCATAAGGCGGTGTTTAACGCTGGGCGCCAACTCATTGGTTAACATGAATGTCAATGGCGAATCCTAGCGTATCATGATCGCCGGCGGCAGTGACGGTGCACACCGCCGCGGTGCGTACGCAAAGAAGTCACCCCATCTTCACTTGACTCCCTGATCTCGTGCATGCAGGTACTCCACTGAGTGTACTGCTGTGTACTGCCTCTGGTCATGGAAGTGGCACGTGTTGCAGGGGAAAGGGCCCCGGCATTCACCCAAGAGGAATTGGAGAGGCTCGTGGATGGGGTCCTGTCCCTGTACACCAAGCTCTACGGATGGCCAGAGGTACAGGAGAGTAGGAGGATTGGAGGCCATGGATGTGTGTAATGGTTAGTGTTGGCTGCATACATGTGTGCTGATCTGAAACTGGATGGGCAAGGGTTCCTGACATGCTGCATGTGTATGTGCTGTTCTTCGATTTGTACTGTCTGTCCCATTGTGGACATATAGCCAGCTGTATATGATTGGCCAGTGCCTGACCTCTGTGTTACATTTATGTGTGTCCCTTTTAGGTAAGCGCCCACCAGAAGAGGGCACTTTGGCATGCCATCGCCAAGGAGGTGCAGGCCCTGGGGGTCTACAACCGGCGAAGCACCCACTGCAGGAAGAGGTGGGAGGACCTGCGACGCTGGGCGCGAAAAATCTGCGAGGCCCAGCTGGGGAAGTCCTCCCAACGGGAAAGGGGGGTGAGTACACATCCCATTTATTTGTCCCTTGATGGATGTGTGTGTGTGCATTCGGACTTATGCTGCTTAGTTGCAGGGACTCTGACTGATGTCCATCTACATTATGGCCCCGAGGGGAATATGGGTGTTTTTGTCAGGTCTACCACACGTCAGGTCCTTAAGTTATTTGGGGAATGGCTGTAGAGCAGGGTTCTGGGCACTAGTCAGGGGAATAGCCCTGGGTATAGCGGTAGGTGCTGCCTGTAGGAGTGTCATCTGGGTTGGTGTATGTATGAACCACTATGTTAACTCCATTCAGCTATTTACAAGTGTCTGCTTTTTTGTCTCCCCATCCCTGTTCTCTTGTGTTGTCTGTGTACATCAGCATCATCTGGCGAGGGAGCTGAGTCACCGGCGAGTGGGGATGCAGCGGCCCACAGATCCTCAGAGGCAGAGTCGTCCGACGCCAAGGGGACCAGAGGGTTGGAGGGCGAGGGGAGTACCACGGGGGAGGCAACTACCACTGGAGGCAGTGACTCCGATACCTCCTCCTATGGAGGTTCCCTGTCGCTGGCAGACCCTAGCGGGCCCACACCTACTGTGTCAACTTCTGCCACCCCCATACCATCACCGCCCTCCCATTTGCTCCCCACCGAGTTGCCTGTGCCCGCTCACCCAGAAGGGTGGGCGTCTCCTTCACCCCAGGCACCTCTTCCGCTGCCCCAGTCAGCCTTGCTGCCCTCACGGAGGAGGTTATTGACCTCCTGAGAACCATCTCTGTAGGGCAGACAACCATTGTCTATGCCATCCAGGGGCTCGCATCAGAGATGCAGCAGACCAATGCCTATCTGGATGGCATTCACGTTGTCGTGTCTGGCCTACAGAAATCTTTTGAGGCTCTGGCCTCCTCTTGGACGGCAGCCAGTGTCCCTGGTCATTCCGTCCCCCCTCCAACCTCCTCTACCCCTTCCAGCACCCCACTCCCTTCACCCATCCAAAGCACACATTCTGACACGCAGGCACACACCTCAACACACAAGAAGCACACTTCAAAACACAAGCACCACTCCTCCCACCACAAGCATTCACACAACCAACATACACATGCACACACAACAACATCCACTTCCCCCAGTGTGCCCACCTCTTCTGCCTCCCTGTCTGTCCCCTCTACATACACACCCCCAGGCACTGCACCCTCATTCACTGTTGCGGAGCCTATTCCTGCAGTCACCACAATAGCACACATCCATATATGCACCCCAGACACCACACCTGCACTCACCACAACTACTTTAGTTGACACATGCAGCACACTCACCAGACTTGCAGACACCCACACAACATACATTCACACTGGCAGCCTGTCTTGTCCCACTGTGTCCACCCCCTCCTCCCAAGACACTGAAACGCACCAAAACACCCACCCATCACACATCCACCACACCTCAGCATACTGTCCAGTCACCTGCACCAACATCACGCACACCTACACCATTTACGATCACTCCCTCTACGTCCACTCCCACGCCTTCCTCCACGCCCAACCCAATTGCACCAAAGAAACTTTTCCTCTCCCGTGCTGACCTATTCCAACCCACTTGCCCACCCCGTCTCACCCTAAACGTGCACACCTCCTTGCCCTATCTACTCCTTCCACGTCACAGCCCGCCCCTGTCCGCCCTTCCCATTCCTGTGCCCCTTCCCCAGAGAGGAAGAAGCCCTGTGCTGAGCCTGTTCCATCTGCCTCCACCCGGTCCAAGCACACTCCCCCACCTTCCAAGGCCAAACCCAAACTCCCTCCAACTTCCGAACGTAAATCTAAGCCCCACCCGTCGTAAATCCCCACCCCCACCATCCCCTGCCCCTGTTCCCTGAGGTGCCTGGATGCCCCATTGTTGCCCCTATAAGGTGGAGTACCATAGCACTTGTGGGAGTCAGGTTGGGGCCATTGTGGCCCATCGGACTGGTGTTCTGACGGCCTGGGCATTGGCCTTATATCCACTTCGTTTGCTCAGTGAGCACAATAAAATGTTAATGTGTGGCCTGTGTTTTTGGCGGCACACTCTGGATCCATGGTCTTTCGATTCATTGTTTGTGAGTGTGGGGCACATGTACGTACTTTGGACAGGTTGGATTTGCCTTGTGTCGGGTAAGTCCCTCTTGCTATGGGGTGTATGGCTTGTGCTGCTGTGAAGGGCTGTGGGAGCGTTGCAGGGAGGGTGGATTGGGTGGTTCTATAACTGTGCCCTTTCTTGCCTTGTTTCGTAGGTTGCGGTACTTACCATCGTTGTCTTCATCGGCAGTCTCGGTTGTGGAGGTATATGGCAAGGAGAAGGGCTGGCATGATCTGCAGCTCTCTATCCATGTCTGCTTCGGCGTGTTGTGTGATGCTCCAGTGGGTGTTTCCTTATATTTGGTTTGTTTTCACCTGGCTTTGCGTGGCAGTGGTTCCCGCCCCAGAACTGACGGCGGTCTAGTGGTTCATTATTTGATGGGCAGGTGGGGCTTTGCTGTCAGCCTGTGGGCGGGCTCTGCCATTGTTGCGGACATTCCTCTGCTGGCGGAGGGTGGTTTTGAGGATGCCTGTGTTTCAGTTGGACCGCATGTCTGTTGGCGGTTTTTACTGCCGCCGCCAGCGGTGCGGTGTTTACCGCCGTGTTCATAATGAGGGCCATAGTGTGTTGGTTGTTGTTTGCTGTTCACTAAGCCCTTTATATAACATACGTTGACATAAACCATAAGCACATCAAATAGAACTTGAGAACAGCTGTCATTGGGGTAGAGTGTGGCCAACCACAATATTTGGAACACCCACAAACATTATCTATGACTCCTGATAAAGGTCGGAGTGGGTTTCCAGAGTGGAAAGCAGAAGAGAGAAGGGTAAAAGATATTTTTTCCTTTGGCGGAATGCAGTTTCTATTTACACCCTCGCGGATTGTCTGTAGTGTGAGCATTCCTGAGGAGTGAATTCAGAGCGGGAGTCTGGGTGGAAATCCTACAATTTCCATAGGTGACCAGGCAAATTTCTGAAGAATTTTTGGGAATCCTCTGACAGAAAGACACATATGGTTCACAGAAGATTTCCTCTTGACTGCAGTCTTCCTTGTGAATTGTGTTCCGTAGCTCAGTGTACATCAAATTGAAAATATGTGAATGTGTTATGTACTATGCAAGGCCCAAACATGCAATCCAATATTATATATTCCAACTTCCTGAATGCTGCTACTGATATCTGTAATTCAGTGCCAACTGGGCCTCACCCACAATATTTTTATATACAGCACCTCATAACTTAGTGAAACTCCTTCCACAATTTTTTTTTCCATGTGACTGATGCTCAGCTGTTTCGGGGATATCACGTTTTGTTAAATGCCTAAATGTGAAATGTACAGATATAGTGTACTTAAACTTGGCATATTTGTACACTGTTAATTTGTATTTGTCTTGAATGACCAGTAATCGTATATATTCTGGAGTGAGTTATTAGCTTTCCCCTACAGACATCTTTTAGCTTTCTGTTGTCGAGCACCTATTATGTACAATTCGATACATAGAGTGAGCTTTTGGTCAAACTTTAGTTTATATTTTATTGGCTTTCTTGTCAGTTTTATTTGCATGCTTCTTATTTGATGGCTATCCTCCCTTACCTTATGTTTTTTGCTCCCTTGGACTGTAGGTTGTGTGGCATCGTTTTGACAGGATAACTTGTTCCTTCAACTGCTTGCCTTCAGCCATCTGTTTTTTAGGGGCGAGCGCAAAGCACTCCGCCCCCTGCTGTAATCTCTCTTTGGGCTTCTAACCATGCCCATGCCATGTCAGTCACTTTCATTGGTTTGTGGGCTGGGCTTTTAAAATCCGCTTGCTTTCATTCGTGAAAGACATGCATAAGTCATGCCTTTTCCAGTGTTTAGCCCACCTACACAGCACCGGTATAATATGAAAACATACAAAGCTCCATGTTTTCAGCATGGTTTCCGGACTACTATATATTTTTATTTTCCACGCAGCGCGATCGCGCTGGGGTTTACGTAGCGCGATCACGCTCTGTTTTTCCGTTTTCAATTTCAGCGCGATCGCGCTGCATTTTACATAGCGTGACCGCGCTTTGTTTTTTTCTTTTAATTTGTATGGCAAGAAACGTCCAGTTAGGAGTTTACAACGCTAATAGCTCTAACTGGAGCAAAATGCAGGACCCGTTGCATTGCAAATGCTTTTTCTTTTGCCTTTAGCACTGCAGGGGATTATATGGGTTGTATGGATCTTCTCCCCGCCACCCAGTGTACTATGATCCCAACTCTCCCTACCTCATCTGTAAAAGCACTGCTGCAGGTTAATTTTTGCCAGGGTTGAATAAAACTCTACCTTTATTGGGTTGGTTCTCTTTTATCTCTTGCGTGCCAGAAAATGGCAACAACAAACAGGTACCAAAGCCTGGTGCAGGAAAGCTCAGGCTTTGGCACCTAAAGGCATCGTGTATGATTCTGTCAGGCTGCTGCACTCACTCATCTTTTCGAGGCAGAATGTTTAATTAGAGTGACTGTCTAGGTGATGTCTCTTCTCCTGGATGCCCATAAATCCTTTTCCAAGGCTGCTGCAAAGACCAAATGGCGATAGCATTTGTTCCAGTTCTAAGGTGTGCGGAAAGTCAATGGCATGCGTTTTCCTTTAAAATTGTGGAAGTTGCTCAAACAGCTATTATATTCTTTTAAGTACTTGTAATATGTTTTTTAAAATTCGTACAAAGTTTCCTGAATGAACCTTGAAAAATAAACTTTGGCCTTTTCTTATCGTTTGAAAGAATTTAATTAAGTGTTTAGTTTCGAGATATCTTAAGAAGTGGGTGTGTGTAGTTTTTCTTCAATATTTTCATTTTTTTCTTTGACCTTTTTAAGAATGCATTTAAATAAACATTGGCTGTTTCTTATTTGGTATAAATCAGGCACAATTTTCTTTTTATTGAAGCACACCATGAATTCTACAGCCCTTGTAGTAATTTTAGCTAGATTTTATGGTAAACAATTGAGTAGCACTATTGTTTCCCTTTTTTTGTGATTGAACGAACATGGCTTTATTGCATAATACCAAATGTTGCTCATTAGTGCCACCTCCATGTACTGCTGGGACCGCAGTAACTGATGTGCATTTGACTTCCATCAGAATGTACCAAAAATGCCCCACTTTCAAAGTATGAGCAGCTGGAAAATCCTTGAAACTTGGGACCACCTTCAGTCACCCATGAAATGTAACTTACTGTTCCTAGGGTCAGTAAGCATATACTTCAAGATAAGTCTATACGGGTGACAAGGAAATTCCAGTCGCCTTGGCTTACTATTTCAGTGGTACCACCCTGGTGAGATGCCCATCAACTCCAGTCAGGTAGACTTCTTTGTCCATTTCTCCTAACTACAACTGCCAAGAAATCGTAGTGACGTAAATAATCAGTCTACGTGCCTGCATCGAAAGCATTTGAAGACCATGATACCTCAAAGAGCAATCTGTGAGAGAAGAAATTCTGCATTTTGACCCCCCTCCATCGTTTTATTTCCTCATGCCTCCTCTTTTTCTGCCACCTGACCACCATGTTCGATGCAGCGCACTCTGAAGCACTCATTGACATCTTGAGTACAGCGCACTATACAGAAAAAATATTACACATCTTTGCCTCTTGATTTCAGGGTTTAAGTCTCTCCTGACTTTTCTCTAGTCATTTGTCCTCGTTTTCTGCCACCTGCGCATTATCTTGAATGCACTATGATCTGAAGTAACCATTTGCCAGCTGCATGCAGTGTGCTAAAAGGGAATCGGCAAATATATATATTTATCTCTAGGAACTCATTGCAAGAGATGCACTGGCTTCTGTTTAGGGGCATATATTGCTTTGAGCCAGGGCAAATGTTGAATGGAGAACCTATATTTTTTGACACAAGATAATTTAGATTAGAGGCTACTTACCAGATGCATTTGCAACTGCACAGAGGACTGGCTGTAGTTTGGGATGGAGATGACACAGGGTCATTGGTTGATCGTTATTAAAATGATGAATAATGTACCGAAGTGGTAAGTGTCGATTAAACAATACTAAGAAATAACGCAGGCATTCTTACCAGTGATGGGGTGGCAAAGCTACAACGGTGTTACAAGCATATATACATGCAGTAGGCTTCTCCTTGCACAACCCTCTCAACAAAATTGAAGTTTTGGAGAGGGGGTTGACTAAACTTCTACACTAGTGTACTCATTAAATATCTTAATTTGTATTAGTTCCTTTATTCTCTGAGTCTTAATCATTCATGTATTCAACATTATTTACATTCATGCATCATCACCATCTTTCCTTTGCTGCCTGTAGTGTGCCTGGAATGAACAACATAAAATTTGTGCCAGCATTAAATCTGTGTGGGTTCTATTGTGCCACTGATGTAGATAATCCACATAAACCAACAGTGATCGTTGTAGCAGATGTATGTGCCATGGATGTCCACATAACATCAACACTGAAATAATCAAAACTTTAATGGATGGAATTTACTGAATTAATCTCAGCCAATTGTAAAATGCTTGGGGCCATATCCTGGCCGTTATTTTTCACATCATGCCACCTTAGTTTAGACCCAGTCATTTGCAAATCAGTCTTGAGCCTGCTGTAATAGGAATTGTCCAGCCCATACTGTGAAGCAAAGTCCTCCCTTAAATAGAACACAAGCAACCCAGGCAGGTTTTGCATTAACTATGGCTCATCAGTTGAGTATAGCATGGTTTCAGTGGTGCAGTGTACATGGGGCCCATGTCTGGGCATACCCTTCCTACTTAGGATGTTGCACTCAAGTTAACAAAAAGATGATGGATAGAAAGCTTGAATTAATCTCAGCCACTGATAATTACTTGGGCTGCATCCATTTTCACGTGCAAATCCCTCCTGATCCAGCTCTAGTACAAGCAGTCCAGCCTGATATTGTAGACCAGGTCCTTCCTGAACAGAAACACAAGCCATAGGAACCGTGTCACAGCTTACTCGTCCCACTTAGGGAATCCCACTGAAGTATCTAGTAAAATGATGGATGGAATGCAGGAATCAATCTCGGGTACAAGTAATTATTTGAGCTGCATCCTAGGACATCACTCTTTTGCACACCATGCCAACTCAGTTTGGGCCTAACTGTACGCAAACCATTCTTGACCATGTTACAGTAGGTATAGCCCAGCCCTAACTGCCAGACCATGTCCTCTCTGAACTGGAGCACAAGCAAACAAAAGCCGATTTTGCCATTATTAGAGCTCATGAGTCTAATTTGCATATGACTGAGGCCAAACTGAGGTGGCATGGTGTGCAAAATACCAATGGATTGGGTCCCTGCAACAAAAAACTTACCAGTGGCTGAGATAAAAAATGTCATCCATCGCTTTTTGTTTACTTCATTGCTACACATGTCAAAAAGTACCAACGGTGTACAGTGGATGTAGACAGTATTGCCAAAATTCCCACCATACTGCCTGAACCATCACTCTCATCGAATACCACAACATGGCAGAACTTACCACCATTGAGCCAGGGTGAACAATATGTTAGGGTTGGTCACCATTGTGCAGTGCAGGCCCACAGTAAGCCAAGACAACCTCATATTGCTATGACAGTCCTTATGCCATGTATGGGAATCACTATTCAATAGAAGCACCCTATATACTAGGAATGACCACCATTTTGTCTGAACTAACATCATGCCAGAGACAGACACCATCATTCCATGGATGCTATAATTGTACAAGGATTTACAACTCTTATTCCAGAGCCAGCATTTATCCACAGCAGGCAACATGCCAGGGAGGCACAAGTTGCTCAGAATTACTAACATTGCAATAGGGCCAATATTTTTATGATTGGGGAAGGGCCATCCTCTCACAGATGCCCACACCACAACAAGCAGTGTACACAACACTCATATACATACATGCATATATGCATGCACACACACACAGATACACAGATAAGTAGGTGCATAAACTCACACAGACATGCATACATACATAAGCCCACACAAACACACAGTATCAACTTATCTTGTAAAACTTACTGTCTGCTGCCGAGCTGCTGTCCGACTCCGGCTGTTTCTCTGAAGTGTCCTTCCTCTCTTTCCCATGGCTAGCTGCAGCTGCTGAAAGGTACTTCCAACATCATGAGGGATGGGCACTTGGAAGTATTTCAGGGAGTCACAGGGGGAGGGCAAGCAGGAGTGCCTGGGGCAGATGGGAAGAGAGCAAGTGGGAGTGCCTAGTTGAGATGAGCAGGAGTGCCTATAAGGTTGGTCTAAGCCAAGAGGAAGGGCCCAGGGAGGAGCAAAATAGGAGAATGGGGAGATTGAGGGCAGGTTTCAAGTGGGAGTGCATTAGTGGAAGGTGCCAAAGATGACACCTGTACAGACATTTGGGTGTGCTTGGCTGGTTCTGGCTAAAGGTAGGGTACTACCGGGCAGTCATGGTCACTGTTGGGGCCAGAAGAGAGGAGTTCTCATTTTTCCCACCAATGAGAGAAACTACGAAAGCCACTGAGGGCAAATCTAAAATGAAAATGAATAAGGAGTTCACTAGGGGTTTTGCCAACCCTCCTTTACTTTCATTAGCAGTGCACTGAAATTGCTTGCTAGCACCGGATTTGTTATTTCATTTATCAGTTCATCCAAAGGCATCTGAAAGATATTCCATATGGAGATATTAATTTAATGAAGCTTTTGGTGTGTGAGCGCTGAAATTAATATGAATATTTTTTACATGTATTCCTGTATTTGATTTAATATATAACATGTATTAATGTTGAAATTAATGTGTGAGACATAAGGTGCCTATTTGATGGGCCACCATCATAATTGATGGTCTTTCACAAATAATGTACTAATATTGTATTGGGATTTTCTATTTGTTTAAAATGCATTGCTCTGTTATATTAATGGCTGAACATTACATGTGCAAATTAAAGGGCCTCAAGTAAGCAAGGCCACAGCGAAAGTTGAATGTCTGCCAAAGTGCTGGAAAGTTGTAACGTTAGTAGAACAATCTCATGTCCCCTGTATAACAAACTCTTTTGTTTAAATCTCAAACTTGTGCAGAGCTTGTATTAATAAAGTGTATTTCCTTCGAGGAAAATGGTGTATAACTCAAGAATGTTTCCACATCTCTGTATCTGCTGCCTCAGAGCGTATTCGGAATATGGTGAACAAAGGGCCTACTGATTACAGTCAGAAGGAACTAAAGGATGATACATATTGTATTTACTGTATTTACGCAAATGGAGAAGAACCAATCATTGACATGCGGATGTCTATCGAACATATTTTTCTGGTATGTAGTAAATCTGTAACTGAACAATCTTCATCACAAAATGCCACTGGCCAATGACAAAGTGGGATAGATTTAATTTAACTGCATTACATTTGGAGTTTGGGGGCAGCCACTATTCCTATGTCACAACCACCCACTTTGACTCGCTGTCACTTTGACACTTGCCAGCCTGTCTACTGATGTTCTGGTACTTTATTATTTTGAGTTATTTCCTATACTCCATGCAATGATGCTGGCACTTACTTTAGCACATAGGGCCAGATGTAGCAAGAATACATTTTGCGACTTGCAAATTGCGAGTCATACCGACTCGCAAATTGCAACTCACAAAAGTGCATGCAGAAAGGTGTCTCAGACACCTTCTGCAACTCGCTATGGGGTAGCAAAGACCCACCTCATGAATATTAATGAGGTGGGTCGCATTTTGCGACCCCATAGCGAGTCCATGCACTCACAGGGATGGTGGCCTGCTGGAGACAGCAGACCTCCATGTCTGTGACTTCTTTTTTAATAAAGCAGTTTTTTTTTTCTTTTTGCAGCCTGTTTTCCTTAACCTTTTTAGTGCGGGCGTCGGCCACTGGCCGATGCCCACACTCCCGCCCTGGTGCGGGTCACGACCAGTGGCTGACACTAGGAAGGTTATTAATAAATCCTCGGGTGCGTCGCACCCGAGGATTTTTTATATTTTTTTTCCTTTCCCCGGGAGACACGGAAGCTTCCGTGTCCCCCACCCCACCCGCCCCTTTGTTTGCGGCGCGCTGACGTTACAAAGTTGTTTTCCCCATCAAAGCAGGAAGCAGCCTTGAGGCCGCTTCCTGCTTCAATGGGGAAAACGGCCTTCCCCACGTTCGGGAAGGCCTCGTAAGAAAGGGGAGAGTCTCCCCTTTCTTACGAGGCCTTCCTGAAAGTGTTTCCTGGCCCCCGGTCGCAGCACAGCTGCGATCGGGGGACAGGAAACACTTTCAAAAGGCCTCGTAAGAAAGGGGAGAGTCCCCTATCTTACGAGGCCTTCTGAAACTGTTTCCTGGCCCCCGATCGCAGCTGTGCTGCGATCGGGGGCCAGGAAACACCACTAGACGCCAGGGATTTCACTTGGGGGGGTCGGCCCCCTCAGAAAACGGGCCGCCCCCCCCGGGGGCATATTTAAAAAAGATAAAAAAGTAGGTCCCCCATGGGGGGGCTGGGGAGGGGGCGCGATCGGGGAAATTTTATTTAAAAAAATGAATAAAATAAAATAAAAGGACAGGGGGTCGCCCGTGGGCAGGGTGACCCCCTGTGGGGACAATATTTTTTTTAGATGTTGTAGGGTTTCCCTGGGGGCCATTTTGGCCCCCAAGGAACCATACAACAACTAAAAAAAAATAGAACTATATATAGATCTATATATATATAGATATATTTATGTAGATATATCTATGTACATGGATATATCTATAGATATATCTATGTAGATATATATATATATATATATATATATATATATATATATATATATAGATAGATCTATATATATCAATCAATCAAAGAGATTTATAAAGCGCTACTCACCCGTGAGGGTCTCAAAGCGCTGGGGGAGAGGGGCGGGAGGAGGGAAAGGGGCTGGGAGGTTCACTGTTCGAAAAGCCAGGTTTTGAGGCCCTTCCTGAAAAGAAGTAGGTTTTGGGTCTTGCGAAGGTGGGTTGGGAAGGCGTTCCAGGTTTTGGGTGCAAGGTAGGAGAAGGATCTGCCCCCAGTGGTGGTGTGTTTGATGCGGGGGACAGAGGCGAGAGAGAGGTCAGCTGAGCAGAGGTTTCGTGTAGGGGTGTGGAAGGTGACTCTCGTTGAGGTAGGCAGGGCCTGTGTTGTGGAGTGATTTGTGTGCGAGGATGAGGATCTTGAAAGTGATCCTTTTGTCAATGGGGAGCCAGTGGAGGGATTTGAGGTGTGGAGAGATGTGTTCGTGTCCGGGGAGGTCGAGGATGGGTCGTGCTGCTGAGTTCTGGATGCGTGTAGTTTGCGCTTGAGTTTTAGAGTGGTGCCGGCATAGAGGGCGTTTCCGTAATCAAGTCTGCTGCTGATGAGTGTGTGAGTAAAAGTTTTTCTGGTCTCTGTGGGGATCCATTTGAATGTTTTTTTCAGTATATGGAGTGTGTTGAAGCATGAGGAGGTGAGAGCGTTGATTTGTTGGGTCATTGAGAGGGAGGAGTCTAGGATGATGCCGAGGTTGCGTGCATGGTTGGCGGGGGTGGGTGCAGGGCCTAGCGTGGTGGGCCACCATGAGGGGTCCCAGGTGTTTTTGTGTGGGCCAAAGAGGATTATTTCGGTTTTGCTTGAGTTGGGTTTCAGGTGGTTGGCTGTCATATATATATCACTTTTGTCAATATGTGTGTGGTTTCCCTGGGGGGGAAAGGGTCCGACTTGTCTAGTGGCAGTTTTAGTGCCATAAAGAAGCGCAGAAGGTTTATATGCCTACTGCAAAGAGCAAATCTGTATTTTATGTAAATAGCTGAGTACATTAGTAAAGTCAGCCATTACCTGCGCTATAATACCAATGAAATGTATGTGCGGGGTTGACGGCGGCTATGGAGAGATGAAGGGCACTTTTGCTGGGTGGTAATGAGGGAATCCTAGGAGGAGGGAGTGGGAGCACCAATAATGATTGTTGGACTGGGCGCAGGAGGTGCTAAAGACTGTGACGAATGGTATGTGACAAGGTGTTTTTTTAGTGTCTTGAAAGAACGTGCTGATTGAGGGAAGAAGCGCAGGTAAGGTGGCCTCTACTGTTGCACGTATCTCATACACACCATCGATTTTGTGACTGTCTACGTAGGCTAGTGTTTTAGAGCAACAGTTTAGCCAATAGCAGAGATGGCATCTTGATGGATGACTGCTGCCTGCACTCGGGTTATAGAGGACCGCTCTGACATAGGATCAGAGACTGAGACATCAGATACTGAGACAGCATCTGAGGGATAGGACAATGGCGCAGACTCTGGGAGTGATTTTTCAGTCTGAGGAGTCCCATTCGATAACTCCTCTTCCAGTACATTATGAGGGAGGTGATGAGGACAGTCCTGCTGTCCCTTCGCAAGCTGTTTGTGCAACTGGGTAATAGTGGGTTAGCCCAACCCAGAGAGCAGGTGAATGCGGCGGCAAGCAGAGAGAGAGAGAGTGCTCTCTTGGGATCTCCCCAATTTAGTTCAGCCCCAAATTCCACCACCCAAATCGTATTGTGGAGACATCAAAATAATCTATGGCAAAACAAACTGGTTTTGTAAGGCAGGCACCTGTGTTTTTGGTCCTGGATTCGGCGGCCATATAGAGAAACACACTAAACCCAAACATTTCTGGAAACTAGACATTCGGGGGAGTCCACAGAGGTGTTACTTGTGTGGATTCCCCAAAGTTTTCTTACCCAGAATACCCTGCAAAGCTGAAATGTTGAATAAAAACTCTATTTTTCTCGCATTTCTGTCACACAAACTACAGGAATATGCTGGGATCCACCAAATTCCTACCACCCAGTGACTCCTCACCTGTCCTGATAAAAACACTACCCCACTTGAGTGCCTACACCTAGTGCCTGCGTCAGGAATGGATCACCCCAGGGTCAACAGCTGCCTCACGTAAGGACCAACATTGACCGTTGTGTGATCTATTCCTGTCGGGGGCACCAGGCCTACCCACACAAGTGAGGTATCATATTTATCGGGAGACTTGGGGGAACGCTGGGTGGAAGGACATTTGTGGCTCCTCTCAGATTCCAGAACTTTCTGTCACCGAAATGTGAGGAAAACGTGTTATTTTAGCCATATTTTGAGGTTTGCAAAGGATTCTGGGTAACAGAACCTGGTCAGAGCCCCACAAGTCACCTCATCTTGGATTCCCCTGGGTTTCTAGTTTTAAAAAATGCGCTGGTTTGCTAGGTTTCCCCAGGTGCCAGCTGAGCTAGAGGCCAAAATCCACAGGTAGGCACTGTTTTCTATGAAAAAATTTGATGTGTCCACGTTGTGTTTTGGGGCATTTCCTGTCACGGGCGCTAGGCCTACCCACACAAGTGAGGTATCATTTTTATCAGGAGACTTGGGGGAACTCTGGGTGGAAGGAAATTTGTGGCTCCTCTCAGATTCCAGAACTTTATGTCACCATAATGTGAGGAAAACTTGTTTTTTAGCCACTTTTTGAGGTTTGCAAAGGATTCTGGGTAACAGAACCTGGTCAGAGCCCCACAAGTCACCCCATCTTGGATTCCCCTAGATCTCTAGTTTTCAAAAATGCACAGGTTTGGTAGGTTTCCCTATGTGCTGGCTGAGCTAGAGGCCAAAATCTACAGGTAGGCACTGTGCAAAGAACAGCTCTGTATTCTGTCAAAAAATATGATGTGTCCACGTTGTGTTTTGGGGCATTTCCTGTCACGGGCGCTAGGCCTACCCACACAAGTGAGGTATCATTTTTATCGGGAGACTTGGGGGAACATAGAATAGCAAAACAAGTGTTATTGCCCCTTATCTTTCTCTACATTTTTTCCTTCCAAATATAAGAGAGTGTGTAAAAAAGACGTCTATTTGAGAAATGCCCTGCAATTCACATGCTAGTATGGGCACCCCGGAATTCAGAGATGTGCAAATAACCACTGCTCCTCAAAACCTTATCTTGAGCCCATTTTGGAAATGCAAAGGTTTTCTTGATACCTATTTTTCACTCTTCATATTTCAGCAAATTAATTGCTGTATACCCAGTATAGAATGAAAACCAACTGCAGGGTGCAGCTCATTTATTGGCTCTGGGTACCTAGGGTGCTTGATGAACCTACAAGACCTTTATATCCCCGCAACCAGAAGAGTCCAGCAGACAAAACGGTATATTGCTTTTGGAAATCTGACATCGCAGGAAAAAGTTACAGAGTAAAACATAAAGAAAAATGGCTGTTGTTTTCAGCTCAATTTCAATATTTTTTTATTTCAGCTGTTATTTTCTGTAGGAAAACCTTGTAGGATCTACACAAATGACCCCTTGCTGAATTCAGAATTTTGTCTAGGTTTCAGAAATGTTTAGCATTCCGGGATCCAGCATTGGTTTCACACCCATTCCTGTCACTAACTGGAAGGAGGCTGAAAGCACCAAAAATAGTAAAAATGGGGTATGTCCCAGTAAAATGCCAAATTTGTGTTGAAAAATGTGGTTTTCTGATTCAAGTCTGCCCGTTCCTGAAAGGTGGGAAGATAGTGATTCCAGCACCAGAAACCCTTTGTTGGTGGCATTTTCAGGGAAAAAAATCACAAGCCTTCTTTGGCAGCTTTTATTTCCCACTTTTTTGAAAAAAACGAACTTTTCACTGTATTTTGGCTATTTTCTTGGTCTCCTCCAGGGGAAACCACACACTCTGGGTACCATTAGAATCTCTAGGATGTTGGAAAAAAAGGACGCAAATTTGGCGTGGTTAGCTTATGTGGACAAAAAGTTATGAAGGCCTAAGCGCGAACTACCCCAAATAGCCAAAAAAGGGCTCAGCACTGGGGGGGAAAAGGCCCAGCAGCTAAGGGGTTAAAGGAAAACGAATTGCAAAAAGAAAAACATCCGAAAACATTTGGTTTCGATTTTTTCAGAGTAGGCTCCTTAAAAAAACATTTTTTTCGTCATTCAGAAAGGGGAAGAGGTCCCATGGGGACCCCTTCCCTTTTGCGAATGAGTTACCACCCACTTCAAGTGGGTGGTAACTGCGAGTTGGTTTGCGACCGCATTCGTGGTCATAAAGCAACTCAGCATGGCGATGCGGTCGCAAATAGGAAGGGAACACCCCTTCCTATTTTCGAATCACATCCCCAAATTGCGAGTCGGTACCGACTCGCAATTTGGGGATGTGCATCGCGTTAGGCTGTTTGCATGGCGCAAACTGCGTTTTTCGCAGTTTGCGACATGCAAACAGCTACCTACATCTGGCCCTTAATGCTTAGAGCCTGTAGCGCTTTACTGCCTGCCTGAGATAATTAACTTGATGGTTAAGAGAACTTAGGCCCTCATTACAACCCTGGCAGTCGGTGGTAAAGCGGCGGTAATACCGCCAACAGGCCGGTGGTAAAAAAAATGGAATCATGACCACAGTGGAAACCGCCAACACAGACAGCCACTTTAACACTCTGACCGCCTCGGCGGTAGCAAGAAACACTGCGGCGGTAACCGCTAACAGTCAGGCAGAAGACATGGTTCTGCCCACTGTATTACAAGAGGCCTATCGCCACCTTTTCTGGGGCGGTACCAACGCCATCAAAAGCAAGTTGGAAACAGTGTTCTGAAGGGAAATGACTCACCTCTCGACACACAAAGAAGAACCAGGATGCCATGGAGCCCGAGCTGCAAGTCCTTCCCATGCTGGTGTATCTGCTCATATACCAGGAGTACCAACGCAGGCGATGACGACCACGGTGAGTACTGCACCTAGAACACAGTGAATGGGGGGAGGAAAAAGAGAGTGACACACACACGCAACACCCCCACCCTCACCCCCAACACCATACACACAAACACATGCAACAACATTACATATACACCCCGTAACCCTCTGGAATAACACCAGGACAAACGGAATGGAGTCAAATTAGTGTAATATTAGACATTTTGAGAAATACGTTCATAAATAAATAAACAGTATGTACAATATATACAATATATACAAAATGAGGGACAATGTCCAAACAAAAATAGTCTGTGGCCCACTGGGCCATAACACATAGGCCAAGCCCACACTTGACTCCTGCCTCAAAACGGAGAGAACAGTGCAGGGGCATCAGGTCAAAAACACACAGGCACCTCAGGGGGACGGGGAAGGGGGGGCACCTCAGCCGGAAGATGGTACTACGTCACTGTTCCCGGAGGGGGCTCCATGCCCACTGCTTAGTCCTGGAGAGTGCAAAGCCACAGTCTCTCAAGTGGGTGCTTTGCCCACTGCTTGGTCCTGGGGAGTGCAAAGCCACAGTCTCTCAAGTGGGTGCTTTGCCCACTGATTGGTCCTGGGGAGTGCAAAGCCAGTCTCTCAAGTGGGTGGTTTGCTCACTGCTTGCTCCTGGGGAGTGCAAAGCCACAGTCTCTCAAGTGGGTGGTTTGCCCACTGCTTGGTCCTGGGGAGTGCAAAGCCACAGTCTCTCAAGTGGGTGGTGTGCCCACTGCCTGGTCCTGGGGAGTGCAAGGCCACAGTCTCTCAAATGGGTGACTTCTTCCACTGGTTCTGGAGGGGGCTTTGTGTCCAGTGTGCTTCATCCTGCCAAGGATAGGGTGAGTGGATGCCTTAATCCACTGGTTCTGGAGGGGGCCTTGTGCCCAGTGTGCTTCATCCTGCCAAAGATACGGTGAGTGGATGCCTTAATCCACTGGTTCCGGAGGGGGCTTGTGCCCAGTGTGCTTCATCCTGCCAAGGATAGGGTGAGTGTATGCCTTAATCCACTGGTTCCGGAGGGGGCCTTGTGCCCAGTGTGCTTCATTTTGCCAAGTTTAGGGTGAATGGATGCCTTCTTCCCCTGGTTCTGGGGGGGGCTTTGTGCCCAGTGATTCAGCACTTGGGGGGTGCCAGGTCACCGTCCTTCACCTGGGTGTCAGAGCCACGAGATTTGCAGTGGCCAGGATGCATGATAGTCCATGGAGGCAGGGCTACAATCCATCCGCTGGCGGCTACGGCTGCACAGTGGTGGTAGTGCCACAGTCTCTCAAGTGGGTGCTTTGCCCACTGCTTGGTCCTGGGGAGTGCAAAGCCAGTCTCTCAAGTGAGTGGTTTGCTCACTGCTTGCTCCTGGGGAGTGCAAAGCCACAGTCTCTCAAGTGGGTGGTGTGCCCACTGCCTGGTCCTGGGGAGTGCAAGGCCACAGTCTCTCAAGTGGGTGACTTCTTCCACTGGTTCTGGAGGGGGCTTTGTGTCCAGAGTGCTTCATCCTGCCAAGGATAGGGTGAGTGGATGCCTTAATCCACTGGTTCTGGAGGGGGCCTTGTGCCCAGTGTGCTTCATCCTGCCAAAGATACGGTGAGTGGATGCCTTAATCCACTGGTTCCAGAGGGGGCTTGTGCCCAGTGTGCTTCATCCTGCCAAGGATAGGGGGAGTGTATGCCTTAATCCACTGGTTCCAGAGGGGGCCTTGTGCCCAGTGTGCTTCATTTTGCCAAGTTTAGGGTGAGTGGATGCCTTCTTCCCCTGGTTCTGGGGGGGACTTTGTGCCCAGTGATTCAGCACTTGGGGGGTGCCAGGTCACAGTCCTTCACCTGCGTGTCAGAGCCACGAGATTTGCAGTGGCCAGGATGCATGATAGTCCATGGAGGCAGGGCTACAATCCATCCGCCGGCGGCTACGGCTGCACAGTGGTGGTAGTGCCGGTGCTGGTGGGGGTGCTGCCAGTGGTGGGGGGAGGCTCCAGCCCTCTCCTGCAGCTTCGGACGGCTGCCCACTGGGGCTGCTGCTGCTGGCAGTGGTGCTACTGTCAGCGGTGCAGGTGGCGGTGCTTGCGGCAGTGCAGGTGGCGATGCTAGCTGCAATGCAGGTGCCGGTGCTGCCAGGTGTGGGAGGAGGCTCCAGCCCTTTTCCTGCAGCCTCGGATGGCTGGCCACTGGGGGCTGCTGCTACTGACCGTAGTGGTGCTTGCGGCGGTGCCACCAGCGGTGCTTGCGGTGGTGCAGGTGGCGGTGCTGGCCGCGGTGCAGGTGGCAGTGCTGGCGGTTGTGCTGGTAGCCACCAGGCCTTCACCTGAAGGCTTGGACAGCTGAAGTGCCTTGGCTGGTGTTTTGTGCCCCTTCCTGCCCTTGGCAGATGGTGGTGTCACCTTGGGTCTGGCAGCTGGAGTCTTTGACGTGGCCTTGCTGGGTGGTTGTGGCTCCTTCTCCTTGCTGGATGCTGTCCCCTTCTTGATCTTGACAGGTGGAAGAGTCTTGTTGGCCTTGACCTTGGCAGGGGTTGGTGGCACACTGGCTGGGCTGACGGGTGCCCCCTTAGAGCCTCTGAGAGCTGCAGAAACCACAGCAGAAGTGGACTTGGTGGCTGAGGTGCTGGGCTGGGATCTGGCCACCCTGGTCTGAGGTGAAGGACAGGGAAGGGAGGGGTAGGGAAGAGGTCAATGTTGGCTAGGAAAAGCTTCTTCAGGACATTGGGGTGGGAAGAGGGTGAAGGTTTGGGAGTGGAGGAAGAGGGAGTGGTTGTAGGAGGTGTCAGTCTGCTGTGTTTGGGTGCAGGCGCATGAGCTGGATGCTGTTGTGAGGTGGATGGCTGTTAGGTAGGTGTATGCTTGTGTTTGTGTACTTTGGGAGGAGGGGTCACAGACACAGTGGGAGAGGACACATGGGACGTGTGCATGGATGTGGGGGTGGTGACTGCCAGTGAGGGGTGTGTAGTGATGGGCGTGCTGGTGATGGAGGTAGTGGATGAGGATGTAGTGCATGCAGGTGTGAGTGGAGACGCTACTAGGAGGGAGGTGTACGATGAGGAGGGGGACACAGTGGAGGCAGTGGATGTTGGTGTGTCTGAATGGGGATGGTGCTTGTGTGAGTGCCTGTGAGATGAAGTGTGGTGCTTGTGTTGCTTGTGCCTGAGCCACTTCTGTGTGCGATTTGGGTGAATGCTGGTCTGAAGGTGTGCTTGGGATAGGCTGGGGTTGAGGGGATTGGGAGTGGGTAGAGGAATTTGGAGGAGGGAGGCTGGAAACAGGGACAATGGCTGCCATCTGTGCGGAGGCCAGAGCCTGAAACGCTCTCTGTTGGGCTGCCTGACCAGAATGAATGCCCTCCAGGTATGCATTTGTTTGTTGCAAATGCCTCTCGACACCCTGGATGGCATTCAGATTGGTTGACTGCCCAACAGTGAGGGATCTCAGGAGGTCAATAGCCTCCTCACTGAGGGCAGCAGGGCTGACTGGGGCAGAGCCTAAGGTGCCTGGGGCGAAGGAGATGCCCACCCTGCTGGCTGAGCGGGCACGGGAAACACGCTGAGGGGCTGCTGGGAGGACGGTGCTGGAAGGGGGATGGCGGCTGTACCTGTTGTTGGGGTGGGCACAGAGATGTCCGCCACCACCAGGGAGCTTCCATCAGAGGAGGATTCGCTGTCTGTAGTGTCCCCTCCTGTCTCCGTCGTGGTGCTCCCCTCGCCCTCCGTCCCACTGGAGCCCTCACCGTCAGTGGATTCGGCCTCCAGGCCCATGTGGGATGCAGCTCCCTCCGTCACCGGTGCCTCTGCTCCTCTGCCAGATGATGCTAATGCGCACAAGGACAGGGTGACAAAACAAAAAAGGGGGGGAGAGACAGAGGATACACTTGGTCAATGCATGCAACACCATTACTTTTGGCGTACACAACACACAGGGAGCAGCCCTATGCACTGGGCAATGCACTACCAGTTACAAAGATAGTCACCAGCCCATGGGGTACATAGCATAAAGCCATCAGCTGCACACCTGAAACAAACAGGGCCCTGACCAGTAGTAGATGCCCACTAACACCATTGGGGTTGGAGTGCTTCAGAGCCTGCCCAACAAGGGACCTACCCTGCCATGTTCGCCCTGGCCTAGGGGCACCCACAGTCCACATCCTCACCCAGGTAAAACCTTAACGTGAACAAAGTCATGATTCTGAATCTGTACTCACCCCTTGTGGCTGCTGTGATGCCCTCAAGCACCCATCCAACTCCTGATAGGCCACCGGCAGGATGCGGAACATCAGGGGGGTCAGGTTACGACGGGAACCCCTTCCTCGTAGGGAGGCCAGCTGGGCCTCCGCTGTCTTCCTTGCCCAGGGGCGCAGGTCCACCCACCGTTTGTGGCAGTGGGTGCTCTGCCTGTCAAAGACCCCCAGGGTCCGCACCTCCTTGACGATGGCACGACAAATACCCTTTTTCTGATGAGCGCTGACCTGCAGGAAAAAGACAGCAGAAAAGAGATTAGTCATACCGTCCGGACTGTCATACTCATGGCCCACCATATCCCTCCCATCCCCTTATGCACATACATTGACCACCATACATGCAGCACTCTGCCCAGGACACCTCAGCCCTTCTCCTTCATGTGGCTTACACACACAACACTCCATACATTTATGGCCCACGCATCATGCTCACAGTGTACTCACCTGTTTGTCTGGAGGACCATAGAGTGAAGTGTACTGGGGTAGAACCCCATCCACCAGTCTCTCCAACTCCTCCAAAGTGAAGGCAGGGGCCCCTTCCCCAGACACATGAGCCACTGTCGCTTCCAGGCACAGGTCACAGCAGCACTTGCAGTGTTAGTCCTCTCCTGTTGAAGGTCAGGTAGCAAGTGAGTGAATAGATAGAAAATGGCGGTCACTTCCACGGTGGTGCGTACTGTCACCGCCGCGTACATCGTCATTGGCTCCTGGATCCCATAGGGCCTAATGTTAACCAATGCAAAGATGCGCGGCGGTCATCGACCGCTGACCGCTATGGCACACAACGCCAGCGAAATTACCTCATTTCCACTTGTCCCTCCTCACAGGTCAGGCAACCGCCATTTCAGGGGGGCACAGGCCATGGCACCTAACCATGTCAAAGCAGACATTGGCACAACAACTGACTCTCGGATTCACATACTGGTTCTGTAAAGGAAAAGATGCATCATTATTTCAATAGATGTGTGAATATGACCCTCTGCTCACCGTTTTCCTCCATAGACTTCAACCGCTGAGGATGAATATGAGATGGAGACATCCTACAGTGTACAGACCCCTGGTGGACCTGGCGACAATGGAGGACAGACACATTATCCTAACCTACAGACTTGATAGGGGCACAATCCAAGAACTGTGAGCCCAACTGAAGCCAGACCTGATTTCAGCTATCCGCCATCCCACAGGTATCGCCCCTCTAGTGCCGGTTTTGTCAGTGCTCCATTTCCTGGCAAGTGGTTCCTTCCAAGCGACAGTGGCCATAGCATCAGGGATGTCACTGCCTATGTTCTCCAATGTGTTGACCAGAGTGTTGTCTGCCCTGCTGAAACACATGGGCAGCTACATCATATTCCCACAGGTGGAGGATCTGGCAACAGTGAAAGCTGACTCCTATGCCATGGGACATATCCCCAACATCATTGGTGCCATTGATGGTACACATGTAGCATTTGTCGTCTCCACCCCTCAACCCCCCCCCGGAGGAATGAACAAGTGTTCCAGAATAGGAAAAACTATCACTCTCTGAATGTGCAGATGGTGTGCTTGGCGGACCAGTACATATCCCATGTGAATGACAAGTATCCTAGCTCTGTGAATGTTGCTTTCATCTTGAGGAATAGCAGCATTCCATATGTGATGTCTCAACTCCAGAGGCACAGGGTGTGGCTAATAGGTGAGCCCATGGTCCCCACCCAGTTGATGTAGGTATATGGGTGTGGGGTTGTCCCTAAGGGTGAGTGTATGTCTAACAGCTATCCCTCGAATATTTGCAGGTGACTCTGGTTACCCCAACCTCTCATGGCTACTGACACCAGTGAGGAATCCCAGGACATGGGCAGAGGAACGTTACAATGAGGCACATGGGCGAACAAGGAGGATCATTGAAAGAAGCTTTGGCCTCCTGAAGGCCAGGTTCTGGTGCCTCCATCTGACAGGTGGATCTCTGTACTACTCACCCAAGAAGGTGTACCAGATCAATGTTGCATGTTGCGTGTTGCACAACCTGGCCTTGAGACGCCAGGTGCCTTTTCTGCAGGAAGATGAGCTTGGAGATGGTCTTGTGGCACCGGTGGAGCCTGTGGACAGTGAGGAAGAGGAGGCAGAGGAAGAAGATTTGGACAACAGAAGATCACTCATACAACAGTACTTCCAGTGACACACAAGTAGGACACTGTAACTTCACTTTCCATTGCAGTTTTGTGGTTGACATTGAACATGGCAGCCTGATTTCCCTATTTCTATGGCCACTTACTGTACCCTTTGGCATCTTTATTTTCAGATCTCTGTGCCCCACTGGCTCCTGGTGTGTTTACTGCTGCCCACTATAGGTTATACCTATGTTAATATTACAGTTGATTAGAAATGCAATGTTTACAGTTTGTGAAACTAATACATTTGTCATATAATCCAGAGACTCCATACTTGAATTTGTTCAAAGGGTGTTTATTTAGGTGTTAATAAGTGAAGGGGGTATTGCAATGGGCCCTGGCTCTGAGGACACGTCTGCTTATAAATGACTATAACTGAACAGATAAGCCTGGGCGCGCTCACAGTTTTGGTAGCAGAGTTTGATGGTTATGTCTCTTTAAGAGCATATCTTACGCAGTTGATTTTGATTAGAGAGTTTTTTGTCTGATTCAATGATGCAAAATAGAGAGAAGATGTGCCCCTAAACGCCCAAGGTGACTCTCCCCAGTCCTTGGAGTTTGCCTGTGTTTGTTGGGAGTGTTCACAGCGTTCTTTTTGACAGAGATAATGGAGTAGTTTATGCGCTTGGACAGCTTTTGCAAACTGCAGGTGAATTGAGTAGTTTGTGAGAGTTTAGGGAGTTTGCGTACTCCAAGCGATGATGCAGAAGGAGTGTGTGTACTCTGAAGTGTGAGAGTAGGATGTCGGCGAACTTCACATGTGTGTGGCCCTTTGTGCTCAAAATTGTCCATGTGGTTGTTGTTATACAGGCCCTATGAGGTCTAAGACTCCAGAGTATACTGAAAAAGTGTATAAGACACTTGGTTTTTGTTGTAATCCGTCAGTTTAGTGGGTTGATCGGGCATGGTCGACAAGTCAGGGTGTGAGTCAAAGTGAGTGAAAGAACTTTTCGACTGAGATTAGGGGAGTTCTATGTGCACCAGGACAGACCCATTGGTCAGATTAAGAGTAAAATTTGCGGGTCGAATTTTGCTTGCGAATCTGGGGAACTGAGAAAGAAAGAATAGCTGCCAGAGCGAAAGCCATCACTTTAAAATCCAGAAGCGATTGTGATTTCCCCTACCTATGGTAGATTTGTTTTATTGGTTTTATTGAAGTACTCACAACAATTTTGCATCAGTTTGGTGTGAATCTGAGTTTAGGAGAACAAGTCTCAAGACTTTGTCAGCCGTTGTATGTGAGTTTGACGTCTTTTGAGCCGCACTGGGATAGGTTGATTAGTTAGAAATGTCACGCACGGAGTGGTGGACAATCGTGAAGCGCTATTGGTTAAGAAGTTAAATTAAGAGGATTGTGGGATTAAAGGTAATTTCCTGATTATTGATTTTTGACATACGTTTGTGAAAATGACGTTTTTCATAGCTTTAAAAAGCGCATTTATGGGAGATGAGTATATTCCAGCTAGAATAGGAGAAGTTTGCGCGCCAGAAGGTACTCCGGCATATATCGTAATTGAGGAGAAAGGCACTGAAGCATGCCTTTGGTTAAGACATCGGTGCAAAATCACAGAAAATGAAGGGAGTCCTGCGTTTCCTGAACATGGAACCTTAAATTTGAGAATTTTAGACAAGTAATGTATGGTTTAAACCCTCCGCCAAGACCAGGTAAGTTTGAAGCATTAGTGATCTGGGAGCTAGTAGCGACACAACAACAAGTGTTGAAATTCGAAAGAAAAATGAGAAGAGCAGAGAAAACACTAGTGGAAGCTAGGTGGGATAATGAGCAGAGTCACTGGAGATTACATATCCTACAGGGAATTAGAATGTTTCCTGAAATTTCACAGAAAGTGAGAAGGAAGCAAAGACAGCTTTTAGATCATCAAACAGGAACTTATCTGAGGATGGAGAGCAGAAATCAAAGGAGACCAGGAAGTCTTTGACTCCTGATGAAGAGTCGGACGATTATGAGTTTATTTTAAGGTTATTGAGAAATCGACCACCACCATATGTGGCACAAGAGAACGTTCCAAGCACTTGTGTGAATCCCACTGCACCGACACCGTTTAACATGTCACAGAGTTCAATACAGAGTAATCTTAACATGACTGAGAGTTCCGTACAGGTTAATCCTAATATGACACAGAGCTCAGTACAGACTAGTCCTCACTTAGCACATGTACCAATGCAGAGCAGTTTTAACCTGCCTACTGCGTCTGCAGTACAAAATCAGATGCTACAGCTGAATTTTCCTAGGATTTATCAAGATGTGCCTATTGTAGATGCAGCAACAAATATAATAATGCCGACAGGACAGGTTTATCAAAAACTAATGTTGGTTCAGCCAGAGCCAACCACCGCTCTTACTGCCTTAAATGCAACCACAAATGATTCCAAAATATACTCCTATAACAGGGACACAGACAGATATGTCTGTATTGATGAGTCAGAATTCGGGAGTGATGCACCCTCAGAATGTAAATGTCAGACCAAGTCCAGACGCTGTGTCTGTACCTGTCACTATTGGTCCAGTGATACCACTGTTTGCTTGGGGAAATGATAGCACAAATGGTCAGGGAATCTTGAGTCAGAGTCGAAGAGGGTCACTGTTAGATTTGAGTCCTTTCAGAGCTCCTCCGAATACTGGAACAGGGTCTCATATTGGTCCCAGCTTAAAGTTAATGACACCCAACTTCCGAATTTGACTGTACAACAGTTATCAGGCACTCAGCCTCATAACATTTCAAAACAAGGTTTGACAGCTCAGCAATTGACTGAATGGTTAGATAAGCCGAACAGCCCACAATGTGCTTCCAAGGAAGAAGAATACTTCAAATGTACTAGGTTTTCAATGGAAGCAGGTGAACTTGTTGAGGGGACTATGGTTATAAATCCCCTTGAGTCCTATACAGAAGCAAAATTGCGATATTTGTATCCGAAGATTACAAAAGAAGCAGGTGAGATACATCGATGGTTAGCAGACTTAGCAGATAAATAACACATAGACATTGAGAAAACTAAATATTTAAAGAGGAATTACAGGTTTGAATTTAATGCAAAGGATTTTGAACACATGAGAAATGTAGGAATGAAAATGCATCTTAAGGACTTACTTCAAAGCATTCAGACATGGAGAGCATTAGATAAGTGGGAAGGCAGATGGGTAAAGAAAAGAGAGAAAGGGAAGAAGGAGTCTGACATTCCCTCTGCAAACATCCAGTAGGTTGGGAGTCCGGTGAAAATGATACCAATGAGAGAGATTCAAGGAGGGAATTTTGTACATGTGCCATGGAGCAGAAGTGACATTTTATAATTTACAAATGATTACCCCAGGTTGACGGAGAAACCTGTAGAATGGTATCAGCAGACAGAGAGGTTTGTGAAACTTGCAGAATGCCTGTGGGAGGATTTGATTACTCTCTTAGAAATAGTAGTTCCAGCAGATTTATGGATTGAATGCAAAAGGAGCACAGAATGGCCAACAAGGGAGCCGCCGATAGATTCGGCAACAGGTCTCTTAAAGTAATGAAATATTACTATAAAGTGATTGAATTTTTTTAAATGAGAATTTTACCCAAAAACATTGATTCCCAGTGCATAGATAAAACAGCTCAGGAAGCGAAAGAGTCAATTCACGAACACTATGAGAGATTGTTGAAGGCACTTAAGCATTACAGTGGTACAGAAACGATTGAGCCGAAAGACATGATTCATTATGTGTTCAGATTTGTTGAAGGTCTCCAGAAATAAGTACGATGATTAAGATTTTATTTGTTGGCAAGCAAAGCCGATTGATGAAGTATTGCAGTATGTGAAATACTGTAGTGATGAGATTCAATTGAAACAGAAAAGGTTAAAGGAAAAGGCGATGAAGATGCAGATCAAGGCTGCACAGACAGGGATTCAGGGAAGTTTTCAGCTTCAGCAACAGCAGGGAAACATGTTGTTTCAGAACGTAGGCAGAGGTAAAGGTCAAGGTGGAATGGGAAGTGTAAATTGTATTCCTGATTTCAATACAGCGGTGGTGCAAGGTGAAGAACAAGGGATGAAAAGAATGTGGCCATGTCACGCTTGTGCAGACATCGGGCATTGGAAACTGGAGTGTCCGATGGTAAATCAGGGAGGTTTTTTTTAGAAAGCAAATTATGTCAGTTCTTTCCAGAATGTGAGAGGACCAAGAGTGAGAGGTCCAAATCCAAATTTTCAGAATAATGTGAATTCAATGCAAGGTTTCCAGCCTATGCAGTACATGCAACCCGTACAGCCATTGCAGGCACAGGTGTCCCAGATACAGCAGATGCAGAGCCACAAGTGCAAATGGTGCATGGACAACAAATTCAAATGCCTAGACAAAAAATCCAAACACCTTATACCCCTATGGACCAACAGCAGGTGATGCTTCTTCAGATGGTCACAGGTCAAAGATTAAACCAAAATAATAATATTGTACACCAATACCCTCTACGCAGTGAGAAGGGAATGAACGATGATTTGATGAATTAGAGTTTGGAAGAGAAAGAATGTGTATTATCTGCTTCTTTAGAAGTAGATCAGAAAGGTCCCTATTTTAAAGGAAAAGTGAATGACACAAAGTCTCATTTTTGGTTGACACTGGAGTTACACGCTCTACAGTGAGAATTGCAGAAGTTCCAGACCTGCCCTTATCAGGGAAAACAGTCCAGATTGTAGGAGTTGCAAAAAATATAACCCAATTACAGAACAAGTTAGAGTTAAAATTGGCAATTTTAAAGGATTGCACATATTCGTAGTCTGTGATTCAAGTTCTGTGTCCTTACCGGGAATGGATTTATTGTGCAAAACAAAATGCTTGATCTCTTCTTCAAATGATGGTATTGCGATACAGACATACAGTGATGATGAAGATGACCCGATAATTAATATTGACAATGACACAGTGAATGAGGAATTTCCTCTGATCAGTTTCTTTCCAGTTTTTGCTGTGAAAGATCTTCCTCCCGACTTACAGAAATCTGTTGCGTCAAAGGTATGGTATCTTTCAGGAAAATACATTGGTTTAATAAAAGGGGTTGAGGCAGTTAGAGTCGCAGTTAAGCCTAATACCCTCAGACTCCATAATACCATATGCCAAAAGATGCAATTGAGAGTGTGAAACCGATAATAGTAGAATTTGTGGACAAAGGAATTTTAAAAGGAGTGTTGAGCAGTCCCTGTAATTCACCAATAATGGGACTGCGCAAGCCATGTGGGAAAATTCAAATTGTTAGGATTTTTTTTTAAGACAAATAAATTACATTGTGGTTAAAGGTTGCCCAGTAGTGCCAAATCCAGCTGTGACTATGTTTCAAATCCCATGTAGTGCTGAATGGTTCACTGTAGTGGACCTGTGTCGAGCAGTTTTTTCAGTGCCTCTTCATGAGGACAGCAGATATCTCTGTTGTTTAAAATACATTTTTTGAGTGTTGGTTCAGGATTCCACAAGGATTCTGTACAGATCACTCGTTCACTCCTCTTCCTTTTACATCTTTATTTTCCAACAAGATTACAGTGCGACATCTTCAGCAGAGCTCCCTGCTCTTCAACTGCTCTTTTCTCTTTTCGCCCCATTCCATCTGACATCATAGTTTACCTCATTATATTCTAATCTCCACCATTAACATGCTATTCCCATAAATTCACACATATTCCCCCTTATATTATTTGAATAATTAAATGAAAACAAACAATACCTTTCAACAATGTCTAAGACTACCTAAGAAGATCAAATAAATGCTAATAGAATATTTTTTCTTTTCTTTTTTTTACAATCTCATATTAAATTATTTTAAAGTTCTTAACAAGTCTTTATAACATTTCAAAATATACATTGGTGCTACCACTGAATAGTCAAGTTTATTATTGATTAACTTTACATATATTTCCCATATTCCACGTTGATCCATTTTCCAAAACCACAACATTATGTCCAACTTCCTTTACTCTTTGAGAGTAGAATGCTTACTATCTCCCTTTTGGATAATACCTCCTTTCTTTATAACAACCCAATCACCCCTTTGTATGTGACATTGTTTCACACCCATTTTTTTGTTATAATGTTGAATATTCTTCTTCTGCATTCCTTCAACTTTCTCTTTTATCAGTTTTCTATCCACTACTACTTTTTCCTTTGTTCTCAACCACACGGGACACTCCTTCACCCCCGGTTCTCTTCCCTTCAAGGACACAAATGGTGATACTCCTGTTACAGAATGAAGAGTTGTTCTGTATGGCCACATCATTCTATTCAGCTCTCTCATCCATGGAAGATGGTTAGCCAATGATAGTTGAATTTTTTCCATCACTATCCGGTTTATTCTTTCCACAAGACCATTAGCTTGTGGTTGGAATATAGCAACCCTTTCATGAACAATTTCTCATTCTATGTAGATAACTAGTCATTTCTTGTGATACAAACTGTACCCTATTGTCTGACAAAATTGTTTTGGGTATTCCTTCCTCTATGAAGGCTTCTTCAAAAAACTCAATCCCTTTGGATGTATTTACCTGTTCCACTGTTTTAACCATAAACCACTTAGTATGATAATCTACCAGCACTATTATGTACTTACACCTCAAACCCAATCTTGAAACAGGGCCAGTAAAATCCACAGCTAATTTTTCCCAAGGATTACCGGGGAACCCTATCGGCGCCAATGGGAGTTGTCTTACCACTTTAGTTTTATCACTGTTGGCACACGCTACACAATTTCTCACTGTCTCCCTACCTCCTGATCCATGCCTGGCCACCAGAATGATGGCCTCACCTTCTCCTTCATCATTCCCCGACCTAAGTGTCCTTCATGTGTGATATTAACGATGTGCTTATGAACCCTTTCTGGAGGAACTAGTTGATTTCTCCTCAACAATCTTTCATTTTGTATACTCAATTGATCTCTAATCTTAAAGTAATCAGATATATCATCACACCATCCATCTTCATCTTTCCATCCACGAACAACCCTTTCTTCCACTTTCCTCATAGCCAGATCATTTCCTCTTGCAGTCTACCACTCATTTATACTTATTGCTACATCTCCTAGAACCATTTCACCTTCTCCTACAATTCCATTCCCCACAACTTCTTCTACTTCAATTGGCATTCTTGACAAATAACCTGCTACCACATTCCTCCTACCTCTCAAAAATCCTATCTCAAAATTGTAGTCCATCACAGTTAACAACCACCTCGAGATGCGTGGTGTAACATTTCCTTCCAACCCTCGTCCACCTTTAAAAATATACGTCAATGGTTTATGGTCCGTCCTCAACCTGAATGGCATACCCCACACGTAGAATCTGAAATTATTAATTTCCCAACAACATGCTAAGGCTTCCCTCTCTATTACAGAATACGATGTCTTGGCATCCTGTAATCACCTTGATGCAAATCCGACCACATACTCCTCATTATCTTTCACCTGTGTCAAAATCACACCAATGCCTACTTTATTGGCATCAGTAGTAATATAGGTTTTTGCAGTTACATCAAGGTGTCCCATGGTAGGCCCTTGTGAAGTACACCTTTTTATCTCTTCAAAAGCATGCTTACACTCCATTCCACTCATATTCTATTCCTTTTTTCATTATTTGTTTAAGGGCTCAACCACTTCTGTAAAGTTTTTACAAACTTTGAGCAATATTCCGCAAGACCAAGGAATGATCTTAATTTATCAGGTTCAGGAGCATTCTCTCTTGCCGTTACTATACTTCTTTTTGGCCTGATCCCCTGACTATTTAAAATGTGTCCTAAGTACGTCACTTCCGGCTTCCTGATCTGACATTTTTATTCCTTAATAGTTGCCTACCCATTACTTCTTCTAACAAAAGTTCATGTTCAATCTCATGTTTCCCTACAATAAGTACGTCATCCTGAAAGCACAACACCTGAGTCATATCCCCAAAAATATTTTTCATTATCCCTTGGAAGACAGCAGAGGCTGAAGTCAGGCCAAAAGGCATCTATTTGTAACGTAAATCCCCCAGTGGTGTTACAAAAGATGCCAAATGCCTGGATTTTTCATGCAAATTTACCTGATGATACACAGATGACATATCAAGAACACTGAATACAACCCCCTTTCCTTTTATTGTTAACATTTCTGAAATACTGGGCAATGGTTGCCTATCAACCCATATGTTCTTAATTAGGTCTCTAAGATCTATGCACAATTGAATTTTCCCTCCTTCCTTTGGCACCACCACAATTGGGGCAAGCCACTCAGAAGACTCAATAGGTTTGATGATGTCTTCTTGCAGTAACTTGTCCAACTCTTGTTTCAAGGGTCCCCTCATTATATTTGGAATATTTTGTACCTTGTGAAGTACTTGTTTTGCATTTTTCTTTAGTATTATTTTGTGGGAGAAACCCTTCAACAAACTCAAACTGGTTGAAAATACTTCAGAATACTTTGCAATTAAATCATGTTGAGACTTCACATTTATTTCTTCTATTTCTTCTGTCTATGCTAACATCACTGGCTCCTTTGCATTGGGATTTAATATTATGCCCAGATTGCTTTGATGACGCCACCCCAACAAATTCGATCCATAGTCTGTGATATATATTCTTCCATAAATAGCTCTACTCTTAAAGGTAATTGTCATCCATTGCATTCCTATAATTTCTATTCTTTTTCCTGCATAACCAACTGCTTTTATATCTGGTTTGATGAGCTGACCATCCTGTATATATGCCGACTCAGATTCATATACTTCATTCGATATGAGAGTGAATAAACTTCCTGAGTCTACTAGAACGTTAATGGGCACGTTGTTCAAAAATATTTGACCATGCTCCCTCGTTGCCAATGTAAAGATCACTCCTTCTCTTCTTTTTCTTTTACTTCTTTATTTTCCAACAAGTTTACAGTGCGACATTGTTAGCAGAGCTCCCTGCTCTTCAGCTCCTCTTTTCTCCCCATTCCATCTGACATCACAGCTTACCTCATTACATTTTAACCTCTACCATTAACATGCTTTTCCCATGTTATCTTCACACATTCTCAGAGTCACCCTCCATTTTCAACAAGATCTTGAAAAAGAATTTAGAATCAATAGTGATGCCATACCAGTTGCCATTGGTGCAGTATATTGATGATCTACTGATCTTGTCCAAAACGAGAGAAGGATGTAAATACGATACGACTGCATTACTGAACTTCCTGGGAGACAGTGCCCTGCTAAATTGCAGTACTATCAGAAAGCAGTAAAATATTTGGGCCATTTGATTTGGAAAGGCATTAGGAAAATCTCAAGAGAGTTTTGCAACCATATTGCAGATTCCAGCCCCAACTACTCATAAAGATGTGAGGATGTTTTGGGGAATGGTGAGCTACTGTCGCCAATGGATCCCAAATTTTTCAGTCATTTCCAAGCATTTGCAGAAACAGAATCATAAGGATGTTTCCAATCCTTTAGTGCTAGATCAAGACTGTATAAAAGCATTTACCGATTTGAAAGAAAGTTTGTGCCAAGCTCCAGCTTTGGGTATGCCTGATTATACAAAATCCTTTCTGTTGTATTGTCATGAACGTGATGCATGTTCTTTGTCTGGCTTGGCTCAAACTCATGGCGGTGTGAATTGCCCAGAGGCATATTTTTCAGCCACTTTGGACCCGGTTGCAGCAGCATTACCAGGTTGTTTGCAATCCGTTGCAGCAGTTGAGCAGAGCCTCGCTCAGAGCGAGAGCGCTGTGATGGGTCATCCCCTCGCTATCATAGTTCCCCATACTATTGAAGTCTTGCTCACTAGGTCCAAGACATAGTACTTGACCAGTGCCAGACTTACTCGGTTTGAGCCCGCAATCCTAGGATCTCCTCATGTGACAATCAAGAGATGTACAGTGCTTAACCCAGCAACTTTGCTTCTAAATGAGAATGGTAATGTTGATAAAATGAATGACATTGAGCATGACTGTCTATAAATTACTGAATTGTGCACACAACCAAGAGCTGATATTAGATATACTTGGTTGGAAGAAAATGACCAAATTACTTTTGTTGATGGTTCTTGCCTGATAGATAATATGGGTACATTGAGAGCAGGATAACAGCCTTTTGACTCAAATGGCTAGATACTATCATGGTCAGGCTCATGTGGGAAGGGATATGATGTTCAGAACTGTTAAACAGTTCTGGTTTAATCCCAAATTCAGACAGGTTGCCGAAGCAATTTGCCACAGGTGCATTATCTGCCTGCAGATGAACGTGGGAAGAGGAACAGTGGTCAGTATTGGCCATATTGGCCTGGCTGGAGGACCATTTAGCAGAATGCAAATGGATTTCATTGAGATGCCTACATGTGGAGGTTTGAAGTATGTGCTGGTGATTGTGTGCATTTTTAGTCACTGGATTGAGGTTTATCTCATACGAAGAAATGACAGTCTTACAGTAGCAAAAGTTACTACTTAGAGAGTCTATTCCACGTTTCGGTTTCCTGGTCTCTTTAGAATCAGATAGGGGAAGCCACTTCAACAACGAAGTGATCAAATTGCTATGTTCAACCTTAAACATTGAGCAGAAATTGCACTGTAGTTACCGCCCTGAAGCCTCAAGACTTGTTGAACAGATGAATGGTACCTTGAAATTGAGAATGGCAAAACTGTGTGCATCCACAGATCTGAAATGGCCTGATGCATGACAGCTAGTTTTGATGGTAATGAGACGTACATCTAACAAGAAAACAAGATTGTAATGGGAAATCCTCGTGGGAAGAGCCATGAGATTGCCAGCTGTTCCTGCAAATGCTCTTGTGAACATTACAGATGATATGGGATTGGACTACTGCGAAGGTCTGGCTGATGTGGTTCGCTCTTTCTCTCATCAGGTGGAAGCTTCCACATTGCAACCGTCTCAAAACGAAGGACACAACCTGAGAACAGGTGACTGGGTTGTGATCCGAAAGCACGTGAGAAAATCGTGTTTGGAGCCTCGGT